>NW_024342467.1:5234625-5810737 GCF_902729225.1 Pteropus medius | reverse complement strand
TTTTTTTTTTTTTTTTTTTTTTATTGGCCACTCTTTCTAAACTCCTTCCCTAGGTTATGTTCACACTCTCTAACCAGTAAAAGTTATTGGGCCCAGGAATCAGTCTTAAACCTGTGCTCTGTCTGTACTTATTCCCCAAACGATTTTATCTTGACCCACGACTTTCAATACATTTATGTTCTAATACTTTTAAATTTAGATCTTTAACCTTTTTCTTAAACTCTAGGGTTGTATACTCAACCACTTAACATTTTCCATGAATGTCTTAAAATTTGTTTTTTTAAAACTAAATCCAAATTTGAAAATTGTTAATTTCAAGATTAAACTTGTTATTCCACGCCCCCTTCCAAAAATGGCCCATCTTACAGTTACCACAATCTTAGGCAAAGATGACTTATTTATTCAGGCCCAAATCATACAGTAATTCTTGACATATTCCTCACACTTCATCGCCAATATTTCAGTAATAGTCAGAATATATTCAGAATGAGGCAACTTCTCACTACCTTCATGTCATCTTCCAAATTTAAGTCACCAATTTTCTCCCATTTGGACTGCTGCACTGACTTCCTAACATGTTCCCCTACCTTTAATCTTGCCTACCTATCATCTATTTTCTCACTTCAGTGTGAAGAGAAAGTAAAGAAAATCTTTTCATAATGTAGATGAAGTCATTAATCAGTAAACCAAGGAAATAAGCCCATGGAAAGTGAGCAAATGCTACTAAAATTTTAACATATGTCATAGCTTCTTCTCAGACTTAGGTATTATAAACCAAGGCTAATAAATTCCAACTTTCCAAGTTTTGTACACGAAACTAGTGAAAAGAGAAAAATCCAAAGTCTTTATGTGGCCCGTGACACCCTATGTAGACTGTTTCTCTTTGTCTGCCCACAAGGCATGCATCCGCTCTCTCCGTGTTCATCTTCTACCACTCCTTTCATTCACTCTCTACTCCAGACACACATTTGGTGTGTGTGTGGGGGGGAATTTCTTCTAACACATCAGGCATGGTCCCACCTCAGGGTCTTTGCATATGCTGTTCCTGCTGCCTAGAAGACTTTTCCTCCAGATAACTTCATGACTGCTTCTCTCTTCTGCGTTTTTCCTTATATGTCCTCTCTTTGAAAGACCTTCCCTGGTAAGACCTTATATAAAATTGTCGACCTTCCCTCAACCACCACCATTCACTTACTCTTTCTTATATTGTCACAGAACTTTTAAATATTTACTTAAAATATTCTTCTGCCTTGACATAAAATATGCATACCACCTGACATATTATATACTTATCTTTTTATTTGTTTATTGTCTTTCCTCTCCTTTGAAAGTTAGCAACTTGTTATTGGAGATTTTGTTTGCTTTTGTATTATATACCTACAGCCCAAAAGAGAGACTGACATTGTACACGCTCAGCTAACTTCCTATTGTGTGATTCCAATTCTGGCAAATAGGTTCACTGAAAATGCCTTTCTTTGTGCTCATTATCTTCAATGCAAAACCTTCTGGAAGGTAAAAGTAGAATAGTAGGGCTTCTAAATAGTGGCCCTGGATAAACATCAGAGCCAACATTGACATGGGGGTATTCTCAAGTTCTTTCCCTCTAATCCAAAGCTTCTGTATCCGCTAGCAAGCTTCTAAAACACATGTGCAAATTCAATCTGGTTTAAATGATGAGAGGCCATCCAGAGGTAAGTTCCAGAGGTAAAACGGTTAAGCCCTCAGCCCCACAATACCTTTAGTTTATAAGTTCTAGCTGCTCTGCCCTATGCAGTTCTGGCTGCATCCTAAGGATGCTCCTTTTTGTGCTCCTGGAGTGGCTGCTTGAGGCATTAAGGTCATATGTATTTTAGTTCATGAGAGAGAGAGATTGGCTTCCTGGATCCCTTTCAGCAGATCCATGAAGAGCTTCTCTAGAACCCTCCAGAAATCTTTACATCTTTTGGTCAAAGTAGAGTCGCATGCCCGTACTTGACTCAATTGCTAACAAGGGAGACAACTCAGGCTCACTCATGAGCAGAGGGTGATATGGTCTACTTTCTCCTGAGCCATGTGGGTTATGTGAAGGAAGTCAGAAATCTGAAGTAACTCAGACTCAGGCTTTTCAGAAAGGTAGAAGAATATCTGTTCATTGGTGGTCAAAAACATTCTCTATAGTCTGAAACCAAAGACCTAAAGGGACAGCGCCTTGAAAGCTAATAGACAGCAATAACCATTGCTGGTGAGACAGGCAGTTGAGTGTACAGTACACATACACACACATACTTACATATATATAATTTTTGTATATTATGATGTTTTGACATCTTAAAAACCTTTCCAGCTAGGGAGAAACCGCCCATCTTGGTATGAGCCAGGAACATGCCATTCAAATGCAAAATTGGCATGCCAGAGTCCCACCTCTTTTAGCTGGTCCATATACCTCAGGAGAAAATATTCCTCTGCCTTAATAACCCAGAGCCAGTTACCAGGCAGCTAGGGATCATACCTATAGCTACATAAAGCTAACTGAAATTATTCAAACTTGCCAATCCTAAACTGTTGACCCTGGCTGCCTTGCCTTTCTCATGGAAAACCTGGTAAAGGCTCTAGCTTAAATGCTTTCTCCTCCTTCCTGTCTCCTGCCTCCTGACCATCCTGGTGTCTTTCTCATGTGGCCCTGCATGGTGTGCTTTGACTGGTGTCTCGGAGAACTGTAAGTATAATATTTTTTTTTTTCTGAGCCTCTTCTGCCTCTTATGGCTGCACCTGACTGACCATCACATAAAAAATACAAAACATTGGGCTTTTCCAGAGAGTGAGGGTTTGTGAAGAAGGCTATGGGCGCATTTGTTGTTTCTTTGCTCTGGTATTGGTCAGTTTACTGCTCCAAACTACTCTTACTGTTGTGCCAATGGTAAAGTACAGGTTTTTCAAAATATATTTCACTGCTTTCCACTTCTACCATGTCAGTAAAGTAAGTCAAATATGAATTTGTGGATAGGAATGATTTGTTCAAAATTCAAAATTCACCACTTATTAACATACCCTTGGTAGAGTTATTTTTTTCCCTTTGAGGTTCATATTTTATTTCCCTCAGAAGATGACTATGCTTCCTTCAGTGGCATTTAATCCAGAGTGTGAGAGAGAGTGTGTGTAAAACACCTGACTTAAAGAAGACAATCTGTAAACACCGGTCTCTATCTCTTTCCTTTACAGCAAGTCACTGGGCTGCAAGGAAATGCTGAGAGTTTCTAAAAGTCTACAGCGTTCCATCAAATAATGTGAAAGAAACAAATAACTGAACTTTCTTTGTTTCTAGGTTATAGGTCATAGGACTTATTTAATTCCTAAATTCTATCAACAAAGTACTATTCAATAAATAATTTTTTCCAGTTGACTGGTTTGATTTCTTTCTTTCTCTGACTCTATTAAAAATAAGATACTCAAAAACAAACAATCTGATTTAAAAAATGGGCAGAGGACCTGAACAAATGCTTCCCTCAAGAAGACATACGAATGGCCAATAAATATATAAAAGTATGCTCAACTTCACTAGCTATTAGGGAAATGCAAATCAAAACCACAATGAGATACCGTCTCACACCTGTCAGAATAACTGTAATCAACAGGACAAGTAATAACAAATGTTGGAGAGGACTTGGAGTAAAAGGAACCCTCATACACTGCTGGTGGGACTGCGAATTGGTACAACCACAATGGAAAACAGTATAGAGGTTTCTCAAAAATTAATAATTGGTCTACCATTTATTCAGCAATCCCTCTACTAGGTATTTACCCAAAAGACTTGAAAACATTTATCCAAAAAGATATGTGCACATTGATGTTCATAGCAGCATTATTCACAGTGACCAGGACATGGAAGCAACTGAAGTGTTCTACAATAGATGATTGAATAAAGAAGATGTGGTATTTTTTACACAATGGAATATTACTCAGCTATAAGAAGGATGAAATACTGCCATTTGTGACAAGACGGATAGATCTTGAGATAATCGTGCTAAGCAAAATAAGCCAGACAGAAAAAGTTGAAAATCACATGATATCACTTATATGTGGGATATATATCTAAAAGTAGCAAACAAATATGACAAACAAACAGTGACTCATAGACATGGACAACAGACTGATAGTTATGAGAGGGTAGGGGGGAGGGAAGAGGTAGATGGTGTAAAAGGGGTCAAATATGTGGCGACAGAAAGAAATCTAACTATGGGTAGTGAACACGCAATGCAATATATATATGACTTCCTGTTGAAATGTACACTTGAAACTTATTGGATTTTGTTAATCAATGTCACTATAATAAAAAAATAAAGGTTTGGAAAAAAAGGAGAAAAAGAAGATAACTCACTCATCTGGCATAATTCAGCCTTTAATTCTAAATTATATATATATTAATTTATCTTATAAAGATTTTTGAAGACTAAAAATAATATGATTAACATGTTAATTTACATGGTTTACAATTCTTTTGCATCCTCACAATGTATTTGAGGGTTGAACTATCTTGTAACTATATTGATTGGAACAAGTTATGGTAGGTGGTGTCTTGTGCTATTTAAAATTAATTTTTAATATAATATTTTTTCTTTTTAATATATTATCTCTGTGCCCATTGCCCTTGCAAGATCCTTGTGCTTACTCACTGTAGACTCAATCTCCTGGTGACATTGTGACCCATGGATATAAAGTGAGCTGTCAGCAGTATTCTCACAACCACTTTGAGAAATTAGAGTGTTGTCCAAAAAAAATGAAATATAGGGAAATGGAAAAACCCAAACTTAACATGATTCATCCAGGTAAGAGCTAAACATTCTGTCTTTCCAAATCATTTTTTTTTTCTCTTCTTGTTATCAAAATAAAGGTCAATAATGCCAGAAGCCTCACAATTCTCTTTGGTACTACCTACTTACTTTCATTGTCAGGATATGAGAAGGAAAAACTTTCCAATTTTTTTATGCACTCAAAACTCTGAAACTAGCCTTGACCTTATGCCAGTATAAATGAATTACTTTAAGATAGTAGTTATTTCACAAAAATAATTAATTGGAATTCCCCGGTCAGATGACATGAGTGCCAGAGAATCCAAATACTGAAACTAGCTAGAGGTCAGCCACTGACCAGGACAGGGAGGAGGGAAAACAAACAAAAAAGCAGGTCCAAAGACTAAAGGCAACACTTTGTACTAGATAATTCCTCATCTTTTGGAATCCTGTATAATGTCTAATGATTTCACTCTTCATGCCTTAGTCTGCCCTAGCAGCACCAACTGTGCTTTTCTTGGCATCCTTTACAAACTACTCTAATCTCAGAGCAAGTTTCTAGTGGAATCCTGTCTAGCACCCAGTTACACGTAGCGGAGCCAAAGTTCTCAATTCCTCAATCACTTAAATCAGCCAGGGGCTCCTTCGACTGGCACACGTTTTCCCCACCAGAACCACGATTCTGTGCTGATTTGTGCTGATTCTACATACATTTCTGGTTGCAAGCTCATATTTGGATCCAGGCAGTAAGATCTGTTCAGACTCCAGGGCCCATTAAACTTCATCATCTTGAAGTTATTGGCATAGTTATTATTTTCAAGAACACTTAAAGTATGAAACACACATTCCACATTTACTAAGTATAACTTTCATCACCAAGAGAATTTCCATATTCAAAATATGAGCTTAGATTTGATCTATGCTTTATGAAAGAAATTCTTCTAAAGAAAGCCTCCATTTCAGTTTAGTAAACACTCTTTAATTTGTATTTTCCCAAGACCTTAATTATTTCCAAAAAGGACAAACAGAAACATGAGAAATTGGAAGATTAACTTACAAAGGTAACTTTAAAAATAAACACCATCTCATGTTATCCTGGCCTTATATCAATTTCAGCTGCTGCTCTGGAGAACAGTGAGGCCACCATAACAATGCTTTTTATACAGGCTGTTGTTGTTACGGTTGTTTTTCATTTTAACATATCAAGAAGAATCAAGTGAATAAACGCATCTAGTAATGTTTATATTTGAAGAGTTACCTCCTTGGGGATTTGTGAACCTCAAGGACTACAGTATTGCTTTATTACACATATCAATCTAATGTTTACATCTTCAAAGTTGACATAGTAACCCAAAGAAAAATTTTTTAAATTCTGTTTATTTTTTATATGCAATTCACTGAGTAGTGTTAATGTGACTGAACAACAAGTAGGAGTACAAATTTCAAAGTAGCTTCTAAATATGATTTATTTCTATTTCCATGAGTTCTTTTTTCTTTTAGGAAATCAGTTCTTGATATATCTCCACTGTCAGATCTACACTCAGAGGTCTGAGAAATGTCAGAGGGAGAGTATAATGTGAATACAAGAAAGAATGCCTATAAAAAACAACAGCAGCAACAGAAACAAAGTATGGTAACAAATAGGGTCTAAATAGGTCTGCTGGGTTGTAGCTGGCACAAAGGCCTTCTTTTATTTTCTATTTTACTAGAAAATAAACAAACAAACAAACAAACAAACAAATAAATAAATAAATAAATAAATAGCTGGACATAGAACCATTTAACACTAAACTACATTAGTCTATTTTTAAACTTTTTAGCTACTTCAAATTATTATTTTATAGTCGAGTCCTCTAGAAGCATAAATAAGAACTCTTGACTTAATGGTATAGCTCGAGGCCAAACACATATTCTGGCTCTGATGTGCTGATCTATGTTTGTAGAAAAGCATCCATCCCTTAATATCATAATGCATTCTTTTATACTCAAAAGGATATTTGGTGTATTTGAGGTAACTTTCAGGTGATTATGATACTGTAAATATAGATGAGAGAGAGAGCGAGAGAGCGAGAGAGAGAGAGAGAGAAAATAGAGTATTCTATGAAATAATCTCATTATTCTCTCCCTTTATTCTAGGCAGTGTTCCCAAAGGATTCCGAATAGAAGCAATGCACACAAGTTCTGACCACTTAATCTATGAAGTCAAAGGACTCTGCTACCTGACTAGCATGCTTCTTTTCTACTCTGCTTTCTCCAGCTGAAACCAATAGAAATGACATCTACACTATTCCAGTGTATTTTATGGGCAATCACAATGAACAAAGGGTCTCGATGTGTTGCTCAATGTCTGGGGTCTTTTAAATAAATAGTCTCCCAATAGATTCCAGAAGAAAAAAATATCTGGGGCATATAGTTTAGTCTTTTACTCACACCAATTTTGAGAAGTGGCTGTCTTGCAGTAGTACTGAAATCCTAAATTACCTAGGGAATGCCAGATGAATGCTAATTCTGAACACATTAAACAGAAAGAAAAAAGAGGGAGAGAGAAAACTTCACAATTGTCTCGCTCTGCTACAAAGCTATTTCTCCGTAGGCAAGAGATTCTTATTCTTATTCTTTACTAAGGTGTAGAATTTGGTGACAGAGACACTTTTTTTCAATTTGAAAACCATCAGTAGTAACTCAGATATTGTTATGAGCTGAAAATCATTTTTCTAACTAGTATGATTCTGTACCAACTACTGATATATCCACAGTGAGGAGATATTATGGATCATGTAATATATTTGTAATTTTTAGACTATCTTTAAAATGACCTAGTTCTTGTCTGTGAGATTCTAATCTAATTATTACAAAGTAAATTATATGTCAGCATGATTTACAAGTCAAGATATTAAATATAACGTCTTGTAATGTTTTAAGATATGTTTTCATATGTTAAATCAACTCGAAGTGCTTAATATTTTACTCAGAATTATTAAGATCTTTGCCAAGTACAATCTAATTGAAATAAAGAATTTTTAGTGAGTGCCTACTTTTTCATGATTTCAAAATTAATTCTAGGTATAATCGATAAAAAGTCACACATCTAAAACTGTAGCGCACCCTGCCAGGGACAATAGAGAGCACTATCAATCAGATAAATAGTCTAAAGGGATCCTTTAGTCTCAGTAAAAAGAGACAGCTCTGGATGAAAATACCTGCATTGTTAAGGATAAAACTTAGAAACATATGTCAAGGAATTCATTGCATAAAGCATAGCTGGAGACAATCCTTTTTATTAAAACTAGTGTGCCAAGGGCTTTTGTGACTTCCAGTTCTTTTATCACCTTGTAGTCTTCCAACTGATCAATTGCCTATTCAAATGTTCCTTTCTGTTTCACCCCAGAGAACTTCATTTCTCTTGGAAACAGCTCCATTTCCTGTTTTGTGGCTGGGGATCCTGAAGCATAGACTTTATGCTTCCATCAAGAGGTGTCATTAATTCTAGGATACCTGACAACTATGTTCTCTTTCAAAGACACCAGAAGTGGATGGTGATTACTGCCCCCTTTCCTGCTGTTGCAAGATTTTTCTGTTTTATCTCTGGATGAAAGTTCCTGCACAATATATTTATTATGCACCTTTTAAGTCTAGTTCTAGGAGATTATGCCAACTTTTCCTTTCTAAAAGTAGCATAGTTTAGGTGCAAAGAACCTGGGTATCAGAACTGGAATAGCTGAATCAAGTCCTGCTTTGCCTCAATTAGCTATGTGACTTTGAGCAAGCTTCTTAACTTCTCTGAGCCTCATTTTCAATGAAATACGGAAAATAATTTGTTTCCTTTGGGTTGTTGGATTAAAAGATATTTTAAATACCTAGTTTAGTGAGCAGTGTATATTAGGAATTTAATAAAAATCAGTTTCCTTCCCTCATTTATGTTGTTGAAGTGCTTATATTATTTCTCCTAGATGGAAAATCCTATTTTAAGGAGATATTACATATTAGGAGAACAGAATGAGTTTTGGAACCAAAAGACCTGGGCACTCTTACTACTTAAGTGACATTGGGTAAATTCATTTAATTCTCTGAAACTATTTCCTCATCTTCTAATGCAAACAGCACTTACTGAGCCTGGTTGTTATTAAATTAAATGCTATACTATAAAGATCTTGCTACAGTGCCTGGAGTAATGCTGGATAGTATACATTTAACAAATGGTTGTTTTTCTACTTCATCTCACTTTTCATTTAACTACTTACAAAGCAATAAGCTATCACTGAGGTCAGTCCTATATTACAGAATAATCGTAAAATTTAGTGTCATGGCCAACATGATAATATGTTTTAAAAGTTATGATTTCACTATAATTAAGGGTATATATAATTGATCATCCAAACTTGAACACTTTTGAGAATGAAAGAGGGCATGCATGGTTACCCTAACTATATCCATGTGAGATGAGGTGTTGACAGTGCAGTTTAGGATAGTTTGGACATGAAAGATCGAAATGAAATTAACTTCTAACTATATGTGTGTAATCTTCTTAGAATGTAAGTATAATATTAAATAGTTTTTGAATGTAGAGTAGGGTTTTTAAGAATTTGAACACTCCACCAAAGACATAAAAGTGGTTTTTCTTTTTACTGCTTGAATTGCCCACTCAGTGTTAGGCATCGTTCAGTGAATAAGAGACATGCCAGTTAAATAATTTTAAATGACATTCTATTCTACAGAGTTTTCAGTGTCTTTTTTTTTTTTTTTTTAACATCTGTAACTGCCGTTGACTTCCAAAGAAGTTGCTTTAAATCTGGTTCCACAGAGGCAGACCCTGCAATATGTACTCATACACAAGTGATTTACCAAGAAAAGGCTTCCAGAGCTTCCTTCTTTTTTTTCTTCCTTTCCTTGCATTCTTTTTGCATGCTAGAAGGTAGAATGAAAGCAATGGTGTAAGTAATGGAAGACACTGTGTAGTATGAAAGTTCGGGGGTACAAAAAGATTCCAAAGATTCTTGTAGATGAGATCAGGGAAGCATAAAGTAGAGAATCTAGGCCAGGTAGAACATGTAGGATTAGACAGATGGAAATGAGAGGAAAATGAGATGTGAATCCATCATAATATTTCTCTGCGTACAAGATTCCAATGGTGCCTTTACACTGGAAATAAAGTTGAACTTTATTTCATGCAAGATCAGGCCCCACCTACTTCTCTAACCTCTTTTCATGTCATTCTTCACTATGCCAGCTACATTGGCTTTCATTTCCCTATACATGCCAAGCTCGGTCTCATCTTAGGAATTTTGCAGTGGCTATGCACTCTGCAAAAGGCATAAGGGAACATGTTAGGGTGATGGAACTATTTTATATCTTGATTGGTTGTTACATGGATATATGTATAAAAATTCATCAAACTGTACACTTAAAATAAGTGCATTCAATTGTATGTAAATATAAATCAATGAAGTTGATTTAAAGAACAAAAACCTCTCAGTTACAGAAATCAATCATAAAGTAGAATTGACTTCAAAATGTTTGTTTTATATAGAATTTTGCAAACATTTATCAATTATTTAAAGTGAATTGGTAAAATTCAACTCCTTTGGTATGTAGAAGCTGATTTTCCCAGGCTTCAAACATAAATAAATGGATATGGGTTATAGTCTAAAGGAAGTGGAATTTGGCAAGAAGCAGACAGCATGAACTAAAACTGGGTGGTGGACTGAAAATTCAATAGGGAGATATCACAGACTTCATCTATGATTTTTATCCAGGAACAGATCCAGACAGCTGTACACTGTGTAGGGGGGCCTTTAAAATACAGTTACAAAAATCTAAAAAAAATAAAAAATAAAAAAAAGAATCTGATTTCTGTTAAATTTCTTAAGTCAGCTCTCAGTTCATCACAGCAAAACAAAACAAAACAAAAACCCTTCGCTTCTCTCACAACCTACTTGGTATACAAGTAAAAGACATACTAAAGGAAATAAGCTAAGACATAAGGAAAGTATATATTACTGAGAAGGAACTATGAATTGTAAGAAAAGTGAAATTACTAGTGGTGTTTTGTTTTTTTTTTCTTTTGCTATGGCCTTGATGAAAAGGAAAGGGAAGAATTTGTGCAGTTGGTTCACTACCCCCAGGTTTTTAGAATTATGTAAGGATAATAGTATTTCCCCACCCATCCCCTGAGGAGCTTTTAAGACTAGCATCTGTGAGGTGCATTTCCTAGATAAATGCGAACTGCCCTCTGACTCTCTTCAAGATAAGAAAACATTGACCCTTTCAACCAAGTTATTTATGACATTCACATAATGTGAAACAGTGCTTAGACCTGATGGGAACGCCCAGAAGTACATATACTAAAGGCAGTTAAGATTCCCCTCTGCTACTATCCAGGGGAGACCACCACACAAGTTGAACAATGCCCAAGGCTCATTAAGAAGTTTGATGAATTTAATACAATTCAAATTAAAGATGATCTCCGGGGAACACGTTTAGAAAAGAAAACCAGATGGGGCTCCAGTGTAGAGCATCCAGGGAACAAGTGTGGGATGCCCTATAATCCTAGAGATTCTGGAAACATGAGAAAATGTGATTTATCTTCTTGGCGAATTAACATAAAAATGTGTTGGTGGCATGATATTGAGTTTCAGATTTCATAATGAAATTTTCCAGATTGTGAAGGAAAAAAATAAAACAGTGGATATTGGAAGGAGGCATCCCTTGTTCCAATGAGACTTGACAAAGTAAAGGAGAATAAAATAAAAGGAATGAAAAATTCACACAACATATCAAGTGAGAAATGTCGAGATGTGTACCACCAAGAAAATAAGGACAGATCTGAATGTCAACTTGCCCAATAGCTGACCTTTCTAATTATTATTAGTATGTAATAATGCTAATGATGACCTTGTGTACTGGATTGGAGGGTGGGGGTAGGTGGGGATTCTTTCAACAAAGAGCACAGAGAAAGAAAGAAAATAAAACCCAATTAGCTACTTTGAAAAACTGATATAAAGTTTACACATAAACCAAGAAAAAGTGAATCCTGAGTGGTCGATTTGATTTCGTCATGGTAGCATATCATTTGTAAAATTAACTCTAACTAGACTTAGGCACAAGTAAGGTCCAAGTTTTCGGTTTATTTTGTTTTGTTTTGCTACATCATGAAAACACTGGTAAAATATGGCGCTGATTATTTGTACTAGTAATATCTTACTCTGAGATTTTTAGCTAGCTCAATAAGTATTCCCAAAGAAACTATTTTGAATTTTTAATATTCTGGCTTCTTTCACCAGAAAATGTGAAATAGTAAAAATTAAAGTCACCTGAAATTCTATCACTCAAATAGAATCATATAAAAAGAAATCTATCACAAAATAAGATCATGCTCTACATCTAACTGTATGCATTTTTCTTTATTATATGTAATGAATAGCTTTTTGTCAATTACAGACAAAAATAATAATTTCTAATGGCTGCTTGTTACATTACCTGGATACACCATAATTAAGTCACTAAATATACCATCTTAGTTCATTTGGGTTGTTTCCAATTTTCGTCTGTGCTTAAAAACAATACCAGCATGAATATATGGAATTACCTGAACAACATAATTATTGGTCTATAATTATGTTTCTGGGATATTAAGAAATAAGCAAATCTAAAGAATTAAGGGTAGACTCAATAGTTTTAATTTCATGGTATATAATGTATGACATAACAGAATTCCATTCTGTCCCACATGTCTTTATCCTCACTTACTGGCACAAATTGGTAAAGGAAATAAGAATCAGTTAGAGAAGAACTAGAACACAGGAAGCCTGAAATCACCTACAATAACTTTATTAGAAACCTAAGGAAAAATATGTGTCACATAAAAATAAGTAACTCAACTATAGCTCACATTGACAAGCCAAAATGAGAAATGAAGGATGAGCAAAGAATGTCAATGCAGGGGGCTGGGGAGTAGGGGAGATCATCTGAAAAGGACAGCAAGGGATGCACTAACTATGGCAGGTTAATATCTAAAAACGAAGTTGTACTCAGTAAATAAAGAGTATTTTCTATATTCAATTGACAGATCAAATATAAATAAGTCATCAGGGACCCTGGTGAAACTTTTGGCTAGAATGTGCAAACTGTCATGCTAAGCTGACTTGTGGTAGCAAAGACTAATGGTTTCCTACACACGGTGTCTATTGGGAGGAAATTGGAAGCAAATCTGGGAATTTCACAGTGATTCGTATCCCCATACTTGTCAGGATGGCAGCAACTGAAAAGAATGATAGCATAATGGATTCCTAGAAAAATGTAACTCTTGGGGGATATGCAACATGGCTTCAACAAAGGGAAAATAATGTTCCACTAATTAATTCAGTCACAATTGTATAATCCTATTAACCTTCTAAAATAATATATGTTGTCCTCTCCTCTCATTGTTGCTGCTCTCAAAGCTTAAAGCATTGAATTAGGTTTTTCAGATAATCTGAAAATAACCTCACCTTCCATAGTACATCTTTTATTCCATCACTAGAGTAACATCCTTAGGATATAACTTATTGGTCTCCTTTCCTACTTGCACATGTTTAACTGCTCAGACTTCAGGACAAAATAGGAACTCTCCACAATAGTTCAGAAGATTTTCTGCAATAGGGCCTCTTTTGGTCTCATCTTGCCCCATGGTGTCTCTCTAGAAATGCCTGACAGCCTACATGCAGTTCTCCACACTGGATGCTGGTGTGTGCCTCCATGTCTTAGGATGTGCTATTTCTTTTTCCTCAGAATGAACCTTCTGTCCCTTGACAGCCAAATGAATGGTCTTTGGAGACAGCTTAAGTGTCCAGCTCAGTTAAATCTTCATAGGCCTCCCTCTAAGGTAAAATTAGAGGTTTGTCCCTATGAACTCACATTAGAAACTTAGCTGATTGCAAAGGTGAAGTTTCTTCAAGGCTGGATGAGCTTTCCTTACATGTGTCCTTATAGATTTTTACAGTGCTTGGCACCTAGCAGTTCTCAACAAAGATTTACTGAATAAATGAATCTCTTAGATTTCTCAGAGGTGATATCGATAGGAGGTAATTTTGTTTCTACTTTCAAAAAGACTTTGAAAGTGCATATCCCATAGGTGGTCAAACAATTTTTTAAAAGCTTGGTTTCCTTGTTATTATTTTAAAAATGTTTTGTCTTAAGTACGGAAGTGGCTTAATGACAGGAAGCAATGTGTAGGAATAAATGATGATTTCTCTACTTAAAAAAGTGTTAGTGTCAAGGTTCCCTAGGGACTGATGCTGGAACACAATTTCAACCAACATGTTAAATATACAGATTCAAAAAAGTGACGGAGAAAATCCTTTAAGTTTTCTTTTTGCTAATTGTTAAGGTCTTCTGTGTGGTGATACTGAGTCGATAGGCTTAATATGCAAGAATATAATGAAAGCAATGAAAATAAAAAATAATAACACTTGACTTTGACCTTAAAAAATAAAGGTAATAGAGTTAAAAAATTTATTCATCCAATTTATCTTGAGTCCTAGTTTAAGAGCTGCAGGGACTATAAAAGTGAACAAGACTGAGTCCTTGCACTTACTTTAATACATGAATACAAATATTAAAGTAAAGTACGTTAAGCTTTAAGTTAATAAAGTTATATATATGTTTAGAGAAGAGATAATCTTTAGTTGGAAGAACTAAGAGCTTCATGAAAAACATGTATGAGTAGCTAATGATGTCTAGATGTGATTTTTAAAGGTGGAGATTAACAAGGGAGACAATTTAAAATGAAAATTAAATGAGAAAGAATCATATATGACTTTATAAATACAACTGGAGTGATTAAAAAGAAATATTGACAACAAAAAGAAAATATTCAGAAAGTTCATTTGAAGTGAGAAAAAGAATAAGATAAGTAAGGTTGAGGGCAAAATGAATTTATAAGCTACTACATGTGAACTATAAATTTTGACCTAAGAAAAATATGTAGCCTGGAGGACATCTCAAATGTTGCTGCAATAGCAGCAGCGACAACAACAAAACTATGCAATTATGCATTCTAAATTTTATTAGAAATAAAGAATTTTATTGACAATGAAACATTTTATCAGAAGTAAAGCAATCGGTGGGACTCAACTATCTTATAAAACAATGGTGTTACTA
This sequence comes from Pteropus medius, assembly GCF_902729225.1. Lineage (NCBI taxonomy): Eukaryota > Metazoa > Chordata > Mammalia > Chiroptera > Pteropodidae > Pteropus > Pteropus medius. Next base: position 5,795,834 of record NW_024342467.1, on the reverse strand, counting down.
TATTCGAATAAGTCTTACATTTTAAGCACTTACAGTTTGCAATTTATTTCATGTATGTGGTTCTTACATCACGTAAAAAACAGGTGCTGTCATTCTCATTTTAAAGGGAGAAGGGCATAGATCTAAGTAGTTTAAATAACTTGGTTCAAGCTTGCATAACTAGTAAGAGTTAAGCAAAACCAGGGATAGAACCTAGATATCTATATGCGAAATCAGTTTCCTTTTACTTATTCCAATTAGCACTCAAAGGAGATATAGATATAAAAAACTAGAAAAAGTTCTAAAGGGATATCATTAAAAGCATCAAGAAAACAAAAAGGACTCTTTAGAAAGAGACGCTAAAAAGTACGTGTATTAGAAATCTAGTTTAGAAAACAGCTATTCTTTTTTTATGATTTTATTTTCATAAAAATCATAAATGTTGCAAATAAAGTGAGGATGGCTTAGATTACAAAATTCAGATAACTAGAACGGGAAGATACTCTAGACCAGAAGGTACACACAGCCTGTTGGTCACATCTGTCTTCTAGACGTGATTTGCATAAACTTCGCAGTGTATTTTAATACATCTTAAGTAGTTGTCACATTTTGAAATTGGGAGATTTTACAGAAATATCCATATTTGCACTTTCTTTTGAAAAACAGAAGCTCCGGAAAAAGTGGGCTTTGGCCCAACTGAATACTCAGCCGGACGGAAGGAGGGCTTTGCCCTTTAAGAGGGGAATCTGTTCTCTGCTTCGACATGGCACCCCATGATATACACTGCTAGGGTACACTATCCCCAGTGGAGTACACTAAGTCAGCTTTACACCTTTATATTCCTTGGTAAGCATCTGAGTATTGGCCACTGCTCCAGAATCTAAGCAGAAATGTTCGAGGTGCCATTTGATGCTAATGGCAGGCAAATCAGTTACACTCTCCTTCAAAAGAATTCCTTGAGTGTGCTAACAGAACAAAATTGAGCGAGGCTTTAGAAGACATGTCCTACCCAGAGAAATGGACTTCTATGTTAATGTCAGAGGTGGTGGTGGTAGGGAGAGAATCTAAATACTTTTTCTAAAGAACACATGATCCTGGCTCTTTCTGAAGCCAAGTTTTTTATTCTTCCTCAGATTCTATGAGTTTCAGATTCATTCATTTATTCAACAAATATTTACTGAGTTCTCACTACATGCCAGGTACTGTTTTATTTCCTAAGGCAAAAGCAAGGAATAAAATGGTCTAAAAGCTCTGCCCTTGTCGACCTTACATTTAGTGAGAGTAGACGGAAAATAAACAATATAAATAAATAAACATATAGTAGGTTCAGGAAGGGATATTGGGAATTGTTGGAAATTGTAATTATATTAAGGGAGATCATGGAAGGCCTCATTGAGAAAGTGACATCTGAATAACAAATTGGGAGAATATAAGGAAATCATGAAGTATCTGAGAAAAGAGTATTTCAAGAAAAGATGCTTCCCAAATCATTCCTATAAACTGCTTTTGCTTGTTAGTTAAAGTTTTTTTCCTGCTACTGAAAACCGAGAGACCTAACCATTTTTACCTATGAGAATGGCATGTCTGATGATTCCAACATTATAAAAATTTTGAAGGTATATTTTACTGTGTCAGGGCAAAGGCATCATGGAGTACTAAAAGACTGAATAAGTTTAGTATTCAAAGTTCTTTTGCTTTTGTCAACTCTATGCTGGATGCAAATTTTTTTTTTTTTCCTTTTAGAAAAAGTATCAAGGAGCTGTGTTCTCAGAAGCAAACTATTATTACCAGAAAAATGAAGAATTAATTTGAGCTTTTTCTTGAAATGAGGCAGAGGGAAAATATATGTTCACATTTATTCCTCATTTGGGGGATTCCTTGAAGGCTTCTAGATTAATTACCATTCAAAAAAAAAGAAGAAAAGAAACTACTATCTACTTTGCATTGAGCATGGGACAGATATTTTAACGTTTATTTTGCCTTATAAAAATATCATTGCACAAATGAGTAGAATGAGACTCAGGCTAAACAATTTATGTAAGTTTATACAGCTAAGAAAGTAAGTCAGGATTCCACCTCACCTAATTTTAAAGTTGGATTTCTGTATTACAAAAAAAATCAGAAGGTAGTTTTAGACTAGAATGGAACCATAACCATTTAACCACAATGGCACTTACTTAAGGTGGCTCTTTAATAATAGAGCACTAAGAAGGAAATTCACACCAATTTTTGACAGCATTGTCTGATACTGACAGAAATATATGAAGAGGAGATCCATAAACAAATCACTAGTGAAAAAGGTATCTGTTACTGACTGATGTCTTCCTGCAGTCTTATCTATGTACCATTAGACATTATTCCTTTCTTCCAGGAGACTTCTGGAAAAATTCCCGAAACAGCAGTTAGTAGCTTTTACATGCGGAAAATGAGAGCGACCAGAAAGAAAGAAAAAGAGAGAAGGGGGGGTGGAAGAAAAAATAAAAAAGAAAGGCTGAGTTCCCAATGGATTCCATTGTGCTCAGGACACAGCAACCAAACACCGCTCTCTGTAAAAGAAATGTCAGGCCATGGTGCTTGGAGGACCATACAGCCCTCTCACGTAACTGTTCTGATGAGGTGTCACCTATTTCCATCCAAAAACTGTTGTAATATGATAACACCTTTGGGATAAGGCACTTTTCTGTCTATGAAATTATTGAATGCAGGCCTTATTCACCTCTCCACATTAGGCTTGGATGCTCAAAATCTGACTTTAGGCTCTGCAGAAATGAGAGGAGGCATCCAGCATATGAAAATCTTCCATCTGGAAAACTTCTTAATGGGAAATAGATGAACTAGATGATCCAAAGAGGTCCTCCACATCTTTAATTTCCATGATTCTGCTTAGGAAGTATTTGGAACTTTCCTAACCCAAGGCAGATTCCACTGATTTCTAAACTGGGGATGGGGGAAGGGGATGACTGGCATTGGAACAAGGAAAGGAGCTGTCCTTGATTGCTAGAGAAAGATGGAAAGCCCTGGGCAGGAGGAACTGGGGGTAATTGATCTCACATCACCTTATCTTGATGAAATACCAGAAGAGAGAAATGGAAGGACCAGCCTGCCAATTTGCTGACTCTTCTGGCAATGGAATGGTCTCTGAAACTATCCTCCCAGTAATTATCTGTTAAGAAACAGACTCACTTTCCTCCTTAGGACCAAAGGCCTATTTTTACATAAAATAAGCAATTAAGTAAATCCTTTTTGGTTCTCAGTCACTTCTTTAACTTCAGTTTCTAATCTGTTTGTTGTTAACTGTCCATGTCCTTAAGAGACAGAAATAACAACTGGCTATAGAAGATCTCAGTGTGGGGAAACCAGAAAAGGGTTTGAAGTATTTGGTAAAGAAGATTTGGGAAGTGATCTCTATCATTTCTGAAATGTTGCTTAAAATATTAATGAGAAATTTGCAGTTTCGACTACATTTGAATTTAGAAATATAAAACATTAACTCTCGCTACTTCGTCTTCGTACTTGCCAATGTTATTGAATCCATAGAAACTATTATGACAGAACCAGTATTTCAAACCAGATCCATCTTCCCCAGAGTTGACCAACACACTGTACCATTTAGAATTAGAAATTAGAGCCTCTCTATTTTCCTTGCTTAGTGAACTGGTCGTACTATTAGTAAGACAATTTTCTATTTGAAATTAAACATGTTTCATATTAGTTTTTATCTCTAGGATTTTGAATCCTTTATACAACATCTGTCAAGTCCCGGAATATTCACTATATTTCAGTGCTCTTTTATGCCTGCACGTACAGACGTCCTAGGCGCGCTGCCCTGCTTTCCAGGAATTCGTTTCTGATTGTTACATTTTGTGTAATACAGTTACAAAAAAAATCATTTGTATTATACATGTCTTTTTTAAAAATGTTTCAATGATAAAAATATATTTTCTACAAAAATATGAAGTGAGGTATTTCCTCAAATAGAACTTTTTAGCTAAAAGGGACATTGGCTTTTATCTAGCCTGGCATTCTTAAAGGAGTTAAGTAAGTTTTTTGTTGGTCTTTTTTTTTTTTTTTTAACTCCTTGTGAATATCTAAAAAAAAAAAACCCTCTAAGCTCTTAACCTGTATGCCAGAACCTAAAAGAATATATATATATATTTTTTTTAAATATGTTTTTAGAGACTAGGAAGTCCAAGGAAAACTGTAATTCAAGAACCAGTGAAGTATGTGAATTGGTGTCCTAGGGTAGGCTCTATTTCTGCTATTCATGTGTTGTCTTTCATGATTGTGCTAGTAACAGAAAGTGGCAGCTGTGACTGATTTTGAAAATATTAATGTACAATCACTTGAATTTTCTTACTCCATGTGGCAGGAGCCCTTATTTTGGTACAATACACATATGCTCTGAAGACTCCTCAATTGCCTTTGCTTGTTTAGGACCAACTCGTTCTGAGCATGGCCTTGGAGCAGAGAGCTACTCTTGCCTGATGGGCCTCATCTGACATGTTCAGCTCTGGATTCCCAACGTTGAGCACTCTGGAAGGCTCAGCAAATGTTTGTTAAATGTTGACTGAATAAATTGAATGAATAAATGAAGTTTGTTCATGTAGCAACAATGTAATTTTCTTTTCCTATCAGAGAGCTACGAGCTCTTTGTAGACCAGGGAGGGTTGAATTGCATTAATATAAATAAACATAGTCTGCCCCTAATTATATGTGTGACCTTGTGCAGGGAACTTCCCTCTCTAGATCGTGATTTCCTCCTCTATAAAGTAAAGGAATTAAACCAGGTAATCTCCAAAGTCCCTTCCTGTTATTCTACACAGTGATTAGTGTGTGATGACATAGCACAAGTTCTAGTGTAATTTACAATGTTGGGGGTGGCGGACTTGCCACTCACTCCTCCTCAAAGAGGATATGAGTTGAGTTTAACAGGCGAGTGGAGAATGAAAGTAAGGATTTTTCTCTCATTTGCAGGCTGATAGGCTTTTTTTTTTTTTCTGTTTATGTTTCCAGAGGCTAAGGGGGTAAAGAGTAGAATTAAGAGCATCAGAAAATATTTTTTTAATGCCAGAATATATTTTATTAGATCAATTAACTAGATAATTGTTGGTTTTATTCACAGAAAAGACAGTGCTTTTCATATTCATGAAATATTAGTGACTCCAGACCCATTTAATTTCCACACATCTGTTAAGTATAGAAAAAAGAAACCTAATGATCTAACAGAAAAACACACTTAAGGCTAACATTTGGTTCGCAGACCTATCTTTCTGTTTGCCAAAAAGAAGTTGCTGAAGCTTTCGTAGTAATTGTTGTGACTGAGCAAAGCAATGGGTCTTATGTACATTCATGCTGGTATGCGCTCACATGTATTTACGCCTCCCAAGCCCATATTAGACCTGCTATTTATTTCCTGAATGAAACCTAAATTAGATAGTGATATTCTGTGATGCTGTTGAGAAATGGATGTACAATGTGTTCTTGTTTAAAAGAGAGACAATGAGTAGACAAAGACACAAGAGCATTAAATTACTATTCTCCAATTTATTTTTTAAGATTGTTCTTGCTGAAAGGCCTTTCAGGAAAACAAGGACATTCAGGAAGTAACCCTCAGTCTCTGTGGACAAGTATGTTTACTGAGAGCCTGATTGGTGAGCAGGACAAACCCCTTGACTTGGAGCCCTGTTCCAGCTTTATTTCATTTTAGTGTTACTGGGTGAAACTCCTCAGTTTCTTCATCTGTAAAATGGGATTAGTATAGAATGGTTGTGAGGATCAAATGAGAGCAATGTGAGTGTACAAAGAAATAGTGGGGAAGGACATGGAGAGTCCATACCAAAAAAGTTACTAAATAGTACTGTGTTAACTTCTCATAATTTCATAATCCCCTTGGCTGTCACTAGGCAAATATGAAAATTACCTTCTAACATTAGTTCGCAATGTTTTTTTACTCATGTTATAACATAATTGTAATTATAATCATATATGTTGGTAGTAATTTACCACCACCAGTAACAACCAGGGTACCTGCCCCTACCCTCACCTCTAGGTAACAACGTTATAACGGACTATTCCTGTGTGAGGAAGAAACTATGTTCAAGTATTATTATAATATATGAAATGCAATTTGTACATGAAATTACCTAAATTGTGAAATATATGTACAGTTTAACTTGTTTTACAGTAGTCTAAACATTGCAAATGTTAAGTCAAGTATAAGTCAAAACAAAGATAAAATATGAGTGTCATTTTTTGGTGAAATCTATCACTACCACGTCAGATTACAATCTTCCAAATTCAGCACCTCTACTTCTGACTTACAATGTGTGCATTGTGTGTGTGTGTTGGGGGGGAGTTGTATTTGCTCCCCACCCACTCTATACTACTACTATTTGATGGAGCTACCTGGTCAGGATAAAACCACTCTGAGACGATAAGATTGATCTGGGTCAGTGAAGAGGGAAATCACCGTATTCCGAATACCTCCCTTCCATCTTTATGTTCCCCACCAATATAAGATTTCTCGGCAAAACTCCAGAACTAGCGATTTTAAAAAAATGAAAATTGGGTATCTCTACCTCTTGAAAGCTTTTACTGACTGCTTTCATTAAAAAACAATCACAGCTCAGAAACTAGTCGTCTACACCTCCCAATGTAGATCAATCTCTTTTTTTCTCCACAAACTATTTGTGCCTACCTTTTATCAAACATATGTTTCATTAGGTTCCCAGCCTCCTCTGCTCTATGCTTTCTTGGTATCAAAACAGTCTTCTGCTGACTGACCTACTGAACTTCTATAAAGAAAAAAGCTGTTCTACGTACTATGAAGACACATCTAGTTCTACTAGAGAAGCTAAATCTAAGCACACAGGAATGTGAATAAAAATCCAAAATAGTGGAAGATAAATGCCAGGTAAAGGGCATGATGTAAAGTACATCCCCAGCCTGGTTAGTTTAGGGGTGGGCAGAGGGGATAAATGTGCTCATTCTCGGACTGAAGCCCAAATTTGGAGTTTTACCTCCTCATGCATGACTACAGGAACTTACTTCATCATTAAAAAAAGAAGAAAACTTCCTGTTTATTTCTCAGAGTTTTGGGGGGCTACCTGATTTGTGTGAAAAATTATGACTGTTCAGGTACTTTCATCTTAGTTTTCCCTCTGAAAGTCAAGTGCCATCAAGCCACCTAAGGAAGGTTGCTGCACTGACACCAGGGCTCTCCTGAAAAGCCAAGACAGTGCACCACCCAGCCTTCTGTGACTACCTCCTTAAATAATATGTAACAGTGTATTCCATGGCTAAGAACATATTTGATGATTTGAGTTAACATTGAGAGCCCTTTCTACATATCTCTTGTCTTCTTAATGGACACTTTAATTAAATTTTTAAATATATGAATTTATATAGTCATAAACATAAACTTCAAAGTAGAAGAACTATAGTTGACCTCATTAAACAGTTTAAAACAAAAATCGTGAAAGATCTTTTAAACTGTAAATGTGTGAATTTGACCCCTACCTCTTGTAAACTCTAATAGAAGGACACAGCATTTAAAAATTTGTCAATTACAGTGCTATACTTTAATCATTCTAATTTGATGCTAGAAATTTGAATTATATACAATTTTAAAAGGAAAACCATGTACAATATAAAATAACTATTTAGATTTAGGAATTGTTACTTAATAAAATACATATGTCAAATATCCATGTTTGCCATACTTGCCATAGTCCTCCTACTTACTCGGGGCTAATATAGAGAATGTGATAGATTATATTTTCTAAACAAAGTTTTAGTACATATTTTATTTGGTTCTTGACTAAATAAGCTATCATATGGCCCATGAAAAGTTCATTGCTCAGAGGCTAGAATTCCAAAATCAATTAATAGAATCCACATAATGTGGGACAAGAGACCAAGCTCATTAACTGCTGGTATCTCTTTATACGTAGTCCTCAATCAATATTTAAATTTTTATTGCTAATAAATAATTCATACTATGGTCATATTGTTTTTATAAATACCTGAATTTTCTTATATCTCTCAGTTTTATTAAGACTCCTTGTCAATATTTTCTTGTGAATATCTATCTACACATTGGTTTATTAAGACTCTCTGGGAACAAAGGTTATTTTAACTTAAAAGATGCACAATTCACATAAATAATTAACCAGGGCCCACAGATCTTCACTTCCTCCTTCATAATAAAAAAGTACAATTAGATAATTAAAACTTAATTACATTAAAGTAATAAACCAAATAATGGGGGAAGGGTAATACTGATTAGAGTCCAAAAAGGGATTTTTGTATGTATGGACCAATGTCTGTTTCTCTGATTATATATTTTTTTCAATATTTTGACTAGAATAAAGTACACATAACATAAAAGTTACTATCTTAATCATTTTTAAGTGTACAGTTCAGTGGTACTAAGTACATTCACGGTGTTGTGCAACCATCATCACCATCCATCTCCAGAATTCTTTTCATCTTCCCCAAAAAATGGAGGTTTCCATTATTTTAGAGATTCTCACCATAATCATTTCTCTTGAATAGTTTTTTTTAAAAAGCCAATAAATGGAAGTAAATCTGTTGTCAGTATTTAGAAGTTCCATGAAACAAAAAGCACCTGGGAAAATGTGAACATGAGGAGATAAAATCGTTTGCTGAGACTTGTATATTAGAATCATACATCATCTGACATACTTATATTTTCTTTAAAGAGAGAAAATGGATCCAAGGACCTCCTCTCTGGATTCTAACATTATTCGTTGTATTAATTTGTTTAGAGAAGGAAACTCTGCCTTCATGGAGAAAATATCACAAGGAGTTGGACCATCCGTACCCTGGACAGCAAGCTCTCATTGCGAATTCCTAGGTGGCCAGCTTATAGGTAAGAAAAACAGGTTGTGTGGATCAGGGCAGCCTCCCTTTAACAATAATTATTTGTCATTTTTAAACTGTAAAGTAATAATTCGTTTCTCTGGTATTATATGGCTGTCTCATGATCATGGTGATGGTACTGGTTTTTGGCTATGTAATATTAAACAGAAATTAAGTTTCAAGATGTTGAAACTCAAAGCTTGACGCTGGACATGGATAGCAAGATGACTAGATATAAGAAGGGAATTAATGGACCTCAGGAGGAGCCCTCGCCATTCCCCACCAAGGGTACTCTAACCCCATCACACTAGCCCCATGCACCTCAGAGAGAGCCACTTATTTTCTAAAGCTTTAAAATTTTTTTACAAGCCTTATTTTTCAAGTTTCAATAAGTTTTGTTAAAATATTTTGTCAAGATATTATATTTTTTTCCAAATTCTAATTTGGAAATTTTTTCCTTATCTGAATACTGGGTAATTCTAGGAAAAAAAGCTATTGTATTTGAATCTTTATGTTTTCAAATGTTGATGCACTGCCTCTATATATTAGCCTAAATTAGCCTATACTGATATCATAAAACTGTGACCCAGGGTCAAAAATGAAAACATAGACAACATGTGACTGTTTACTAATGCTTACTTTAAGATATAAAAATGTAAAAAAATTGAAGTAGAAAAACTGTGCTGAAATGTATTTTTTTTTTTTTGGTAATACAGTAGTAATGTTATGATTAATTTTTCCTTGAAGCATACTTTGTCTTTCAGTTATTTTGGTGTATACGAATAGACTTCTTTCACATTTGTACATTATTTTTTCTCAATAAAATTATGTCCTTATATTTATCTCTGCACTGAAATGCTTCTTGAAGTTTTCTTTCATATTTTTAAGGTTCATATTATACAGTAGAAATCACTTGCTTCTCTAGTCTACTGCCAGGGAGCTAAATATAATAGTAAAGCTTTATTGAAAAGTGGAAAATAGGAAAATTGGAATCCTATGCTTTTCTTTTTCTTTTGAAAAAAATGTTTTTGTACCTGTGTGCTTTGGGGATTTAACATTAGTCATTTGGTTGACTCTAAGAAAGGCTGTGAACTGAAGCTTCTCAAATAAGGTCATTCTCATTGTTAAATTTTATTGTACTCTTTGTGTAAACCTGATTTTAAAAATCCATTTACCTTGATTATTTTTGCCTCTATAAGGAAATATATATCTATAGATATATATACATATATATATACTTAACTTATCAATCCCTGTACCTATTTGTTAACATTTCCTTAAGCGTGTTTCTCCAGATGTTGAAAGTAAAAAAGCCCTTGTTATTTTTTCCATTGTCATTCTTTACTACTTTCCATAGGCAGCGTATTGTGCAGGCCAAGGACTGGAGGAAATAACAGATGTGTGTGAGTCCCAAATTACAGGCACAAAAATAACTTTCATAAAATAGGTTTTAAATGACACCACTTTCCAAAAAGCCAACTCTAATTGACTCAAGCCTAGAAAGCAGCAACTTTAGGGAACATCAGACACACGTCCACTGATCCCAGAAATTGTTCCACAGTGTGACATTAGCTGGGATGATGACATTCCCAGCTTGCTGCCAGCACATTCCAGGAGGGAGGCTGGGTATTTTGGTACCATTCAAGCCAGTCTCCTCAATAGTATTGTTCTGACATCGCTGAGATGCTATTTTATTTGTACAAACAACTCTGGAGAACACCAACTCCGTTGCTCCCCCACAACAGATAAAAGACAGAGAGACAGAAATAAGAGGGGAAACTCCTCCACTTTTTTCTGTGAATGCAGACAGAATCCTCACCCCGGGGTTTACTGACTGGAGCAGCCAGGGTTCCTGCTGTTCGCAGAATGTTACAGATGGCTGCCTGGGCAGGAAGCCCTCCCCCTTCTGCTAACGGTGCTCTTGGGAATGCAGGGGGCCTGGAACCAGCCCTCTCCTTTCCTTCCAAACCTCTTCTTCAAACCCCTACTGAGTAGAAAAAGAGAGAGAGGGAGAAAGAAAGAAGGAGGGGAAAAAAACAACGCATGTCCCTGGAAACATTTCTGCCAGTCTGTTTTTTATGGAATCTTGAATTAACCTCTTCACTTCCGATTAGAATTGCGATTTATAACTTCGCCGGCGTCTCTTTAATGTCCTGAATCAATTCCACCAGCTCATTGAAGTGCCCTACCATTTGGGTTGAATTAAAGTGGCACTTCTGAGTTATGCAACAATTTCAAGTAAGCAAAAGCAGATTTGAATTCTGAAATAATTAAAATTAAAAATATTTTAGCACATCAAATATTAATAGTGTTCTTTGGTTCTATTTTTTTAACAATCACATTTTGAAAGTTTTGTGTTTCCCATCGTTTTTCCTATGGTGTATTTGCTTTTATTCAAAGTATAAATTTTAAAAGTACCTTCTCTTTGTTTTGGACCTAATTAATAGAGAGCTATTTTCATAATCATAGTTTTTCATTTAAAATTTGAAGCTGATTTCATTATCATAGTTCTATTTTCACATATTTTAAGGCATACTATATCTGTATATTAAATCAAGGCTTTTCTTGAAGATAACTTTTATTTTGGACTTACAAAGTTAGGAGATTCAGCTAATATATGTCTTCACCCAAAAAGGAAGCATAAACCAAATTATGTATGCTAAAATAAAAAATGCAGTGTTATTTCTAACCTCACAACTGCCATCGCAGTAGAAATTGTAGAAAATATGCTAAAGGAATAAATAACTTATTTTGAAACATTCATATTACATTTATTTGATTCAAAAATGAATTGAGGGGAGGGAAAATAATTTCCCCTCTACACTTCTCTGTTCTTGGCTGAACCACCTCCCACCCCCATAATAAAAGACAGATTAACAGGAGAAAAACATAAAAATTTAATAACATGTATACCTCCCGTATAGATGGAAGACCCTGAAAACTGAGTAATTTATATGGGAGACCCAGAAAAACTGAGTAACTCCCAGAGATGGCCGAAACCATCACCTTAGACACCATCTCCAGCTAAAGACAAAAGATGTTGTAGGGTAGAGGAGCCAGTTAGAGAAGGTTATCACAAAGCACAGAAAACAAGAGTATGGTTGCTATGCTATACAGATTTAGGTGAGTTTCTAGAGATTTATGGGTTATCCTTCTCTTTAAGATACAGAGAAGGAGATACTTTACAAATAAACATTTCCCTTATAAAGGTAAATGTCTCTTACAAAAGGGTAATTTCTATTCAGTTTTCAGAGCTTTTCCTATGTCTGCCATTTCTTGAAAATAATCAGCCTAAAATAATACTTATGCCAAAGAGACATATTTTAGGGTGGCAAATTCTGCTTCTCTTCAAAAGTTACAGATCACTTGACTCTATAATGCCAATGATAAAATGGTTAGGTATTTTATCATATCAAGAATAAAATATTCTAATCACCTATAGTTATACTCCATAAAAAGACAAATAAAGGCTTAAAGAAAAGAAACTATTAAAAATGAAATTTAAGAATGTAACAGATGGATGAGTTAAAAAGAAATGAACTCCTGAATTTCACATTAAGAAATCCAGATATTTTGTGATTGGCTACGTTTAATACAACAAATATTGAATGCCTTCTAAGTTTCAAGAACCATCGTGAATATTAAGGATTCGATCATGAGTAACGCATACTATTTGCCCTCAAGAAATTAACAGTTGGGTGGAGTTAATCTTTTGTAATTCAAGAAATTAACAGTCTGGGTTTCCATCACCTTCTATCTAAAGCCCTTTTATCTAAACACTTAGAAAGGCGACATGAAGACAAGTGTCATTTTAACCAGTTCTTAACTGAATAATCTCCCAGTCATTACACTTGGCATGGATTCTGATTAGTTGCTGAATCTGTTCTGGTTAGTCCAAAGGTGTATCATTCATTAAATATCTTTAATAGCATGCTGTTTAGACACAATAGAAACTTTAATCATTTGGTATTTCTTCTGTGGATCCTGAGAAGAAAGATTAATTTCATGTGAACCTGGAGAAGAAATTAATCTGCTGTGATGGACTCCCCATGGTCAACCGAGGGCTCGAATTTTGTGCTTAGTAAGAGTCTCGTGGCCATTTGCTGACAGGGGCTCCTCACTTACTCTGTATACGGGGAAGAACCTTGGACTGAACTCTGGCTTCTCACATTCTGCCCTGCTTGTTTATGCTATCTGCATCAACATTTCATGGAAACCCTAATTTCATCTTTCTGCCAAGGGACTGAGACCTGCCCTGTCCAATCAGAACTGCACAATTTGGATATCTCAATTATATAAAATGAACCTACTGGAGAACTGGGTGGGAACTTTCACTATATAAGGCAGCCTCCCCTTTGTCTCAGTGGAACATGATTTAAGTTGCTACCTGAATTTTTGTCTCTGGGCTGCAGCTTCTTTTTGCTCAACTGCTCTTTATTCTTCATTACAATCCAAAATTAATATGATTTATACTTTAAACATTTTTTTAAAAAATTATGTACTATATATATGTTCCATTTTTAGTTAAAAACAAACATAAACAAAAAATAAGGGTAAATACATTGAGAAATTTCTGAAAAATGTTTTTTTGTTGTTGTTGAGAAAAAGAAAAATGTGAGTAGAAAGCCTCAACTATTTTTTCCCTAGCCTTGAATATTATTGTGTTAATAAGTGATGCTTGGAGGTAAAACAGTTTTGTAATTATGAGGGAAAACCAATGTCAGGTGCTGACTAGGGTCCCTGCAAATTATCTGGGATGGGCAACCTTTGAGTTTCTCTTACATAAGCTAAATTGATAACTCTCCCTGTTTAATCTAATTTTGTTTTAAAAAACTGTTACTAGCAGTCAAAAGAATATGAACTGAAATAATATATTTAGAGAAAGTGGGATGACTTGTTTCCTGGGAATAAAAATTATATGGCTTCACTTATATTCCAAATAAAAGATTTTGTAATATGTATTTAATTCATGCAAGTTTTCAAATCATAAAACTTCTTGGGAAGCATAGTAAACATTATAAAATCTAGATTCTAGAATTAAGTACTATTTCTTGGATAACTAGCCCTCTTCCATATATTCTTGTATTTGGGAAGTTTATCTGACTTTAATAGCTAATTTCAGGTGACTCTCAGCTTGCTGGTTTCAGAGTCAGTGGTGTGGTATATAGTCACACTTATAGTTTGATCAACCACAACATAAAACATTCAATAGAAGTATAGGCCAACTCATTCAATTTAGAAATTCGAGCCAGAAGCCAAAATTTCCATCTCCATGTGTAATTATCATTGACTCTAAATATGTATTTGAGAGAAAAGAAGAAGGCCGATCGGGCAAATTGGACCCTGTCAACTTCAGGTCACTAGCTGTATCATAATCATTTTCACAACGTGCATTTCAAAGCTCAGCTAAATGAAAGGATCCAGAAAAAGGAGTCATTCTGTTTTCATGGCACTTTTTGTCTTCTAGCCTACACACTTCCTTTGCTATAGTACAATTAGTTCCAGCTCACATGAAGACAATGATATACAAGGATACAAATATTTGGGGAATCTGAACAATTGATATAATCTAGTTTATTATTAAATTATTAAGGCTCAGAGCTTTTAAAAAGATGCACTGATTTCCTAAAAACAGAAGAAAATTACACAGATAGATAACCTCAATAAAAAAATAAGCAAAAAAAAAGATGTGTATATTGGAGAGAGTGTGTGTGTGTGTGTGTGTGTGTGTGCATGCACACGCATGCGCATGTATGCGTGTGAATGATCTCATTTATTATACTTTTTACTGGATAGTTGAATAGAAAGAATCATAATAAAGATACATAAAAGTGGAAAAAGAACCTATGTTGCTTTAGCATAATAGATAAAACATGAAGTGTTTCAAAGAAAAATATCAAGTCGCACTGGAAATGCCTTAAATGTCTACATATGTAATGATTCAGCAAGGCCCAACGCGCTAATGACGGCCCACTGCTGCATGCCACAATGCTGCAAAGCAAAGCCATTCCTTTAAGTTGCCCCTATCCAAGTCCATTAAGAAATAATGGTTCTAAGATGAAAGTCTTGTTAGGGTTTCAATGAAAATGTTTGGCACACCATGATGAAAAGTCAACAATCTGCTTTTAACGAGAGACACTGGAAAAACGTTGGTTAACATACCACTGAAAATATTAATTCTCCCTAATGGCAGGATGCAACATAGCTTTTTATAGTTTTTGATCCATGTCATAAATTTGGCTATGACAAAGGGGATACTCCGGCTTTAACTCACTGGCAAGAACATTAGCTATTTTCCAGGCCTAAAAGGTTTGGCCCTTAGTCTTCTTTGTAATGCACTGAGGGCCAGATTTCTATTCTTGGAGGAATAGGCTGTCTGTGTGTACGTGTGTGTATGTGTGTGTGCGTGTAGGCGCATGCATGCTTACACATGCATGCACGTACATGTGTGAGTGTTCAGTCAATATATGTGTGTCAGCAGTATGAGTAGTTTCCTTTGAGCTTTTGGAGAGAGAAAATAAGGAAAAATATTACAAGTCCCAAGTCCTGGTAACACTGCCAAATTTCAGAATTTGCCAAGTTGAATATATGAGAAAAATAACAGCCTTACAAACCACAATAACTTGATCACTATATGACTGATAATATGCTGTCCATTTCAACTGGACATGGTTAGAAAAGTATATTTTCTTATGCTTTTTTTCCCTCAGCATAAATATAAATTTTCAGATTTTAAAGATGAAAAAATAACAAGGGGGTAGCTGTTTCTATCATTAGCTGAGAGCAATGAATTTTGGCTTCACAACTTACATTTCAAAACAGTGTTTCTCTTGTTCAAAATTCTTTAGTAGTATCTTCTCTTAGCAAAAAAGATATACATATGTGATAAATATAACTTCAGTGCCAGACGGTAACATTTTATCCCTAACACCTTCTTTCAACTCTGCCAGTGACTGAGTGTTTGTTTTTCTTCAACAGTATTGAAAGGAAAAGAATTTTTTAAATTGGATAACTACAGTGATATTTACTAAAGGATAATTCTTTGTTGCTATAGTAGAAGGGCATACAGCTGGCCCTCAAATAACATCGTTCTCTTCAATGTTTCGTTATCACAATGAGAAAAAAAAAATCGACTGTCAGCCAGGGCCACCATCTATGTGGAGTTTGCATGTTCTCCCCATGTCTGCGTGGGTTTTCTCTGGGGACTCCAGTTTCCTCCCACATCACAAAGACGTGTATGTGAGGTAAACTGGCATGTCTCCACTGTCCCAGTCTGAGTGAGTGTAGGTGTGTATGTGATACTCCCTGCGACAAAAAGGCATCCTGTGCAGTGTGGGGTTCCACCTTACACACCCTAAGCTGCCAGGATAGGCTCTGCACACAAGTGACTCTAAACTGGGATAATGGGGTTGGAAAGGATGATCTTATTTGTTTTTATTAATCTGTCTTAAATGTATGTATAGCTCACCTTATTTCAATGTTTAATATTAAAATTATTTTGGGTCTTTATTTAGAACTTTGGTGGTGTTTTTATTACTAGAAATATGTCATGGAACTTAACTCCTGTTTATATCAGCCTATGGTAAAATTCAGTTTGTTTTGCTTAGTCAGTTTCCAAGAACCTGTTGATGACATTAACTGAGGACTTACTGTAATTGTAATCACATTTTCAGTTTATTTCTGATGCTTTTGGATTCTTCTTCAAAAACAACAAAACCTCATACATTTAAAATGTGCTAGTAGATTTCCGTTTCCTCTATTTTAAATTTCATTGTGGATTCAATGTCTTTGAGCAATGAATGAGAAGAAAGATGAAGTGTGAACTTCATATATAGGAAAAATATAAAATAGCTCACCATCAGAACAACTTAAATGTATTTTTACTAATAGGAACATGAATAGAGTGAATTATGTTGCTTCCTTATACAAGTAGTTCTTAAAATTTCATAAGCACAAAAATTACTTAGTGGGTGTGCAGGTAGGGGACTTGATAGAAATCAAAAGCTTTAGAATCAGAGATTCTTATTCAGTAGGTCTACGTGGGGTCCAGGAACCTGCATTGTAAACAACTTTCCCTCTACCCTTTGATACTAATGTCAGTCATCACTTCCTCAACTTTGAGAAAATACTGTTTTATAACCTACAAAGAATTAAATTTTACACAAAGAGTGTTATTCTTATTCATAACCCTATTGGTTTTGCTGTTAAAGGAATAACTTTGTACTTACACAATCAAAAAAAAAGTTCTCCTTCAAAAGACACAGAGCTCTCTCCAATGCAAGTGTTTCTGTGTTGGCCTGACAAACACCTGGAGGGAATGTTGAAAAGAGAATATTAATGTCTGAGTAATGATTAAATTAAATTCAAGGTAGCATCCAGTTGTGACTTTTCATCATAAATCCTATAAATGTTCAGTGATATTTTTAAAACTCATGTGTAAGACAAAGGAAAAGGGAAAATAAAACACTAAATTGTTTTTTTATTTCTTTCTTTTTTCATATTTTTTAAACAAGATACGATAGAGAACTAACATCTTATGCCTTTTTTTAATGGCCTGTGATTGCATAGGATTAAAATCATCTTACTCTTCAGCCAATACTTTTTATTTTTGGTTTATATGTAATCTTGTAAAATATTTATTGTTTTTTTAGGGTACACATATGTTTAGTTTGCATACATAGTATTCTCTTCTGTACTTTTCATTGACCATTGTTTAAAGTCAATTTACATTGTAAGGAGTCATCTAATTTATAAACTCTAACTGCTCCACAATTCATGTTGTGTATCCTCTACATTATACTTATCCATTCTACCAGAAGGGTATCTTAGCTTGCCTCCAAATCCTCATCTCTAAAAAGACGCTACAATGGATATCTTTGTACATATCCTTTGATGAACTTGTATATAACGATTTCAAGGTAGATACTACCATTATATTTGAAAGCAAACTTTAGCAAAAGAGAATTTATTGGGGTCTCAAATTTTCTGGCATTGATTTGGTAACCTCAGGAACACTGAAAGAACTCTATTTACGATAACCTCATCAGATGTATAGTTTACTCAATGAAAAAAATTACCCCTTGTCATAATTTAACCCTTCTCCTCTGAAATTTTCTCTAGAGTGATGAAATTTTCTCTAGAGTGATGAACAAAAAGGAAAGAAAAAAAGAGAGAAAAGAAAAATATTCTCTCTTTATTGCTTTTAATGAAAAAGAAATAAAACCTACCTTCCGCAATCCTGCTTAGATTAACTTGACTACAAACATAGTCTTTTTCACCTGTAATTACCGATCCAAATATAAAATTAATCCAAATATATACACTGGTCTGAGTCAAAATGAGTGAATAATTGAATTCTTTTGAAAAAAAATTTTATAGCTTTGACAATTTTTGAATTTTATATTTAAGTACTAGTATTTGAGTCATATATCTTTTAATAAGGCATATGTTTAATAGATCAGTCTGTTGTATTCATATTTATTGAATGAACTGTCACATCCTTGCATTTAATGAAGTGTTACTGTAATTTGATTTGTTTATCTGATGCTTCTCTCTATATTTGGAATTATCCTGCCAGTAAATACACAAAAGCTGCTATGCAGAGATCAGCAAATATCTTTAAAAACTTAATAGAAATTTAAAGGAACCTTCAGAGCACATATTAGAGACTCCTTGCACAGCCCCATGAAAACATAATACATGTGGCCATTTCTGTTCTTGATTTGATTTCTGCACATTTTCAGCTGTTGAATGTCCAGAATGATGGCTTGACCAGCATGTTCCAATAAAATGAGATTTCACATAATATATTTTAAACAAATTGGAAAGGTGTTTTTATTGATTAAGCATTTCAATGAGATAGGAGGGAAAAAACACTTTTCAGTGGAAGCAAACGTCTGAAAGCACATGGGAAGTGCATGTGGAAATGAAATCTGAGAATAGATGAAGCTTAAAGGGTATCTCTGCCTTTCAGTTTGATATAGACTTAAGAAATTTCCTGGGGTAAACCTAAGTGCATGACACATTTCTTTTTCACTCAACTACAGTCCCCAACACTGGGTCATGCACAAACTGACTGTAGGACAGGACAGATGTAATTCAGATGTGTGCTGCACCGGGTAGCTAACTATTGATAGAATAAGGCTTTAAGAGTTATTAAATATAGTGAATATTTTGTTACTTAATCCTCATTATCCTCTAAGGTAGGTGTAATTCACTACAGTTAACTGATAAAGGAACTAAAGTTTAAAGGAGAAATGCTTTGTGCTAATATTTAATACCATGACACTCTTGAATATTCAATGATACAGAATATCCCTTTTTGTGTTTGCACTCTCATTCATGGACAAAACACTAAGTGTCTTCTAAATCTTGGGAACCTCAAAAGTAGGTTTTACCCGTGGAATGTGTATTTTAAAAAGTCAGGAATCACAAAGAAAAACAATATTTTATTGGCTTATTCAAAAACACAATAGTTATTTTCAAAAGGAAATAACAGATAAACATTGTTTATATAAGAGTAATTCAGAATTACTTGGCTGCACTCATGTTTGTTGATAAAGCTGAAAAGAACTTTCACTTAGATATACTTTGAAGCCCAGCTTCTGGCTTGCTTCCAAGGGTGGAGTGAAGGAGAAATCTGTCAGCAGTCGGTCCTGATTGTATTCAGAGTCTTATGCTCAGTGCAGAAGACACCACATTTCCTTCCTTGCACAGATCTAAAGAAAGGCGAGATCTATCTTTGCTGTTTGTAACACCTTTTTAATTTTCTCTTCTTTTCTGACAGGCAAGCAGGAGGGACAAGAGCTGTGACAGTGCTCTTTCAAGACCTTTTCAGTAATGGGTTAGATACATTGATACTAACTTGATACCCATGTCCTTAATTAGGCTAATTAGGCCAGAAAGACTGTGTCATCATTCTCAGTGTCATCTCTAGAGACCAGTTGATTTTTGACAAGCCAGATTTTAAACTCACCATGCAGATGTCTAAAGCCTATACAAATGTCTTCCCAAAGTCCATTTTTTTCAATCAGCTTGTTAACAGAGTCCATAGTTCTAGCATTTCACTCATAGTCATCAGAAATTTGGTTAATCTATATAGCTTTAACATATGCATGGCAAATCTAATCTCTAAGAAAGAGATAAGAAATATATAGCATTGTTCAAACATATTTGATTTTAAAATCTTGGGAGGCTAGTGGTCACTTATTTTGTTTCATCTCAGAACTTAATGCAATTTGGGTGATGTGAGGAAGTTAACCAATGAATAAGCTAGTGAAATAACATTAATTAATCTGATGTCAGTTCTACGGTGGTTCTTAATCTTGGTTGTATGACAGAATCATCCAGCAAGCTTTTAAAAATACTAATTTCCAGGCCTGCGCCAAACCAGTTAAATCCAAATCTCTAGATTACACAGGAGCAATTTGTGAAAGTTCCCCGACACTGCCAACATTGAGAATTAATGAGCTAAGCAATCGTTTCTAAAAAATAGTGAAGGAATATGTGTCTCCTTGGAGTTTGAACACCCAGGAGTTTATTACCTAGTGAAAGATAGGGCTGTTGGTTCTCAGTGAATTCTAACTGCATGTGTAGGCATGGTACAGCGTACTTAATGTGCAGGAACGGTGTGGCGTACCTTAGGGTATCCCTTCATAATCTTACTCAACAAAGTGTGGTTCAGAGGTCCAGAAGCTTGCTAGAAATGCAAAGTCTCCGACCCCATCTGAGAACCACTGAACTGTAATTTGTCTTTCAGCAAGACTTCTTAAAGAGGTTTGCATGCACACTCCAGATTGGAAAAAATCGATACATAATTTTGGCTAGAGAAAAAAATTTTTGACATTAGGGGTTCACTATTTTTGTGATTAAATTTTACACTAGTAAATAAAATGAGCACAATGTTAAGAAGGGGATGAGGATATTGCCCCCAAATTTAGAATGTGCTGGGAGACTACCAAGTGGCAAGCTTTCTTAAGATGATTCATAGATACTCATTTTAGTCATTTATTCTTTTTATCTGACACCTAGTTTCATTTCGAAATGAACATGCTATCTTTTCACATATGCTTTCTCTCTTTGGCACTACACAGAAGCTTTCATTCTATGTAAGAAAATTGCAACAGAAAGCAATACAGCCAAATATCAAGGAATGAGGGAATCTGGTGATTGGCAACTGGTGACTAAGAAATTTAGGCAGCAGAATTTTGAGTTTCCAATACTGAATTTGCAATACTGAGCTTCAGAGTCACACTAAGTATTTAGCAAAATATCCTTAATTTATATGTGGGATTAATCTGCTTCTCTTCAGTGCTTAGTTTAATTCCTCTCCCTTATGTTTCTCTTTAATCTCACCAGACTCTTCTTTGTAACTGGCAACAGGCTGGAGAAAAGCAGACAAGTAAACATTTTTTAGAGGATCTAGGGATACTTGCTGATCTTAAAAAGCACATCCCTGGGAGTCCTTTGTTATACAAACTTTTGTACATAGGAAGTGGGTCTCAGTCTGATCACGGGTTTTCTGTATACTTCAAGTAGACTTCCAATAAAAAAGAGTTTCCTTTTCTGCCAAAACTCTTCCCTTTACTAAACATCCCCTTTTAAGAAGCAGACAACATTATTTGCATATTCATATTTATCAGGAATGAAGTACTGTATATGTATTAATTTATCAAATTTTCCTAAGAAAACCATGAGGACACTCAAGCAGGGTTTTTTTTTTTTAAAGGAACTTATTTTTTTAGAACAGTTTTAAATTTACAAAAAAGTTGCAAAGAGAGTACAGAGTTCCCATATACCCCACACCCAGAAGTATTATTAACATTATAATGAACATCTTCCATTATATGATTCACCTAAGTAACCAATATCAATACATTATTCTTAACCAAAGTTCACACTTTATTCAGAGTTCCTTAGTTCTTACTTAATGTATTTTTACTGTTCTGAGCATGAAGCTTTTAGAGGAACTTCCGAGATTACACAATAGTAGTTGACAGAGCTTGTCTTTAAATCTTGACCAATTCCACAGGCCCAAACTTAAGTACTGCTGTATAATGCCTTATAAGAAAAAGGTACGCCCATTAAATCAAACATCTAGAGAAGAAACTACACCAATTAAAAAGGAGAAAAGGGGTCTTTGCTATAGTTCTGGGAAAGCCAGTATAATCTGAGGAAGATCCTGATGTTGTAGAAAGCATACATGTATCATTTGTGGTCAAACAGACCATTCCAACTCTATCACTTATAAGTAGTTAGGCTTCAGCTTTCTTTCTGAAAAATGGGCGTAATATCAATATTTAAGGGCTATTGAGAGGATTTTTGTAAAGGGGAAGGAACGATTATTTATTGAGTATCTTGTATATGCCTAATGCTAAACTGCTTAAACAATATATGTATATTTTTTTCATTTTCTTTCTCTTTCATATCCCATTAACCATATGTGTCTATGTTCACTATTTGTAAACAGACTTTTCACAAATAAAGGTGGTAAAATGTAGGAATGGTCTCACAAGAAAATTGTGATATTTCTCTTTGCCTTG
Organism: Pteropus medius; assembly: GCF_902729225.1. NCBI lineage: Eukaryota > Metazoa > Chordata > Mammalia > Chiroptera > Pteropodidae > Pteropus > Pteropus medius. The sequence goes on along the minus strand of NW_024342467.1, from coordinate 5,773,431 downwards.
AGGAAGGTGACTGGCCACCGTTCAGCATGATTTTATCGTTGGCTTTATGACAGTAATACAAGACGTGATCCAATGAGCATCTGAGACCACTTTTATAATTTGTCATCTCCCTACCTCAGTTTCGGGATTTTTAAATAACTGATATGCAAACCCCAGAAGAATGATTTTCTACACAAGCATTAACTCAATATTTTGAGACTTCTTTCCAAGGGTTAGTCTGGTTTTCCAAGAGAGTTGGCTCTCAGTGAGTTCCTACTGCTTCCTGGTGCTTGTAACAGCATTGGGAAAAGGCAGTTCATCTTTCATACACACAACATGACTTTGGCAAAAGTGGAAAAATGTCTGTCCAGCCAGGAAAAAACATTCACACACTCCCACATGTTCATGCCACCCACATGCAAAAGTCTGATCCTGGGAGCTGCCTTTAGAATTGTCACCATGTTCTGATACGAACACTGGAGCTAAGATATATACAAACCCAGCAGTGTCTCAACCTCAGTGAGATGCTCTTCCATTGCTATTCTGTCACTTCCCTTTTTTTCCCTTCCCCATTACGGCCTCTATATTTCTCAATATGCCTATATTATGAATGTCCTAAGATGATCATATAATTATTTTAACTAAAATATGCAGAATGTGTTAAAGTCTCAAAAAGGAATTTAAAAATTGGATGTTTAAACTTTGTTGGAGTAGAAGTCATAAAAGTTTAAATTTTTTTCCCTCAAATAGAAATAGAAATAGAAGCCTAATCTATGAATATGAATTATTTCTCACTAAGATATTAGCTATTTCATTTCCACTTGAAGGGGAATTTATCTGTATCATATATCAATGGATTTAGAAAATCAAATTATATAAATATAGGGCTCAAAGAGGGCTATGAAATGTTGTAAAATTCATTCAGAAATTCCTTAACCATTCCAAATAATATTGTTAAAAATTTCCAGAAAAGAGATTTTATGACTTTCTGTAATAATGTGATATATTTTCTTAAATCTCTCCTGTCTTGTTTTCATATCTCAAGGGAAACAGAGGATTCATTTCTCATTAATATCCCAACAAGCTTACACTAGCTCTGCAAAAGAGGTAAGTAACTTACATAAGATCTGACTGCCAGTGTGTCAAGATGGATAAGAATAGAGACCAAGAATCCCTGTGCATCTGGGTGGCAGCATATAGTCATCAAGAATGTAGGCTCTGGACATAGAGAACATGAATTGTCTGGTACTGCCACTTTTTTTTAACAATATGATCTGGGAAAATTACTTACCTTGTCTATTTCTCTGCTTCCTCATCTTTAATTGAGCTAATACTACTACTCACCTAATCTAATTACAGTAGATGAATTATCTAGTTACAGAATATTTTAAGGGGATAAAAACATACTTAATACATGGGATCTGCATTATCCCCTATGTAACAGACATGGCACTTCCAGAGATATTTTAATCTCCTGATATATCATTCCTGGGCCATTCTTATCCCCATCCTGTGGACAAAGTAGTAGGGTAAAGTGGAATGAGAAATATGCCCAAGAGGACTCCATTAGACAGTGGCAGAGTAGCGAGTTGAACTCAGTGTTATCTTACCTCAAAGCCCATTTTATCATATGCCTCCATGGCAAGGCAATTATTATCTCTCCCTAGAAATGATACCACTGAAGCTCGTTCTGCATACCTTGTGAATGTATTCTAATTTTCTTTTATTTGAACTTTATTATAAAAACTATTAAACTCTGACTCGTTTGAATGTTACAATAAGAATTTTAGACTTTTTAAAAGAATGGATAAAATACTTTAAAATGAAGACTAATTGTTAAGCCTTTGTTTTGTTTTCTCTGTTTATTCATACAGAGAAATGTTTATTCATTTACATAGCAACTATGTGTTGAGTACCACTATGTGAATGTTGTAGCTAAAATGAAGATCAAAAAATATTAATGCTAAGTGCCATTTCTCAAGGTGGTATCTAAGTAGAAGAGATGAGACAATTCTTCATTCAATGTGTGATCAAATATTCAACATTATTTAATCACTAATAACATGAGTAACACGGGAAAGAAAATGTTTATAGAAGTTACGATGGCTTTCGGTAGCTCAATAAAATAAATAAATTATGAGTTAAGAATAAAATAATGAAGAGAATTTACTTGCAACATACAAGGCATTCCAGACTAATGATATACAGTGCAGGTAGAATTGCATATGGTTTATTTGGAGAAAGATAAAGAAAGAATCTCATTGAAACAAAAAACTGAGTTAAGATATCTGAGTTGATACTGGAAAAACTATTTCAAAAGCATAATATGACCAACTTAGATGATAAATTGCAATGTTTCCATTTTATCTTATAAGCATTTTGTGACTGACAGTTTTTGAGCCAGGACAGTTATGTAATGAAATCAATTATTTTTAGTGATTTCTACATGATTTTGGGTTTTATACTAAATTATTTTAATCCTTTTCCTACCATCTTAACTTGGTGGAGGAAGAAAAATGGGGAGAGAATTATGCAAATACCACCAGTCTCAGTAGAGTAAGAGACTGTCAACTTCCAGACTGAAATTTCTGGAGGAAGAGATAATGAAGATCACTAGCACATTCCCAGTGACAAGTGATGGAAGGCTACAGCACTGTGTGGGAATCAATAAAATATTCTGAAGAAATAGCAAGAAACTTGGAGGAAATGTATAAAACGGCCACACAAATGTCACCAAAAGGCTACTTTCCCTATGAAATGAGGCTATTAAAGGGCAACAATTAGATCACAGATGGGAGACTGAAAGGATGAATTCTAAATACAGAGAAACACCTTTACCTGTGCAGGAAACTGGAGAATGGTAAGGCCCCCCTAAAAGCGATAATAGAAAATGTATCTAGCATTGTAGAAAACAGTCAAGCTCCAAAAAGTCTTTCACAATACAGGAGAAAAGAACTAAAATGTGGAAAATTGAGATATATGTATGACAGAATAAAACATTTAATAAAAACAGAACTAAAGAAAAGAACTAAAATGTGGAAAATTGAGATATATGTATGACAGAATAAAACATTTAATATATGTAATAAAAACAGAACTATGAAACATAACAGAATTGACAAAAAGTAAAAGCGAGACAACAGAAGAAATTTTTCTTAAATTGTAGAAAACTGTACTCGGCATAAGATATTGTCAAGTTTCAGGAAAAATAAGACAAATCAGTTGTTATCTACACATAACCTCATCAAAGTTTTGAATTTTAGGATAAACTTCTAAAACTACTGTAAGATTGCCAGAAAATAATGGAGTCATCTTTTCAATAAGTGAAAAAATTCAATGATAAGCCAAATTCATTTATGTGCAAGACGAGCAGGTGGACATTATCAGACATGCAAGGGCTTAAGTAGCATGCAACCCACATACTTTTCTGCTAAAGATGACTCAAATACATGCTATGGATAGGAGAATGATACAAAATTTCAAGAGTGTGGAAAATAATGGTATGAAAGAAACTGTGATGTAACACAAAACAAGGAAACATAGATTTAAGTCTAAATAATTGTTTTCAGAAGTTATACAACAATATGTCCAAAAGATTCTTACATTACTGCACATATAATGCAAACATAATAATTTAATATTAGTATGCAAAGACTTGGAAAAAAAGAGGGAGATAAAAAGGAAAATAAATTTGAGCTAAAATTATTTTTTATAAGACATATTACATAGGTTCTTTTTCATTATTGACACTGATAATTAGATAACACTGGCTTAAGTATTTTTAAGTTAAAAAGGATAGATGACACAGCTGTAGCAGTCTTACTTGAATCTGGATGATATGTACATGGAGCTTCATTAAAGCTCTTTTAATTTTGAGTATGTTTTAAAATTATCATGTTAAACTAACACAAAAATAGTCACCAAAAAACTCTCCCAAAGAGTTCTTTCCTTATGAAATGCAATAAGTGACTTGTAATTCAACAGAGAAATAATTCAAGTGTTATACGCTATTAACTAATAGATACTAAATATTTTTGCTGTGGTTAAAGTGTAGTTTAATAACAAAAAAGTAACCATAACTTCTATAAGAAGTAGGATCTAAAGTGTTCATCTTACAGAACTATAAGACTCCAAATAGCCAAAAAGATCTTGAGAAAGAAAAAGAAAGCTGAAGGCATCACAACTTCCCAATTTCTAACCATCTTACAAAACTACAGTAATCAAATCCGTATGGCATTGGCATAAACCAGACATACAGATTAATGGAACAATATAGAGAGCACAGAAATAAACCCATATATATATGATTAATTATTTTTTGACAAAGGAACCCAACAATATAAAATAGGGAAAGAATAGTCTCTTTATTAAATAGTGATGGGAAAATTGGTCAGCCATATGCAAATGAATGAAACTGGACTGTCTTATACCATACAGAAAAATCAACTCAAAATAGGTTAAAGATTTGAAATTAAGACATAAAACCATAAAAGCTCCTACACAAAAACATGGGGGTAAACTCCTTGACATTGGTCTTGGCAATAATTTTTTGGATTTGGCACCAAAAGCAAAGACATCAAAAGCAAAAAATAAACTAGTAGGTCTACATCAAACCAAAAAGTTTCTTCACAACATAGTAAAACATTAACAAGAAAAAGCAACCTATGCAATGGGAGAAAATATTTGTAAACCACATATCTGATAAAAAAATTTAATATCCAAAATATACAAAGAACTCACACAACTCAACAGCATAAAAACCAAACAACCCAATTAAAAATTGGGCGAAGGACCCAAATAGACATTTTTCCAAGGAAGACATACAAAGGCCAACAGGTACATAAAAAGATGCTCAACATCACTAATCATCAAGAAAATGCAAACCAAAACTAAGGAGCTATCACCTGACACCTGTTAGAATGGCTATTATCAAAAAGACAAGAATTAACAAATGCTGGTGAGGATGTGCAGAAAGGGGAAAACTTTTACCCTGCTGGTGAGAATACAAAATGGTAAAGCTACTGTGGAAAACAGTATAAAGTTTCTCTAAGGAATTAAAAAGGGAACTACCACATGATCCAGCAATCCCACTTCTGGGTATACATCCAAAGGAAATGAAACCATTATCTCAACAAGATGTCTGTACTCCCATGTACTCCCATGTTCACTGCAGCATTGTTCATAGTAGCCATAGGATCCAAGTTTAGTGGATCCATAATGATATATATTTTATTCAGCCTTAGAAGGATTTGTTTGTTTGTTTGTTTGTTTTGTCATTTTAGACAACATGGATGAACTTGAGGACATTATGCTAAGTGAAATAAGTCAGAAAGAGATAAACAAATACTGCATGGCATCACATATGTGGAGTCTGAAAAAAAAAGGCAAACTTTTATAGAAACAGAGTAGAAAAGTAGTTGCTAGGGTTGGGGGGTAATGGGGAAATAGAGTTTAGTAAATGGGCACAAACTTTCAGTTATATAATGAACAAGGTCTGAGGTCTGAGGATCTAATGTATAGCATGGTGACTATAGATACTACTGTATTGCATAACTGAAATCCGTTAAGAGAGTAGAATATAGATGTTGCTCTCTCACACACACACGTGATAAATATGTGAATTAATTCAATGGGAGGAATCCTTTCGCAATATATGTGTGTATATATACATATATATAATCAAGTCATCATATTGTATACTTTAAATGCCTTACAATATTATTTGTCAAATAAACCTCAACAAAGCTAAAAAAAGGAAAGTATCCATATTTCTAAAGAAAAATGCAGAGAAAATATGGTCTAAACAGCAAAAGACAGGAGGCAGAAAAGCTTACTTTAAAAAAATTAAAACAAAATAAAGAGGATGACAGAATAAAGAAAACTTAGACACTAGGTATAAAAATATATGAATAGATTAAATTTCTCTGTAAAAAATTTGACAAAAAATAAAAATCTGGCATTTGTTATTTTAATAAGTCATAAAAGAACGGTAGAAAAGGTTTAAAAATAAAAGGTAGACAGGTAAGTGCAATCAAAAGAAAAAAATAGGCAGGCATTATTAACATCATTGAAAGAATTACAATACAAATAATTAAAATAACAAAGGGCTTAACATGCAAATAATACAATGAACAATAAATACGTACAGGAAGCAGCCTAGACCTGAGATCACCACTGGGAAGTTAACACTCCCTTCCTCCACAGATGTAGCACTTGCACTGCCCCATCTCTATTTTCTCTCCTTTCACCAAATTTAGGTGTGAAGAAAGGGATTAGAATAATTTGTATCAAACCTATAATTATTTAGAAATCCTTAAATCTGTTCTCCCACAGATGTGTAATTGGAAAAGGGAAGAGAATTTTCAGATAATTGAAAATATTCTTATTTGATACTACATCAAAATCTGACAAGAAATAACTTCTTAACAGTTGGAATGTAGAATCTGAAATCATATGAAGCAACTTTTCTTACCCACTGTATTAAATTTCACTAGTTTTTCTTACACTTTAAATGACTACTTTACTCATAAGTGATTGCATCACTTCATACATTTGTCATTTGAAAAACAATTCACTGACTTATGTAGTATTTCCAAAGGTTGACATATTTCATTATACATTATCAAAAAGTCACAATCATAACGTCCTCATCAATTTCATCAGGGAAGTGTTTAAAGTATCAGAAAACTAAAAACCTCATGATGGTAAATAAAAATTTTCCAAACTACTCATTTTCTTTGAACAGCTCTAATTTTATCATGATAACTGTCAGTTTTTTTCTCTCAAAGTGCCAGGCTCATTTTTTTTAATTTTTGAAGGTATGTCAGCCCAATATTCAAGTCTGAAGAATCATAGTTTGTCAGTCAATTATTATTTCGAGTAAACATAATGTTCCATGATGTTATTTGAGTTCATTCTAGAAGGAATAATAGTATTATAACCAGCTTTAAAAACAAAAACGGCATTCTAAGCACCAGGTTGAAAAAAGACAAACATGCATTAAAATATGTGGCATCCTGTGGACCCTGTAATTATCCCATTTTATCTGGAGCATGGGATAGATGATCAGAGCAAAGCTGGCAGGAGCTAAAGGTAGAGGAGATTTTGTTAGCTATTATAGAATTTTGACTGTTATGTTAAAAATCTGATCTGCTAATCATTTTACTTATTGAATTACAACTGCTCTATTAAAATTTGGATTATCAATCATAAAATATGATATGCTTTTTACATACTCAGCAGTATATTTCATTAGATCTTTACTTAAGACTGCACCATTTGTCCTTGGAAAAACTTGCAAAAGATATAAAATGAGGCATTATAATATTATGTCTGATCTCCTACAAGCCTAAAACTTTTTAATAATTTGAAACACTTTTTTTTCTCTTTTGGCTAAGTTATTGAATTTTCTAGAGATTAAGCGAAACAGCACACATTTCACTCAAAGTCTGAAAAGGCAGTTTTTGAAATAGCTATCTTGCCTCAACTTCTTTCAGTTACTTAAAATGGAACATAGAGTTTGAGACTTTCCAGCCTATATATAGCTTGTTCTGGAAATTGGCGCCCACATTTTCACTTAGATTCTAAGGAGCTTTCTTAGTTGTTATTCAACATTAATGTTTAACTTTGACATCACCTTAACAAGATGAGTTGAAGATAAAAAAAAAATCAAAGTGTGCAAAAATTTCCTTGCTGTTTAAAGTATTTCTAACTCAATCTAAACTTCACCAATAGCTAGATGCTTTCTTTTTGTGCTTGTTGGATCAGATAGGCATTTTATCCAAACTATTTATCCTAATCAGCAGTTGGAAGAGAAGAATGTTAAATAAACGATCTTATTTTGATTCTTTCTCTGGATGTTTACCAGGCTGTTGACAAAACCCAGAGAATGTTTAATGACTTGGTGGGGGAACTTGAAACAGAAGTGGGAACTGCTCTCAAAGAGACTCATTTGCTATTTTTTTTTTTTTCAGTGCAACAAAAGGGAAATGATGACAGGCCACCTCTTGGTACCCAGTTTGAATTAGAAAATTCATCATGCTCCTGTCCAGAGTTCAATTCTCTCACATTGAATTGAATAAACATTCTCAATGAAAGCCAGAAGAACACAGATAAAATTCAGATGTCTTTAAAAAGAAACTTTACACAGGGGATCGTAGGAGATAGGCTCTCCAAAGTCTCACACATGGACTTATGCAAGGTTGCTTATATAGTGCCAAGAAATAAGGCGTGCAGCCTTAGTACTGCATTATGACTGAAAATCTATGGTCACAAACATAAGACAGTTATCTCTTAAGAATGTGGTGATAAATAAGCGATTATAATATTAACCAAGGAAACAGTTTGGATGCACATCCATTAAAGGAATTATTGGAGTTATTCAATTTAATTCCTTATTAATCTTTTTATATCTTGGGTAATACCAATTCCCTAAAGTATGCTATTTAAAGCTTAGGGAAAATGCATCCTCAAGGACCCACTGCCAGCAAAGAAGCTGTTTTCAACATCTGGGAATAAAAAACACTACCAAATATAGATCATTGGGTCAACTTGCTTTGGGAAATGGTGAAATTAAAAAACGTGAGTTACATTTGCATGAGCTTGCTGGCTTCAGGGTGACTAAATTAGAGTCAATTCCTGGATCTGTATGCTGACTGGGAAAGTAAAGATGTGATTGGTGTATCATTTTCCTAACTACCAGCAGAAGTCTGAAAATAAGTTAGTGGACGGATCATTTGTTTCAGTGTCTTCTTGATTTATTTCATTTTTCTCCCATTGATATCAAAATCCAACCCAAAGTAACATATTCCTTAGTATGTAAATAACCTCCTCCATTACTACACAGAACTTGAAATTTGTATTGAGCTGCTGCTCTCTCTTTAGAACAATTAAAGCTAGGACCAAATTTCTCTGGACCTAGGATATGAGCATCATTTTATTTAATACTGATATGTCACTGCTTGTATTCAGCTGTTATTTAATCATCTTCTAATCTAGATTTTGCTCTCACTATTACAAAACATTTCCTTTCACTTCTCATCTAAGCTTCTCTAAAGAATGGTCCAATATCCTTACAATTTACTCCTAAACTTTTGTAGAATTTCTCCAACTCAACAACAACTCAAATAAATTGTTCTTATGAATGATAATTTCTCATTGTCCAATTCAGTGGTGATTGGCTGCACTGAGCACATTATATCATTCACTTCTTGAAATAAATTTCTTGAAATGACTCTTGGATATCTATGCACTTCACTCACTCTTTCTTATCTGTCTCCTTTTCAGACACCTATTTTCCTCCACCACCCCTGAAATTTTGAGGTTCCCCAGGATTTTGCTATCTGCTCACTGATTTTCTCACTCTGTGCTCTCTCTGGTTGATAATTTGGATTCTCATCACACACACACACACGCACACACACACGCATGTGCGCGCATGCAAACACACTCTGCCAGTCAGAATTCCTCTGCTAAGCAAGAAGAGTCTTCTTGTCCAGCTCCGTCCTGCATATATTCACTTGGCTTTCACATAAATAACTCAAATTCAACATGTGCAAAATTGAATTTTCCCACTGACATTTCTCCTCTCCGTGTTCAAAAACTGTTTGTTTGCACTACTTTTAGAAACCTGAGAGTTTCTAGAACTTGCCTATTCCCCCTCTGTCATCCCACTTCCACTCAATCTTATACTCCTGACAGTTTTATATATGAAGTATCTGCTTGATTTATTTTATTTTCCCCTACCTAATCACAACTTTTCTAAATTGGGCTTTCATCATCTTTTTCTTGGATGACTGTTAATAGTCCATATAACAATGACTTATATGGTTTCCTACCTCCCAATATTGTGTTGTTGTTGTTGTTGTCTAAAATATCTCTTATATAGGAGACAGCAAAATTTGAAACAAAAAATCTGATCCTATCCTAACCTGCTTAATAGCCATAATGCCATATAAGGTACAAGCACCTAAATATACAGAACATTTAAGTGCTTATTGTTAGGAGCTCAGGTTCATATTTATATAATAGAAAAACAAAAAATGATGCTAGAGTTGCTGATAGAGAGAGGATTGTATTTATATCTCATAAAAAATTCTGGAGACAGGCAAATTTAGGCAGATTTGGAGGTTTCACAATATCATCACTGACCAGGGATCCTTTTTCTTGCTCTGCCATGTTTAGCACAAGATTTCCATTCTCAAAAAAACTTTCTGATTCAAGATGGTTGCTAGAGTTCCAGGCATCCCCTCTGTTCCAGGCAGTAGAAAGAGAAGGTATAGACAGCAGAAAAAAAATCTCAAATGCCTTTTAAGGACTTTATTCTCAAAGTGATACACAATGGTAATAGAAAAAAATGAGAATTTTATAAGATGGAATCCAAATAGTGACATTTTTATATATTATATTATATTATATTTATTATTATATCATCTTAAATTTATATTCTAGTATATTATTATATTCTAATGTAAAATATCTTACCTATATTCTAGTCATACATTTTTCAATAACAATCATTTCTTGGCTATTGATTACATTGCTCCCTCAGAAGATGATTTTAAAGAATAAATTGTACTATATATAAAATGACAAAACAATGCATGACACACAGAAAATGCTAAATTAACCATATTATTTATTGTTAACGACACTCAAAGATGAGAAAAGACCCCAGAAGATCTTAGCATGAAAGTAACTCGAAGAATGATTTACCCTGGACTATTTAAAAGATTTAGTCATTTTGTAGATATCTGACCCTCTGTTCCTTCTTATCCTATGCCAGCTAGATCCAAAGATGTCCATAGATTTGACCAGAAAAAGAAAAAGAATAGAAGAGTGGAATGGAAAAGAACATTGGGGCATCGGGAGAGAAGTGAACAAGTATTAACTGTGAGGTTCAAGAATAAACATCTACAGGGCTACCCAACAAAGACTGGTAGAGAAAAGTAAAGGCAACATAAAATCAAAGCAACTCAAACTCCCTTCCCAAAGCAAACATTTTCAATAAAAGCTTGAAGGTCTATTTGGTATAGCCTTCTAGAATTTGTGCATGTTCTCAATCATTAATAATGTTTTGTGTTAATAACATATAAATTTATCTTTTCTAATATAAAGGGCATAAATTAATAATTAGTTAAATATTAGCTAATAATACTTTCTTGGTTTCCTTACTCAATGAACTACTATTTTATAGCTATTTTGTTCAAAAGAACCTCCAGTATGTTTATTGTGAAAAATAGCATGTTTAGAAAAATATGAGGACAATAATTATGTACAAAATGACTAATATATTGCCAAGTATATTTCAAAATTCTAATATGTAGTTGTTATTATATAATGATGATAAATCTGTGTGATATTGCAATTTATCTATTTGCTTTCTAGGAAAATATGTTTCATGGAATGTTTTTATAATAGAATGTTGAGTGGGACTTTTTTGGTTGCTCTGGATTTTATCACTAGAATTAAAAGATAGAGTCATATTGCGGGTCCTGGCCCATTCTAAAAAAAAAAAAAAACAGATGTCCTGGAAAAGACATGACACAGTATTTAATGGTAAGGAGATTCACAATCTCCAACTTTCAGTTGGTAGATAGATAGATAGACAGACAGACAGACAGACAGACAGACAATTAGATAGATAATAGGGTGATAAAATAAAATGTAAACAATAAGTGAATATGGGCAGTTGGAAGTTTCCTTCTAATATTCTTTAAATTTTCTAGAAGTCTGAAATTATATCTAAGTTAAAAATCACCAAAAAACTTTTTAAAAGCTTTAAAAATTTAGGGGTCAGATCCACTTACGATCTTCTTAGGAAGATACTAAACTAGTTTTGCTACCTCCAAACACGCTTTATCACTATTGTGCTACGAGCCTTTATAAGCAGAGAGAAAATGGAAAAAATGAAGTCATGATTCATTGGGACATCATTTATTGGAAATTTTTAACAGTTCCTTTCTTTCCCTAAAGTGTAGGAGGTGAATAAATTAATTTCTGCCTCTAATCTTGTGAGGGGTTCCATACAAGCCACTTACAAAGACTGGGAACGAAGTGAGGAGATTGGTATCTCATTGCTGAGATATCTGCTTCTGCATAAGGTTAGCCAAATTGCTTTCTGTGTCATTTTAGTTGGGGAAAAAGAGAACTGGGGAGTCAAAGTAGGAGAGAGAGAAGGAAAAGGAAGAGAGCAAGAGAGGGAAAGAGAAAACAGTCTGCATGCTTAGCATGAATTTTCCAAGTCAAATGGATCTGAAGAAGACAGCCAGTCTGCGTGGTCTTGCCAGGACCACCCTTCCTTCAAATTCTGATTCTCTCGTAGGACTTATAAATTCTTTCCAAACCCTGATGAAAGTGTCCCTCTGCACTTTCCCTGACCTGGAAAATCCACTTCCAATTCTCTTCCAGTACTGCTGTCAGCTCCTGCTCTTGGTGGTAAGCACTATCACCAGCAGCCAGCCCTCTTGGGTGTGCTCTGTAGTGACAGTTCGGAGTATCAGCCTTTGTTTAAACAGCTTTACTATCTGAAGAGGGTGTCTGAGCCCAAACTGTTTAGATCTTTTTTTGTCGGCTGATAGAAGCCAATTTCAGAGCAATCCAAAAATTTCACTGAACATCTACTTACACTTTTTTTTAAAATATAAAATATTAAAAACAAGCTAATCTGGTTGTGCTCTGACAAATAACTTCACAATAATACCCTTTAAGGAATGGAATTTATAATATATGGAATTGAGACTTTAGATTCCTAGGTTTTTATAATTACATCGTAATGTTCTTGCTATAGAATGAGATAAAATATTTATTTCACTATTAATATTCTTTAAACACTCTTACTCTCATGCTCAAAAACATTTTTGGCTCTTCACAACCTATAATATCCAGAGCCATGAGCTTGCATTGAAGGCTCTGTGAAACTCACGGCAGTCACTCTTGCCTAACATTTCACTATTCCCCACGTGCATTATTCACTACCTCAGCCTGTAAATTCCTTCTTCATACTGTCTCTGGTATTTGTCTTCTTTATATTCCCACAGCTAACGCTCTAGTCTATTCCACTGTAACCTTGTATCTGGATTATTACAACAGCCTGTTAGGCTGTCTTGTCAAAGCTGTTCTCAAACTATACTACAGGTTGCTACCAGATAATTCTTCCTAAAACATGACTTTAACCCATTCAAAACCCATCAATGACTCCTAATTCTCAAGGATAAAATCATTGTTTTAAGAATTTTCTATGCCTAAAATGTGCCAACTTTCTTTACTCCCCAAAATATCTCCCCATCTATTTGTTTTTGTTTTCCCTTTCCACACAATGTACCTTACACACTCCCAACTGTTTTGTGTAATTCCCCAGCTTATCTGGCTCTTTGTTTTTTACCTACAGAAATCCTCCTCATTCTTCAAGGCCAATTTTTCTTTTCCTCTCTGTCTTTCTTTATGCAGATTTCCAGAGACTACACATTCACCTAGTAGCATCCACTTATGAAGTTTGTTGAATTTTATTGTTCTTCTAACCATTTGGAAGACAGTATTGGTAAAAGATGCAGAGATTCTGGAATAACAGGAACCCAGTTTGAGTTCCAGGTCCACCATTTGCTACCCATGAACCTGGGCATACTAATTTACCTTTCAGAGCTTCAGTTATAAAAATAAAATATTATATTTATATAGAGTTTAAGTATGTAGTCTTGTTTCCAAATAAACTATAGTCTTATAGAAATCTGAATTTTACAACTTATAATTTATATTGCACAATGTCTAGAACTGTTCGTAGTAGATGCACACAACCAGAGTCCTACGATCTTCCATCTTGGATCTGTGATCCCAGGGCATACATAAAGATTTTCCAAGTAATACATGGACATGGACAGCTTAAAAATTAGGGCAAATTTCCAGACCCTCAAATTCCACCTATGTTCTTTCATAAGAGTCAGCTACCTAAGAAAGTGCCTATAGCCAAGGATTAATGGCTATCTTTCTGTTTTACAACAGAAAGATTGAAGCTTTCTTTTATTCATAATTCATGGTGTCCAAACCTCCAAGGATTTGAAAAATGAAATAATTCAAAATATTCCTAATATTGGTATTATGATATCAAGCAAAATGAATCACACTATTGATTAACAAACTATTCTTTGCAATGAGGAATGCTGAAGTAGACTGCAATCTAGTTATCCACTTATAATCAAAAATAATGTTTAATGATAAATCACCATGTCTGTTTGGCATATAACTCAGAGGGTATACAAAGAATTGAATGACATCGCTAAAATAAAACTCCCTCCATTCCATTTTTCTTTTATGAGTACACAGTTCCTCAGGGCTTAGGTCTATAAAAATGAAAAATGGTAGCTAATAGATGTTGAAACCCATCTTATCCTAGCAATAAAAAGTATTTATTCAGGATGCAATAACTAAATTTAATTAACAAAAAAGCCCTATTCATCTTAAATGCACTTCATTAAAAAACCCTCACTTAAAAAGTTTAATAATTACTTAACAAAATGTGTGATGTATATGTTACTTAGATGAATTTTTAGGATAATAGCAATAATGATAATATGTAGAAGAAAACACTTTTTAAAATTAGAACACTGTATTCTAGAAAATGAAGATAAAATCTGACTTGCAATTTCAATGTCTATTGTTCTGGCAGAGAAGGATAACACAGAAATCGATAAAGTACTAAAAATATATTAGATAATGACAAATTAGTCCTTGATGAAAATTAGGTTAAAAAGGAGATAGTACACACATTTAAAAAATAGATTATAGATGTCATCAGATTGCTATCTTTTATTAAGACATTAAATATTTAAGAGTGAGGAGAATGTTTTAATATTAATTTTTTTTTGCAAGGTACTAGATATCATATATCTTTAAAAAAGTATTTAAACATTTGATACAAATATTTAGATGTTAACTTGAAAATATGCAAAGATACATACACTTTTACAAAATTCTTTTAGAGGGTATTTAAAAAAATATGTTTAAGAAATACCTAATTGTTCTCATAAATTAATCCTAGCTAATTAGATGAGACTCTAGTATACATAAAAGAACACACAAGAAAGAAAAGTATTTTTTAGTAAGCTAAAAAAGGTACATTGATAATCTTTCAACACACAAATTATCACTAAAAAATAAAAAAAAAGTAATTATGCTTCCTGCTCAAATGAGAAAATCAGGATGAAATCTATCTTCCTGGCATAGACAACCAGAATACTGGACAAAATACATAAATGACTGTTTTCAGATATTGGGCAATCATCATTATAAGACTAATACCTTCATATTAAGAGAAGGTAAACAAATATGTTAGGTCATATCTTTATGGCTTTCTCTCTAGAGGCACTTTCTAGCCCATAGTGCAGGGAGCAGCATCCCACGTAGAGAATGCTGGTCTGTCTAAAGGTGCAGAGATCAAATTTCAGGGAGGTAGAGGCAGCCAAAAACCAAGGAGGGGAATATAAGAAAAGGAAAGCTATAGAAAGAAAGAGTCCCAGAAATCTGCACAGAACACCCTTGAATCTGTTGCTAAATGCTAAGTTTCCCCATGTAGAGGAAAAAGTACATTAGTCCAGGAAAAGAACTGAGACATATAAGCTAAAATATATGTAGAGTTTGCACAAGGCTTGGAGACTTTTAAGTTTTAGCCAGTCAGAATGGAGAGACTGCACTGAACACTCAGGATATTCAGTAGAGACATCAAAAGGATGCAGTAGTAAGACAAAAAAAAAAATTCCCGAGAGTGAAACTATCCTAAACCTGCACTAATAAAACTTAAAAATAAGCCTCAAAATAAGTAACTTAACTATATGCCAGACCAAAGTCCTACGGCCTTTAACAATTTTTTAAATTTATATTTAAAATTATTTTAAATATTTTTTCAATTACAGTTGACAGTCAATATTATTTTATATTAGTTTCAGGTGTGTGGCATAGTGTTAGGCATTTATATAATTTATGAAGTGATCTCCCGATTAGTCTGGTACCCACCTGGCACTACACAGTTATTATAATATTATTGACTGTATTCCCTATGGCTATACTTTACATACCCATGACTATTTTGTAACTACCAACTTGTACTTCTTAATCCCCTCACCTTTTTCACCCAGATCCCCAAACCACTCTCCCCATCTGGCAATCATCGGTTTGTTTTCTGTGTCTATGAGTCTGTTTCTGTTCCGTTTGTCCATTTATTTTGTTATTTAGAGTCAATATAAATGAGATCATATGGTATTTGTCTTTCTCTGTCTGACTTATTTCACTCAGCATAATACCCTCCAGGTCCATCGAGGTTGTCATAAATGGCAAGATTTCGTTCATTTTTATGGCTGAGTAATATTCCATTGTATATATGTACCATTTCTTTATCCAATTGTCCATTAATAGGAACTTAGGTTGCTTCCATATCTTGGCTATTGTAAATAACACTGCAATGAACACAGGGATGCATGTATCTTTTCAAATTCGTGTTTTGGATTTCTTTAGGTAAACACCCAGAAGTAGAATTGTTGGATCATATGGTAGTTCTATTTTTAATTTTTTTCAGGAATTTCTATACTGTTTTCCATAGTTGCTGTACCAATTTACCATCCCACCAACACCCTTTAAAATAATTTTTAAAGAACTACAATACTCAATACTTTAACTTACAAATGTCCAACACCTAATAAAAATAAGTAGACATATGAAGAGCAGAAAAATGTTACCTATAACCAGTAATAGAAAACAAACCCCAAAATGACAGAAACAATGAAAACAAATAATTATTTTAAAAGGATTATTATAAATATCTTCAAGGATTTAAAGGGAAACAGGAACATAAGAAAAAAGAAATATAAGCCATAAAAAAGGCCCCAACACAACTTCTAGAAATAAAAATACAATGTCTAAAAAAAAAATCCTAGATGAGGTTAACAGAAGATCAGACACCGCAAATGAAAAAGATGAGTAAACTTGAAGATACAGCAATCGAAACTACCAAATAAAGTCCGGATGAGGAAAAAAAAAAAGACCAAAAAAGATTTAAACATACACTTAGGGACTGCTGAGGTAATATCAAACAGTGTTATTTGAGTCCCAGAAGTGAGAATCTTAAGAAATACAGATAGTCTCAACTTATGATTCGATCTACAATTTTTCCATTTTAGAATGATGTGAAAGTAATACACATCCAGTAGAAACCAGCGAGGCTAGGCTAATATGTTAGTAGTTTAGGTGTATTAAACACATTTCTAACTTACAATATTTTAAATTTACAATGGCTTTATTGGGACCTAATCTCATTGTAAGTTGAAAAGCATCTGTATTAGAAGACATGATGGCTGGACTTCTTCCAAATTTAATGAAAACTGTAACTCCACAGATCCATGAAGATTAGCAACCCACAAAGAGGATACATTTACTCTTTGTTATTTTTCTTTGTTGCTATAACAAATTGCTACAAACTTAGTGGGTTAAAACAACACAGATTAATATCTTAAAATTCTGTACATCAGAAATCTAACACTAGTTTCACTAAGCTAAAATTAAGTCATCAGCAAGGCTATGTTCCTTTGTGAAAACTCTAGGAGAGACTCTTGTCCTTTGCATCTCCTATAAGCAATTCATAATCCTTGGCTCATAGACTCTTTTCTTCACCCTTAAGACTAGCAACATTGTATCTCACTGTGAATTTCTTTCATAATCACATCATCCTCTGACTCTCTCTTTTTATGAACCCTTGGATACACTAGATTTACCCAGATCATCCAAGATAATTACACTATTTAAAAGTCAGCTGATTAGCAACCTTAATTTCATCTGCAAACTTAATTATTCTTTGATACAAAAGGAAACATATTCACAGGTTTGGGTTAGGATGTACCTATATTTTGGGGTACCATCACTCTGCCTACCACAAATAGCTAAGTGCATCATAATCAATTACTGAAAACTAACAAAAAAAGAAAAATTTCAAAACTAGAGAGAAAAAAGAGCACATTATACACAAAGGAACAAAATAAATCTGACAGTAGACTTCTATTAAGAAACCTTATAAGACAGTAGACAATGGGATGATATTGTTAAAGTACTGGGAAAAAAAGAATAACAAACACAATAAAAATATATTTTGAATACATAGACAAAATGAAAATGAGGTTAAAAAAAAGAGATCATTTATTGCCAAAAGGTCTGTACTAAAAGATTTGTTAAAGAACTTTCCTTGACAAGAGAAAAAAAACACAGATGAAAACTTAGATCTACAAATAGGAGTAAGAGCACAGGAAATTGAAAATACATGGGTAGATAAAAGATATTTTTATATTGCTAATTTATTTAAAAGATAACTGAATTTAAAAGAAAAATTAATATTAAATTGTGGGGATTACATAGAGCATGTAAGGAAAAATGTATGAAAACAAAGGAGAAATCAAAGTATATCATAGTAAGGTTCTACATGCAAGAATTGGTGTAAGAGTATTTGAAGTTATCTTATGAAGTTAAATTTATACAGCTGAAATCCTAGGACACGCTAAAATTTTTAAAAACATGGTATATATATAAAATGAGGAAATAATGGAGATAAAATAGCATATAAATATACATATTTCAAAAGAATTCAGAAAAAGAGGAAAACAGGAACAAAAAGTGAGCGAATAATGTTGAACACTATGAAATATATGATAAATTTATAGTCAAATATATTGATAATTACATTAAACATAAATGCATTAAAAATCCAATTAAAAGATCAAGATGGCAGATTGAATATAAAAACCATAATATGACAATATGCTGTCTATAAGAAACCTATTTAGATTTTTTTTATAAAAGATAATTTACAGTATAAGGATCAAATGAGATGTAACATTTAACTCTAATCAACAGGAAGTAGGAGTAGTTATTTTAAAATCAGAGAAAACATTTTAATCAAGGATTATGACCAGGATAAAGAAGAAAATTTCATATTTATGAAGTCATTACATCAAGCATATATATAACATTATATTATTAATGTAATTATTATTAGTAGTAGTATTAAATAACAAATGTATTTATGGATATTAATATATTTATACCTTATTAACATATAAATATTTCTTGCCTAATTAAAAAAATTTTTAACATTAAAATCAATACTTTAATTCAGCACACTCACAAACTAAAATAGCGTACCACATGATTACCTCAATAAATGATATAATTCAATACTCGTTCATGGCAAAAAATTATAGAATTTCCCTCATTCCTTCTACATTTATTATTTGGAATCTTACAATGAAAGAACTGTCCTTTCTTTCCCATATATTTTTTAAAATTATTTATTTATGTTAGTATAGATACATAAATATTTACAGTAATGCCCTCTTATCCACTGTGGCTACATTTCATGACTCCCCCCCACCCCGAGTGGATGCCTGAAACAGCAAATAGTACCAAACCCAATATAGACTATGTTTTTTCCTATACATACATACTCATGACAAAGTTTAATTTATAAATTAGGCACATAAGAGACTGAAAACAATATAATAAGAAAAGAGAAATATTATAATGATATACTGTAGTAATGTGAATTATGTGAATGTGGTTTCTCTCAAAAATTAAAATTTTGAAAAATTTCCCCAAAATTTTTACATACAAATTTAATGCCTTTTCCATCTTAACTAAGCACTTACCACGCACTGTGGCCATAACTTTTGCAGTTGAGGTGCTACAGTAAAGCTAGAATAACTATCTTCTTCCTTCTTCACAATTTTATAGATAGAAGGTTCAGTATTACCATAGATCTTAGAAACTTCAGCATGCGCTATTTATTTTTTCATTATTGAGAACTTTTACCTTTTTACTTAAAGGAAGCACTCTACCACTTCTCTTTGGCACATCCAAATTGCCAGCACCACTACTCTTGCACTTTAGGACCAATATTAAGTAAAACAAGTGCTACTTGAATACAAGTACTGTGATACCATGACAATCGATCTGATAACTGAGTCAACTACTGATGAACAGGGAGGTAGTGCATATAGCATAGACATGGTGAACAAAGGGATAATTCACTTCCTGGGTGAGATAGAGTGGGAGGGCAAGATATATCACCACATTACTCAGAACAGAGCGTAATTTAAAACTTATAAATTGTTTCTTTCTGAGATTTTTCATTTAATATATTCAGACAGCAGTTCATCACTGCTAATGAAACTATGGAAAGCAAATTATAGATAAGAGGGGAGTACTGGATTTTATTTTGTGAGTTAAAATTCAATACTGTAACTTAATTTTTTTTCAAATTTTTCTTTCTTGGTGATTGGACATGACTTCAGGTTTACTGTTGTGAACTTCTGATCCTTTTTTAAAGCCAACATAATTTTGAAAAAGAATAAAGTTGGAGGATTTATACCACCCGGCTTCAAGTATAAATAAATATATAAATCAAGGAAGAAAAAACAAAAGCTCCAAAATAAACACACACACACACAAACATATACACACGCACACACACAGAGACACAGATTTAATCAGTATTAACAAATATGCTAAGGTAGTTAAAGGGGAAAAGATTTCTTTCTAAGAATGGTACTGGTACAACTAAATATCCATTAAAAAATATATATACCTCAAACCTTACCTTATACCCTACATGCAAAATTAATTTTAAGTGAATAAATAGATGTATCGTTGAAATTAAAACTATAAAACTTACAGAAAAATAAGGTAGAAGAAAATCTTTGTGACCTTGGGTAGACAAAGGGCTCTTGATACCTAAAATGTATACATAATTAAAGCAGAAAAATCAATAATTTTGATTTTATCAAAACTTTATTGAAATTAAAATTTTCTATCCTTCAAAAGACAATTAAGGAGAACAAAGACCTGGAGAAAATATTCACAATACATATTTCTGACAAAGGACTGGTTTCTAGAGTATATAAGAATTTTTACATCTTAAGAATACAAACCCATAATGAGGAAAATATTTGATAAAGTTTTCATAAAAGAAGATATATGAAAGACCAATAAGCATATGACAAGTCTCTCAAGATCATAAGTCATCGAAATCATAATGAAATACAGTAGGAGGGCTAAAATTAAAATGACTGATAGGAATTCTGCATCTGCCCATGGAAGATTAACTGCTACAGGCATTGCCTTCTCAATATAAACAGAAAACTGGACAAAATATTTGCAACAACTGTTTCCAGACATTGAACAACAGACAGCAGAGGCCTGGGATCCTTGAGAGAAGGGAAACAAACAAGGTCAGCTCTATAAATGCTTCACTGTGCCTCTTGGAAGCAATTTCCAGTCCTCGGGGTAGGAAGGATGAGCCCAAAGGGAGCCTGGTGGCCTTGTGGACTTTCAGATTTCAAAAGACAGACATCAGAGTTTGGGGAAGCCAATATGGCTGGAATTTGCGAATCAGAAAAAAAAAAAAATTAAAAAGAAGCCATACAAAGAGAAAGCCTTTTCTTTAGGGATGTACAAGGTGATTCCAAAACACATGGAAGTTCAAAGGACACAGGATATGCTAATCAGCTTTAAAATAGATTTAAAAGCTAGTTAACACAATACCAGAATTCAAGAATTTAATAAAGGGATAATAATCAAGACATTGTGATATTAGTGTTATGAATGTGCAAACATGTCAGTGGAACACAATAGGGAATCTAGAAATGCATATATGAGCAACTGATTTTTGTCAAAGTTGTCAAGATTAGTCAATGGGTAAAGGCCAAACTTTTCAACAACAGATAATGGAACAACTGAATATCCATACAGAAAAAGAAAAAATGGATCTGAACCCTTACCTCGCACTTTGAAACAATTAGAGATGTAAATGTTGCTAAAACTATACAACTTCTAGAAGGAAACATATTAAAAATCATCATAACTTTGCAGTAAAGATTTCTTAGAATTTATAAAGCTAATTTATAATTTAAAAAAAATCCACAAAAGGAACTTAATCAAATTCCAAATTTTCACTTTTAGAAAGAAATTATTTCAAAAATATGAAAAGCCACGCACAAACGTGGAAAAAACAATGATGTGAAAAATATCTTGGATCTAGAATATATAAACAGCATAAAATTTAATAAGAAAATAAAACTTTAAAAATAGGCTGAAGATTTGAACGGATATTTCACTGAAGATGTGAAAATGACAAACAAATATAAGAAAAGTTACTCCACATTATAAAGCATTAAGGAAATGAAAATTAAAATCACAAAGAAATATTATTACCTACTCACTGCAATGGTATCATAGGTAAGAAATTTTTGCCTAACCCAACATCATAAAGCTTTTCTCCTAAAGTTTTGTTCTCAAAGTTATATAATTTTAGGTTTACATTTAGATCTATGATCCAAATTGAGTTAATTTACATATATAATGTGATATATGCACTGAAGTTTACATTTTCATAATGATAGCCAACTTTTCCAGCACTATTTGTTTCCTTTTTCTATTGAAATGCTTTTACATCTTTCCCAAAAATCGATTTTCCATGTGTATGTGGCTCTATTTCTGGACTCTTTATTGTATTTGATTACTATATTTGTCTCTTTGATGCCAGTACCGAACTGTCTTGATTAACATAATTTTATAATATGTTTTGAAATCAAGTGTTAGTCCTTCAGCAACTTCATTGTTTTCAAAATTGTTTTGGCTATTCTGAGTCATTACTCTATAAAATTTTAAATCACTTTATCAATTTTCACAAAAATAGCTTGCTGAGATTTTGGTTGTGATTTCTTTGAATCTATCAGTTAATCTGGGGAGAATTTACATATTAAAATATTGAGTGCTCTGATCCCTGCTCAATGTATGTCTCTCCATTTAATTAGATTTTAATTTCTTCCCGCAATTTTTTTCTACTTTTTGTACAGATCTAATTTTTCATACACTCTTGGTGTGTATGGAGCATCATAAATCTAAGCATCCAAACTGAATTGTGTTGGGGGTCCACCCTGTTTCTGTGGACTGGCCACCACTGCAAGGAACATGATCACTTCTTTCAGGCAAAACATTGAAAAGAGCATTGCTCCTCTAGCTCAGGCAAAAAAAATCTTGCAGAGGGATTTCGATAGCTCCGGCTGTTTTATATGTGCAATTCTGATTATCTGTCGAGAGTGCTTTGAGTACTTAAACAGAAGGTAACTTCATTATAGTGGCTTATACAATTGGAGGATCACTTCTACTTCCCCTACCCTTCAAAAAAACAAACAAACAAAAAAACAAAACAAACAAAAAACAACAAGGAAACGCAATCAATAGCCAGTGGAGTCACCTAAAACCCCAGGCTCTTTCCATTTTTCTGTTCCAGCATCCTTGAGGTTGGCTTAGTGTCCTCATGTCTACTCATGTCTATTGCTTTATGATTACAGAATGGATACTGCATCTCCAGGTTTTACAGCTGCAGTACAGGCTAGAGAGAGGACAAGTGGGAAAAAAGGACAAGTCACCTGACTCTGTTCTTTCTTATCAGGGAAGCAAAATCATTCCTAGGAGCACCACTCAGCAAACTTAAA
This sequence comes from Pteropus medius, assembly GCF_902729225.1. NCBI lineage: Eukaryota > Metazoa > Chordata > Mammalia > Chiroptera > Pteropodidae > Pteropus > Pteropus medius. The sequence continues at coordinate 5,749,930 of NW_024342467.1, read as the reverse complement.
TCTCAAATGGGTCACACGGCCACTCTTAGCCACATAGAAGTCTAGAAAATGAATTATCTTATCTTTTCCAGCCTCTGTGATAGAGTCAAGAAGAGGCGAAAGGGGTTAACATCTGAGTACTGGATGAGCCAAACTATGTCTGCCACACTGGCCGATACTGTGCCCAGACGATAAGAAAATGGTGTCATTTCAGCCTGAGTTACAGGCCTATTTCTGTAGTTAGGGGAGGGCACAATTTATTTTCATAAGAAAAAGGTCACATGACTAGGTTGACAAACAATAGTTAAAGATTCACGCAGTTAAGGCAAATCTCTGAAATTTCTCTCTTGGGAAGTCAATTCGGTTGAGTTCTCAGGAGCATTTCCTTTATTTGAATTGGATTGGAGGCAGAGTTTAGAATGACACATTGTATCTACTCTTAAGGCTTAATGAGATTTCTCTAGAGAAGTAGCAATGTGTATGGAAAAAAATAAGAGCATGGGTCTGAAACCAGAGTCCTGTGTTCTAATCTTAGTACATTACCTGGAGTTGTCATAGTCAGTAAATTACTTAACAACTGGAAGCCTCAATTTCCACATGTGTAAAATGGAGATAATTACACTTAAGTCAATAGTTTTGGGGGGAGATTAAATGAGATAACATATACAGCACCTCGTTTCTACTTGCCACTTAAAAATATCCTCTTTCTTTCCAATTGCTTCTTTTCTCTATTTTCCCCTTATTTCTTCTGATTAGATTTAAAGCATCTCCCAAGGTTCTATTTGTGCTCATCCCCACAGGACTCTTAAATGCCAAGTTAGGTCCAGATTTTAGAAGTTTGCATAACATTTGTGAAAGAGCCATGGAAACGTATATGTCTGGCCAAATGACCCTAACTTTCCCAGGTCTAACTAAGTTATAGTGTTGAGAAGCCCTTCTCAGCCTTGCTGTGTTTAGGATATGAACTTCCTCATAATTCAAGAATGTTCTGAACACAGTATGGGTCAACTCAAAATATTTCTTCAGAAAAGCTATCCTTGATTCCCTAGTCTATTCACACATTTTATACACCTTCATATTACTCTGTGCCGCTCTTTTCTAGTACTCACAGCAATTCTAACTTTGCATCTGTGTGGCTGTTTTTAAATTTAGATTTTTCTCTCTGAAGGAAGGGATAGTATTTTCTTCTGCTCACTACTGTATCCTAAGGGCCTAGGCTACAGGTAAGAGATGGAGAACGTTCCAGAAGGAATCAAGTACACTTTCTAGGATTTCTCTGAAACATATCTTCATCTTTCCCTTTCTCACAATTTGATTTATTAATACTTATTTGGATTCTAGGACTTAGGAAGCTGCCTTTGTGACCAAGATAGCAGAAGTTAGTTTTCTCTGTCACAACCAACTTAAAGTATTCCTTCCAATTATTCACTCCCTAATATATTCATTCACTTGCTGAAGTAATTTTATGGGAGAAAAAAAATATCCCACACAGCTCTCATTTTTATTTTCATAAATGACAGCATCTATTTGCAAAAAGTAGGGTTTGGGGTCAAAGGTTCCAAAAAAGCATTTCCACTCAAGCTGACAAACTCTAGTACAATATGCAGTTAAATGGACATTTCCTGTCCTACAGCCACAGAAGAATGTCAGTGCAAGCTCGTGACTGCGTGCTGGGGCCTTGGACTTAAAGTTCAGTTCTTGTAAGAGCTGTGCTAAGAGGTTTCTGCACTGTCTACCACCTCCGATTTGGAAACCCATTTGACTTTTTCCATTAGTGTTTTTCCTTCTTTTTGAAGTGTTGCAATTCAGCCTCAGTGTGTGGTCTGGCTTTATTCTCACTAGAGCAGAGACTGGAAGAACTGAGCCAAACTGTGGTGGGCCAATGATAAAAAATGCTTCTATTTTCCATTTTAACAACAATTGTTTTTATTTTAACAACTTTGAGACTGGGACTTTCTTGGGGTGAGGAGGGGGGGAATTTTGAATATCCGTGAATAAAAAAATAAGTAAAAGTAAAGGAATAAATCTATGAGACGGGACACACAAGAGGAAAAATTATTGTATACCACTAATATTATTTCTAAATCTTGATTTTTGAACTGCTCTATGTGATTTGTCCAGAATCATCAAATTGGTATGTACTACAACTTTGCCACACTACAAACCCACGTTCTCTGCATCCTAATGTACTATATACTTCCTTTAAGATTCTAGTTTGAGTTGAATTCATTCTGTCCATAAGTCAGCCACTCTTGGACCTGAATCAACCCTTGACAACACTTTTTGAATAAATTAATGGGGGATTTGTCTGTATTTAATACCTAGTGCTGTATTTATTGCCTTTCTGGTTAATCGATGCAGAGTGCAATGCTTTCCACTATGTTGAAATTCACGTTCATAATATAAATTATGTAATAAATTATGTAGCAAATGCAAGAACAAACATGTAGCGATGAACTGAAATATGTTCACTATAAAATTAATGTTGAAACACTAGACAAACCATTTATTTTTAGTGCCTTAACTTTTCAGTCTGCTAAATGGGATAATGATCCTTGTCTCTATTTATATTAAATAATTAAATAATTATTGTCTGTAATGCGATTCTAAAGTCATCTGGCCCCCAGATGCACTGCTTTTTATAATCAGAATAAACATAGATAATCAACTTTGTTCATCATTTACTTTATTGTTCAATATTCAACTTAGGCCAAATTCAGAAGATTTAAAACACTATTACTTATCCTATCATTTTGCAAGAACAATTTGTCCAAACTGACATTCACCCTATATATTAACTATACCCACAGATTCTGAGGTTGTGTCTCCTTCCTATACAGTTGATGCTTTACTCTATCCCGCAGGATCTTCAGCTTTAATTCACTCTGAACCTATGCTTTGAATTAGAATTTTTTCAGTCATTATTGTAGGTGGCTTTTGTTCATTTCTTTATATATTTATTCAACTTATGTATTGAACATGTTATATGTACAAGCCTTGGAGATACACAAAAAATAAGAATTTCATAGTCCCTGATTTTGAGTAATTGTATTTGGGGAAGACTGGGTGAAGGTATGAAAAATAAAACAAAAAAAAAAATATTGGATAGGAGTGATAATATGGACAATGGACTCTCTAAGGAGGTAACAACTGAAGATTTAAAATATGTGAAAAATTAGGCACCGTGAAGACCTGAGAGAATAGTATTCCAGGCAGAGGGCAGAGTAAGGCTAAAGGTTGAGAAGGAGCAAAGAGAGAGAGGTAAGGACAGAATATCAATGAGTTAGACAAGAGCTAGATCCCACAGGGCTTGTGGCACATGGTAAGTAGAATTTTATGCAGAGTGTGACAGGTTTAAATAAAAGAAGCTTCTGCAGTGTTAGTTTTTGAATACCACAATGGTCTGTTTCTTTTAAAAAAATCATTAAAAAATCGATTAATAAATACACATTGAAAATGTTTATGCAGAACGTTAGCTTCGATCTGTACAGAAATGAAAAACAGAGTTAGAAGCCTGGTCTCCTGAATCTGAGCGTTTTAGCACAGATGAATCATAAACAGATAGAAAGACGGGGGAGAAAGAACTGGATGGAAATGGTCAAAAGGCACAAGCTTACAATTAAGGATAACTAAGTATGAGGGATGTGATGCACAACACAGTAATGGTAGTTAACACTGCTGTATGATCTCTATGAAAGTTGCTAAGAGAATAGATCTGAAGAGTTCTCATCACAAGGAAAAAATATACATATATTGCTCTGTATTATTTTTGAATGCTTCTTTTTTTTTGGTATCTATATGAGATGATGGATGTTAACTGAACTTACTGTGGTAATCATTTCACAATATATGTAAGTCAAATCATTATGCTGTACACCCTAAATTTATACAGTATTGCATGTTAATTATATCTCAATAAAACTGGAAAAATTCTTCACATCAGGAGACTGCACATGTCAAATTAATAGTATAAAATACAAATCCATATTTCCTCTCCTTGAAAAGCTGATACTTTCTTGAGGGGTTATAATGATCACAGATAAGGCAAATGTATTACAGCTTAAGATTATACCATTTTATCTGCAAAATATTTGCGAAAGGCACATCAATGAGGGCTAGATATTTGGTGGAGAAAGAAGGCCTGAACAACTAGCAGCCATCAAAGAGGAAGGAAGAAAAGGAAGACATAATTTAATAATTAGTAATTGTGGAGTATTGAGGATTCTGGACCAATAAGATAAGTTTTCCATGACTTCTCATGTAGATTTCTGTGTAGAAGTATTATATTGATTAGATTTATTCCTAGGTATTTGGTGACTTTCAAATTTATCATTCAAATTTTATTTTCTAAATGTTTATAGCTAGTATATAAATGTAATCCATACAGAACTTACAATAATCTACACTACTAAATATTAATTATAATAGTTTATCTATATGTCTTACATGTTTTCTATCCTATTAATTATAATAGTTTATCTATATATGTCTTACATGTGTTTTTTCTATCCTTTTATTTATGCTCCATTCTGAATTATTTTCTACTAAAGTCCAATCACTAACCCTGTCTTCTGAAGTTGTCAACGTACAATAAAACCTATCTTTTAATTCTTAATTTGAATTATCTAAGATTTATATTTGATTTTTTTTAAAATAATGTTATGGAGTTTTCAAATTGTCATCTATTCTATTAAATTTATTATTCCAAATTATTTTTAAAAATCTATGTTTACCTCAAAATTTGAATAATCTGTATGTCCATATCTATTTGTTTTCTCTTCATTTTTGGTTGACTTTTCTTTTTTTGACATATTTTGTAAGTTTTTATTGAATGCTGGGCAGTATGAAGAACAAAACTATAGAGGCTTTAGATACCTTCCTCCAAAGAGAATTTAGTGTGTCTGTTTTCCACCTTTAACTACAAGCAGATCACTTTCATACAGGCAAACCTGGCCTATTTTTAGTTTGGTTTCACTCCTTGTCTAAAATATTTTCAGGCTTTCAATATGAAAAAAGCGTTAAGTGTTTAAATGAGATCATTCTTATTTAGAGGATCTGAACACTGCTTTTTGCCTCTTTAGCACCATGAGATTTTCAAAATCTCTACTAAGTTATTTAGCTTCTAAACAGATTCTCAGAGATTCTCCATGTCTCAGTTAGTAAATGCTTAGGGTAGAAATCATATGTAGAATATCAGACTCATTTTTCTGAAGTCCTCAGATTTTGGCCCCCTCAAATTATGGCTCTTTTGGTAATCCTGAAGTCCAATTTTTTGTCTTCTGGCAGTTTATATGCTGCTGCTTTGTGATGTTTCTATGTTCAGAGCTCGGAATTGGCAGCCAAGGTTGATAAGTGGAGACAAATGTAGAGTTTATTTCAATGCACTTCCTCTCTCTTCAGGAATTTGGTTAATATTTTGTTGCTTTAGTTATTGGAGAATAATTTTTAACAGTTGTTCTTTTTTATTTTCTTTTCTTTTGTTTTACTCAGCTTTAATAGTTGATTTCAGTGGGAGGTTTTCTTTAATACCAACTACTGAATCATTTCAAGAAACTCTAAGTTATAAATACAGTTTCAAATACATAAAATGATATTGAAGAAAAAAATGAAAAAGGTAAATCCTTTTCTCTATTATTGTACTATTTTAGTTTTTTGCATATTTATTGTAATTTTATAATCGCGATATAAGGCATATAATAAAACTTCATAATCTGACTCTAAACTACTTTTCCAATATCTTCTCCCACCATACCTCTTAAACCAAGCTGAATTTCTCAAGTTTTCAAAAATATTTCATGCATTTCCTTGTATCTACATTTTTGCATGCTGTTGAATATGCCCAGAACCAAGCTTTTCAACTGACAAATCTGGAATATTTATTTGTATGCAGCCCATGGATTAAAGATGTGATAACTTAGGGATCCCCTTAGCTCATAGGGTACCTAGTTAGAACTAGGGGTGGCCAGAGCACTCAGGAAAGTTGCCTACAGCTGAGGATTATTTCCTCATTTCCCAGAGTATGCAATAGAAATATTATATGTGCTATGATATGAATAAATTTGGAAGCAGTGGCCAAGAATATTTTCCTCCACACTCTTCCACATCCCCATATACATTTTTTTTCCATGAAAGGTTTTGCTCATTATTTAAGACCCTATACAAGTATAATCTCCTCTCCAGTCATTTTATTCATTTCTATAACAACATAATTTTGTAATTTTGTGGCTTTTGATATTGTACCAAATGTATGGGTTTTTAAGTTAGAAAAAGTAAATTTGAATCCTAGATGAGGTCTTGTGGTCTTTAGTAAGTTTCTTGAGTGTCAGTTGTTACATCTGAAAAATGAGGAAAATACTACCTATCTCATTATTTTAAAAAATACTTATTGAATGCATCTTTTATGTTAACCACTGAATTTAGCATTGGATTAAGAGAGAGAATATCTGTGAATGCATATTGCAATAGAACTGGAAATAGCACATCATAGTCATTTAATTTTAAATTATATTTTTCATTATTTTAATATCAATAAATTAGATTGACAGTTGACAAAGAAGTAAGTTCAATTCATAGAGGTTCCAAACTTTAAAACATGACATGACTTAATATGTAAATTATACCCTGTGACATTAGGTCCTCTAAGCTCCTGTTCTATAGATGAATTATAAACAGTCTTCTTTGATATCCTTTATTCATAAGATTCATTAATTTGAATTGAGAATCTACAAATCATATGTGTCTTAAGTTTGCTTCCTAATTCATGATTATCTTTCTTGCAGTGGCTCAACCAATCAACCCTGCAGGTTTTCAAGAATGTGGGCCTAAGGCAGACCTGAGTTTGAATCTTGGCTCTACTATTTACTAGTTGTTGTTATCATGATCATAGCATGTTCACTGGTTAGTTAACCTAGGCTCAAGCTTCCTCATCTATAAAAATTGAAATGATAATTGCATATTCCTTGTAGGAGTTTTGTGAGGATGCAGGGTGGAGGATCTATGTGTAAAATTACATGACATGGAACACAAAAGGTGCTCAATAACTGCTGAATATTGTTATTTTCCCAACTTTATGCTCTTTTCCAAGAGTCCTAATGCATTAGCCAAGGAGTAATTCAATCTATTTCCTTCTTCCACCCCCATTTTCCAGAGTCCTCAATCCCAGGTGAGGGTGTTGGAAAAGGTTTTCTTTCTGAAATATATTTGGGCAGGCCGATTATTCCACATAAATCAAGTACCCCCTTGAGGTTCCTCAGTTTTTAAAAGCATGGGAATGTGGGTAGTCTTGGCTTCACTGCTTTTGTCCGGTGTGTAGGATGTCCTGGCAGTCCATGCACTTGAGCCTGAAATTTGGCCTTGGGGCTGGGTCCTGTTCACTTCCTCTTAAGTAGACTTTCAGGCCAGGAAAATGTTGTAATACAGTTTCTTCTTTCCAGAAAATCCCTAGAGATTCCTCCTCTTGGACTTGAGGGTAGACATTCAAATATTGCCTTCCTGGGATGTTTTTTAGGTTAGCTGAGGATTAAATTTTTTAAGCCTTAATAAATATGTCCAACCCTTCTATTCATTCTGTATTTGAACCCAAGGTCAGGGGGCTGCTTATATTTAAACCCCTTACAGAAATCTATATTCTTTTACTTTGTAACCTTTTAACCTAGTATGTGTGTGTTAGGCTCTTTAGTTTCTTGCTGACTTTTTCGTTTACATGTTTAATCTTATTTTATGTTGTAATATATGCACTAGGGCACAATGAGGGGTTTTTTATACTAACATGAAAGGCAGAGAAAAAATATTTTGGATCAAGAACAAAATATGCAGGAAACGGACATGGAAAAGGCCCATTTTAAGGTTAGCTGGTAAAAGCATAAGCTCTTCAAGGAGGGAGAAAGTGCTTCCAGAAGACAGCTCTAGTAAAAGAAGAGACTCCCATGGCCCTGATTCTCAGTCTTTTATTTTAGGCTGTGTTCCTGAGTACAATATGAAAAATGAACGAAAAGTGGTATCAGGCCAATTTATTGTTGAGGCCCATGGGTCATAGAGCAGAAAAATTTAAATATAATGAGGGATGTATGCAATGGCACAAAGGACTGCACTGCCTCCCAAAGGGTCACCTATACAAAGCACCACTGCTTAGAAGTCCTTCGCTCATCTACATCAGGACTTATTGTTTTCTGGTTGAAGGCATAAATGTGGAGGCTATGCAAAGGATTACCCAGGTACACAGAGGTGACCTTGCAAGATATGTGTGTGAGTGTGTGTGTGTGTATGTCCTATTCCTAAGACAGTTCAAAAAAGCATTAGAGCTGGTGACTACAAAGGCAAATGCTTCTCTCTTTAGTTAAGTGAGGCATGCATTTCAGTCTATAACCTAGAGATATTTTCCCTTCCCTCATTTATACCTTTAATCATCTTCACAGATGACCTAAAAAAAAATGTAGTAAGAACTTAATTCCCTTAAGGGTGGTCAGCACCTTTTAGAATAAGGGCTCGTGGATGGACACCTGTACCATCTTAGACTGTGAAGTTGGCAAGCTTCACTCTTACTTCCTCTGTCTGTACTTCTATCTACCTTCCCAGTTACTACATTCTGCAAGAGATCTAACATGTGCTTCATTCTTACAGAACACATGAGACGTGTTAGTTACTTAATTGAGACTAATCCATGTCTAGGGGCAGTGGAGAATCAAAAGACTCTGCCAGAGGCTTTAGATCCAACTTTGCCTACCATCTCTACCCTCACTTTCTACCTTCTCTTTTCCCTCTCATGTGTATAAAAGTTTGATTTGTTACTTGGAAAGGTTACGGGATACTTCTAAAATGTTCTTATGTGAAGTTTTATATTTCCTGAAGTCTGACATTTCCTGACTTTTCATTAATTCTGATGGCTGGGAAATTATCACCTAGTGAAATTTGTAAAATCAAAGTAGCCATGGGCCTCTCTTAAATACCACCTTTAAAATGCTTATGGAGCCTGGCAAACTAATTGGCTTTTCTATATATTCCTTCTTGTATAACAGCTGCAACCTAATACTGGGAAGACTTCCAGAAGAATTTCATCAAACAATAAGCAGATTATTCAGAAATCCATAATGATATCTTCAGACTCAAGTACAGAGGCAGATTCTTGGAATGATTACAATGAAAAAGAGATTCAAAACTGACAAATATTTTAATAATTTTTGATATATTTTTGTAATTTTCATTATAATTTTTATAACTTTAAATACTTTGATGGCTAGTGAATGGCACTTTATTGTTTTCAATATTTTGACTAATAAAATTTATGAATGTCTTATCTAAACATATTAAAATGCTATTAGTACTGAAATATTTTTATGTTAATCACACCTTGGACAGATAACATTTTTGTGTTCTTTTTTAAATCTAAGCCAACTTGGTCCTGGGTAAAGTCTATTTTTTATCCTGACTCACTGTCAATCCAAATATAAGACTACTCCCATAATATCAGAATACAGTGTTAAATTACTATTTACAGTACCCTACATACTTTTCCTTGAATGGGCTTGCTTCATTTCTTTTAATGAAAGTTTGGTTTGTAGACTGTGTTGTGGCCAAGGTATCCCCCCATGAGCCAGAGAGAAAGCTTCTCCAGAGATTTCTAAGTAATTATTACATCATCTTGGCAAAATATTTATATTGTCAGTTACTAGAATTATAAGGAACCCTAATAAAAAGAAAACTCGAACTTGAACACACTGCGGAGGGAATCTGAAAGCAAAGGAAATCTAAATAAAGTCAATGTACAAAGTAAAAAGAAAGAAAAGATGCTCCAATGCTTATATGGAGTTTATCAAAACTAAGATTAGACAAAGAACTGAAAAAGAGCCAAAGTTCTGTTACAAGTAAATCTCCTGATTTAACAAGCCAGAACTTGTCTTCGAAATGGTCTAATTGACCAGGATAGGCAAGAGGCCCTTAGAAAGAGGCTTTCACAGTTGCTCTTCCTTGAATTATCTCTCTTACTAGAGAGCAGGAAATTTTTAATCATAGAACCAAATTATAACATCAATTATTTTCATGTAACAAAAAATGTTAATGTAATTTTTACAGTGCAATGGCTCCCATATGTTAGCACAGGCGAATGTTTCATATTATAAACTATAATCAGTCTTTGAAATTAATAATTATGTAATTTAAAAGTATTTTCTATCTTTTGGAATATATAAAATTAGTGATATATCTTACTAGCTTTAACATTTTACATCTTCTGGTGATCGAAGAGAACAAAACAAAAGCATTTTCTTGAAAGCACAATTTTAAGAACCGTGAATTACTATCTTCTCAACTTTTTAAACTGAAGTGGAAATCTATTTCCAATTTCTTTCAACTCATGCCCCAATTAAATTCAACAAATAATTACTGAATCCAAAAAGAGACTTAGCACTCCACTCTTAGGAATAGTATGAATAATAACAACAGTTATAATTTCCACTAGGAATGTAAAATTTCATTACAGAGAAAATATGAAGTACAAGTTAAATAGATAACAATATAAAACCGTATTCCAAACAGGTCCTAGAGAAGCATATACAGTATATTACTAGAGGTAATATTAGGGAAATTTTGCAGAACAGCTGAAGTGCCAGAGGACAGTAGATGGGAAAAAGACATTTTAAAAATACAATTTAGTAAACTTGGCAATAATCACTGAATAAATTCTTATACAGATTATTACTCTTTTAATTACTAAAAAAAGTTTTAATCACTAAGCCCTGGCAAAGGTTAATTTGAAAAGTAATGCAACATCTCTATTTTCCACTGATTGATGAGTATTTTTGGAGTAGAACCTGACTGATATTCATGTTTGTACTTTGTGCTTCACAAGTGCCAGGCTCTATGCTAAGTACATTGTATATATTATGCTTATGCTTTCTCACAACAACTCCATAATCTCCATTTTACATGTGAGGAAACTAAGGCCAAAAGTGAGTAACTAAGTTGAGTATAGTCAGCTGTCATAAAAGTAGTAAAGTTGGTCTTCAAAGCATGATGATCTGACTCCTACAAACTCATAATCCAACTTCTAAATTATAACATATAAAAAATGTTCGACAGACTTCTGCTTCTGACTATAATAAAGTAGGTTATATCAGACTAATACAGCTGCTTAGGTTAACTACTAAAAAAAAAATGAATAAAATGAAAAATGTAAAAACAAAAACAGCCAATCGGAGGGATTGGAGAACAACCAAAGAGACATAAGAAAGAAGATTTATGCATCAAAATAAGTCACACATTTGCCACTGTTATTTTCCCCTTGGGACATTTGGTAATTCACAGCACTGAATATAGAGACTAGCCAAAAATATCAGGTTAAAGATTAAGTAACTAAACTGGGTTCAGGAGACAAAAAGAAAAATAAAATTCAAGACCACCAAGACAGCCAAAATTTGAGATTCCAAAATCCCAGCTACTAAAGAAAATCATGGAGAAATGAATTCAACATTCCCTGTACACTATCCCCTTATGGGATTTCCTAATTCCTAAGCTATCCTAACCTAGTGTGGGACAAATTTAAAAGAGAAGATAATGAAAATAGCTGATAACGAGTTAAAAAATAAATTTTATCAATCTCACACTGTTACAGAGAAAAAAATTAAAATTTAGTGCCCACCAAGGAGAAAGCGTTCTCATAAACTGAGGCCCTTGTAAAAAAGATCCTTCCTAGGTTGAAAAGCACATCATTTATAAGCCAGCATTCAAAAAACACCAAAATCTAAACAAAAATCATTTCAAGTTTTAACTGAAACAACATAACCCACCACATTCTAATTTATTGTGAGAAAAAAGATTAAATCTCTGGTACAAAAGAATGACTCCATAACTTTTCATAAATAAGGTTTAGCATACAATAAAAAATTACCAGGCATGCCAGAAGATAGAACCAAATGATTGAAAACCAAGAGAAAAAGCCCTCAGATAATTGAAACATATAGATGACACACATTGGACTTAATAGATGTGAATTTTAAAAGAATTATGGTTAATATGTTCAATAAAAATGTACAAAATACAGAATTTCACTACAGAAGTGGAATCTATAAAATAAAATCAAATAGAAATTTTATACCTAATAATGCAATCACTGAAATTAGGTATTAAATATTATGAACTCCAAGAAGAATGCAGGCAATAAAACCCTCACCTCATTATGGGCTAGAAAAATTTTTAAAAATCAAAATCTATGAGATGATTTTAAAAGCAGCCAGAAAAAATAACCATATGACTTTCAGAGATGCAATAGTAGACTGAGAGTCAATATTTTAGTTGACAAAAGATAGCAGAAATGGCATCTTTAAAGTTCTGAATGCAATAGTAGCAACCTACAATTCTATAATTAGCAGAAGTGTCACAAATGGAAGGAAAAATACATATAATTTTAGACCAAAAAATTGGTCTGGCAATATATGAGCATTAAAATAAATATTAAAGAGAATTTTCCTAGCAGAAGGAAAATGATCCAAGATTAAAACATGGTAATATGAGCAGAGATAAAAACCAAAAGTTAAATATAAGGATAAATATAAGTAAATATTGACTATAAAAAGTAATATAACAACATCGTATATAGTGTAAAATAGTCAGAAATAAAATGTTACCAAAACAGAACAAAGATGAGAGATACTCAAATGGAGTTGAAATAAATAAAATCCTTATATTTCTGAAAAGTGGTAATTGTACTAATTTGAAATAAAGTCTATTAAATCAAAGACAAATCATGCAATCTCCAGGGTACCAACAAAAAAATAATTAAGGAATACAAAACTAACAGTAGGAAAATGAAGTAATAAAACATAATTAAAAATATAAAAGAAGAAAATAACAAAGGTATGAGGAAAACAAGAAACATAATAAAATGCTACATTCAAATATAAATATATCAGTAAAACTTTAAATGTAAATGAATAAAATGATACAGTTAGAATTCGAGTTTTTCAGACTGGATAAAAGAATGAGTAAAATTCAACTATAAATTGTATATAAAATATAGCCCTTGAATGTTAAAGTAAAAATGTTGGATATATATGCCATGCATACTGTAAACAAAAGGAAGCTGAAATCTGGCTATACTGATATTTGATAAAACAGCCTTTAAAGCAGAAAGTATTGCTGGACACAGAGACATTTCATAATGATAAAGTTATCAATCCAACAGGAAGGTATCGCAATTCTATATTCTTCACACAGGAGGTTTTGAGTGTCTGACCAACAGAAACAGATAAAAAAAAAGGCAAAATATCTTTTAAATAAAGAAGATTAAGAATATGATTATTGATTCACATTACTATGAATTTAATATGAATTTTACAGCATATATACCTTTCATGATACAAACTTTTCAAGTGTAATCCCCTCTCTCTCATTCTCTTTCTCTCCTTTCCTTAGCCCCCATATCCAATCTATCGGAATCCTATTGGTGTTACCTTCAAAGTACATACAGCACCCATTTCTTTACCACAGCACCTGGGTCTGAGCCATCATTACACCCTGATTGTATGAGTGACATTGCTCTTAACTCATCTTTCTGCTTCTATCTTTCTTTCCTACAGTTCAGTCATAGCAGAGTAGTGATTATCTATTTTATTTGAAGTATAATATGGCATCTTTACAGTGGTTTACATGGCCTTTCTCTATTTGCCTTGAGGAATTATCTCTCCTCTTCTGTTCTATTCCATCCTTGGTCTCAATGATAGTCTTCCAACTGCTAGGCACACTATCCCCTTAAAGTATCTTGTCTAGCTTTACTTTCTGCCTAGAATTCCCTTCCCAACATATCCACTTGGTTAGGTTCCTCATTTCTCTCAAGTACTTGCTCGAATTATACCTTCTCAATGAAAAATCTGTGGTAGATTTAATTATTTAATTATTGGTAGTCACTTTTTCTACCTAACATAAGGTTGGGCTTAGCCATCTGACTTGCATTCACTAATAAGACCTAAGTGAGAAAGAAACTTTGATAGGTTGCACTTTGCTGTATTCGTTTTGTATACAACATTATAACTTTTAAAATACTGTTCTTGTTCCATTAGCCTGTGTAGAAGAGAAAGAATAACTATCATGAAGAAAGTTTCTTGCCCATTGATAGTGGACATGAACGGTGGGTGAAACAAAAATCTGTCACTATAAACCACTAAGATTTAAAATTGTTACTACAGCATAACCTAGCCTATCCTCTCTACATTGTAAATTACCATCCTTTCTCCTACCTTCTCTGTCCTAATAACCCTGAACTAATTTATTATTTATTTCCTAGCAGATATAATCTTCCAGCTCTTGGGAAATCACCTTCAAGTGTACTTGTGCTTCTACACATGTTGAGAATGCCAAGAATGTAAAGCTCTAATTAAGCTCTTTAACCAGGACTCTTCTCATAGCTGGGTTTGTAGCAAGCAATCTCAAGAGAGAAGGTCACGTCTCTCTCTCTCTGAGCCAAAGAAAAGACTTGCTTATTGCTTGTTATAAAATGATGACGTTCCCAATTGTGATACAATTCTACTGCATGCACAGCATCTATTTGGTTCCATCTACATAACTCCCATGCAAAATATGCTAATGTTCATACTGCCTGCTGTGCTGTGCATAAAAGAGAACCTTGTCTCTGACTCACTAATCTCATGTCTTCTGCCAGCAACTATAAAACATTAACAGGGTATGTATCTTAACAACTTCCAAGTAGACAAAACTCCAGATTATACCATAGCATTGTATTATAAACTTAATCATTATGTTTAGTACTTATTCTTTGTCTCTTCCCACTAACATGTCATTTCCCTGGATTTACAAATTCTTGATTTATGCCCAGACATTAGGTTAGGCCTGAGACATAGGAAAACACTCAGTATTTTTTATATATTTTTTTCAATTACAGTTTGATTACAATATTATATTAGTTCAGGTGTACCACACAGTGATTAGACATTTATGTAACTTACAAAGTGATCACCCCAATAAACCTAGTACCTATCTGACACCATACATGGTTATTTAATATTATTGACTACATTCATTATGCTATAGTTTACATCCCCGTGACTATTTTGTAACTACTAATTTGTACTTAATGCTTTCCTCTTTTTTTTCCCACCCCCCAAACCCTCTTCTATCTGGCAATCATCAAAATGGTTCTCTGTATCTACAAGCTTGTTTGTTTAATTTTTTTGTTCTTTACATTACGCATATAATTGAAATCATATGGCATTTGCCTTTCTGTGTCTGACTGACTCCACACAGCAAAATACCCTGCAGGTCCATCAATGTTGTTGCAGATGGCAAGATTTCATTCTTTTTTACAGCTGAGTAATATTCCAGTGCATACATGTACCTCCTCTTCTTTATCTATTAATCCACTGATGGACACCCAGGTTGCCTCCATATCTTGGCTACTGTAAATAATGCTGTAATCAACACATGGATTCATATATCCCTTCGAAGTAGTGTTTTGGGTTTCTTTGTATAAATACCCAGATGTGGGATAACTGGGTTCTTCTTTGTCTCTTGTTATAGCCCTTGTTTTAAAGACTATTTTGTTTGGTATAAGTATTGCTACCCCAGCTTTTTTTTTTCATTTTCCATTTCCACCTTTCCATTTTCATGAAATATCTTTTTTTCATCCCTTTACTTTCACTCTGTATATATCTTCGATTTCAAGTGAGTCTCTTGTAGTTAGCATGTGTATAGACCTTATTTTCTTATCCATTCAGCTACTCTATCTTGACTGGAATATGCAAATGTAAATGCAATCTAGTTATATATAAAGTAATTGTTGTAGCTATTGCCATTTTATTGTTCATATTGTTCATATGTAGCTATTGCCATTTTATTATTCATATTTTTTTATCTTTTTTCCTTCTTCTTCTTAAATAAGTCCCTCTAACATTTCTTATAATACTGGTCTGATGTTGGTAAAGTTTTTTTGTTTTTTGCTTTTTGTTTTTTTAGTCTGGGAACTTTTTATCTGTCTTTTGATTTTAAATGATAGCTTTACTTGGTAGAGTCATTTTGGTTATAGGTGATTACTTTTCATCACTTTGAATATATCATGCCAATCCCTTCTGGCTTGCAAAGTTTCTGTTGAGAAATCATCTGACAGTCTTATGGGAGCTCGCCTGTAGGTAACTTTTCTCTTGCTGCTTTTAAGATTCTCTCTTTGTCTTTAATCTTTGTCATTTTAATTATGATGTGTCTTATGGGAGCTCGCCTGTAGGTAGCTTTTCTCTTGCTGCTTTTAAGATTCTCTCTTTGTCTTTAATCTTTGTCATTTTAATTATGATGTGTCTTGGTGTGGACCTCTTAAAATTCATCTTGTACTCTCTGTGCTTCCTGGGCTTGTATGTAGATTTCCTTCTATAGCTTAAGGAAGTTTTCCATCATCATTTCTTCAAATAGATTTTCAATTCCTTGCTCTCTCTTCTCCGACATTCTTATGATGTGAATGTTGGTACACTTGATGTTGTTCCAAAGGCCCCTTAAACTATCCTCATTTTTTTAGATTCTTTTTTCTTTTCAATATTCTGATTGGGTGTTTTCTCCTACCTTATTTTCTGAATCACTGATTCGATCCTCTGCTTCATCTAATCTACTGTTGATTCCCTCTAACACATTCTTCATTTCAGTTATATTTTTTCATTTCTGACTGGTCCTTTTTTTATGTTTTCTACCTTCATTTTTATGTTTTTTCTTTGTTAAAGTTCTCACTGTTTTGTGTACCTTTGAGATAGGCCATGTGGATGGAGAAACCCCTGGAATTGGCTTAAGTAGGTCCACATGTTGGGTGGGGCAGGTTCTCAGGGAATCACCTGTGTGGGGTGACCAGTTTAGCCAGGTTGATGGTTGTTCTGTAATTTAGTTGTAATTTTGATGTGGCCATGAGAAGAGGCAGGCACAATGTTTACCTATTCCACCATCTTGACTGGAAATCCTCAATATGTATTTCTTGATTAAATGAAGAAACAATGAATAAACTTCACAAAATCGTACGCACCTAAAATTAGTTCTATTTAAGCTTCATGCTGGGAGTAGGAAGCTATATTAGATCATTTCTAAGTTCTCTTCAGTTGCTAAAATTTATAATTCTATGATTAGTTTATAGGCAATTGATCGTATAAACATTATAAAAAGGAGAGTTAAAATATAAGTCATGTATTAGAAATCCTGAGGAATCCTGCCTCTGAGTAATTAAGGAACATGACATTATGATGTTTTTTCATGAATTAATATAGATAAATGGGCCATTTGACATATTTTATCACAAATATGGTATGTGTTCACACACGTGTGTGTGTGCGCGCTAAAGAAATTAGAATGATGGAGACTGAAATGAAATAATTTCTTTCAACCAAATTGATATATTTGGTAGAGTGGTGATAAGTTTAAAAAGGGGATTTTTTTTTAGTTGAAAATTAGTTCTTTTGACACTTAAGATGGCGATATAAAAATTAATTTTTACTTTGGTGAATGTTTGGCAGCGAAGCAAGGCTATTGCAGATATTTTATCTCAGAGGAGTAGGTGGGTTTGACATCTGAAAGAAAGAGGCTATAGCTCACCACCTGGGTAGTGTAGGAGAAGATAAAAACTCAGAGGTGGGTCAGAACATCTTTAAGAACGAGGAGGATTTTGGCAAATGACTAGATAAATTTCCAGATGGTTTGGTTCATGGGTGAAGTACTGCAGAATAATGGATTGTATATGAGAGGAAGTTCAGTTCAGTAATTCATTGTGTGGAGTCAGATTAGGTAAAATGAAAAAATTCTAAAGGCTTTTTTTCTGTGGTGGAGGAAGTGTAGAGGATAGGAAGGAACACATCTTATTTCCTGAAGTTCTTTTCTAATTACCTAGAAAGCCATGTTTATGTTTCCTAAAATACTGTAGTTAGGATCCAATTAATTCCATCACATATGCCAGGTAAAATATTTGATGTCAAACCAATCATTTCAGATAACAAAGTCTGACAAGCCACAGCTCTTCTAAAAAGACTAAGAAAGTGTAAATTAGTTTCCTTTATTGCTTCTCTTGAATAATTAACCTCAAAAACTTTTGTAATTGCAAATTTTTAGACAAAGCTACAGGAACACAGTAATTTGCTTGGAGTTAACCTAATCCAAAGTTCCTTAGAAATGTGGACTGTCATGATACATATAGAAATAGAGAAGCGGGGAATTTATAGTATCTGATTTCTTGTAGTAAAAGTCTTATATTAATATCTTTCTGTAATACTTCAAAAAAAAAAGATCTTAGATTATGGTGCTCAGACAACAACAACAGATAATTGATAAGGCCAATAAAGAGATCTGTTAGAAGTCAGACTAATGAAATACTTCTGGCTTACTTCCTGAGCAAATCCCTTAAAAGAGGAGACAAAATATTTTTTAAATGATAATTAAACTCGGTAGCATTAGAAAGTGAAAACAATGCCCCTTTGGCAAACATTCACAGAAAGAAGCTATGCAGAGTATATTATGTATAGGTGCCATGCATAATATAGCAGTCTTACATAAGTGGATTAGGTATTAGTAGAGATTTCTGTAAAATGGAAAGCAGTTAGAATCAGATTAATAGGAAAGTTGTCATGTAACATGGTATAAAACACTTATAAACAAGATATCATGGAAGACAGATCAAAGTAACTGGATGTTAGGAGCCAAATGATACCCTAGGGTTCTGTTTGGATGACTAACTATAAACTTCACAGGAACTAGACCCTCCTGTCTTCTGCTTTGGCTAATCGAGGGAAGGCAAAGGTATCTGAAATATTCCAGGTAGCTAACAACTCTTTAAAAGGAGATAAAGCCCTGTATTCAGAAGACAAATTACAATTACACATCATATAGGCATATACTATCCATTTTCCATAATCATGCAAATTTATACAGTCAGAAACAATTCCAATAAAATTGAAAAGGTGTTATCAAATAAAACAATGAATAGACAATAATGAACAACCAGATACATGAAGAAAATCCAATAATCAAAATAACAAAGAAGGAAATTTCTCCCATAAAAATTACCATCTTCAAAGTAAAGGTACATAAAACAAAATCTAGACACAAATGAAAAAGAACTACATACTGAAATGCATGGTAGGAGATTATTTCTAGCAAAATTAAAAATAAATCCAATATAAATAGGCCTGAAAATCATAATATACATATAATAAGAAAAAATACTAAATGTTAAATCTAAGAGTTGGTTTCTAATGTAAACATAATAATAAAATATAGACCTAAAATCCAGATACATTGAACCTAGAAGTAAAGAGAAATTCAGAAATGAGAAAATAAAAATATGCGAAGTTTTGAGAGAGAGAAAATTGGCTTAAGCATCACAATATAGCTTAATTTTAGTCTTTAATAGAATAATTTAAGTGCAGATCTATAGAATAAAAATCATAATTTTCACTAGAACACAAGAAGTAGATGGATAATCTTAAAGTAGCTTTGGGGGAAAAGGGAGAAAAATCAAAAGAACAAAGGTAGAAAGGGATAAAAATTATCAAGAGCTTGGTAAATAGAATATATAAAATATGACTGCAGGAAGATGACTAAGCATATAGCTAGTCAAAATTAACATGAGTAAATTAAAATCTGTTACAAAGATCAAGATTCACAGATTGCCTTAACATTATTCCATTAAATCAGACTTACACAAGAGATAACTACTGATACTATAAAAGTTTTGAAATAAGAACTAATTAAACAGCTAAATACAAAATAAAGTAGGCAGAATACATTTCAATGTAAAAACCAATAAATAGAACAAAGAGAAATAATTCTTTTTGACCAAAGATGCACTCCAGCAAGATGATAGTCCAGGCATTAATCTAACAGTTTTAGAAAAATACAAGGAGAGTTAATAAAGTAAAGTGTCCAGATAAATTTTAAGACAAATGGAAAATGTGATTCTGCAAATATACACATAAAACTGTATTCACTGTATTCTACAAACGAAAGAATATTTTTTCAGGAAGTTGGGGGATTCACAAATAAGCCAGGCGTTAAGCCATAAAGGAGAGAAAATCTCTATAAATTCCAAAAAGCAGAGACCATGCAGCCTAATTATTATTTTTTTAAATCAGAATCAAGATAACTACTGACTAATTTTAAAATAAATTATTTTATCTCTTGGAATAATGAAGAAAACAAGAAGAAAATGAAAATCTCTTCAGAAATAAAAAAGATAAGAATACTATGTATTAAAATCTCTGGAAGATAAGCAAAGACATGCTCAAAAGAAAATGATTACCCAAAAATGAATTTATAAAAAATAAGAAAATGTAAAAATAAATTATCCAAGTTTCATATTAAGAAACTAGAATGAAAATAATATAAATAAGAAAGAAATAGTTATTTACAAGGGTACCCGCATAAGAATGTCTGCTGGCTTTTCAATGGAAACTTTGCAGGCCAGAAGGGAATGGCAAGAAATAGTCAAAGTTATGAAAAACAAGAATCTACAACCACAGATACTCTATCCAGCAAGGCTTTCGATTAAAATAGAAAGTGAGATAAAGAGCTTCCCAGACATTAAAAAGCTTAAGGAATTCATCACCAACAAGCCAGCATTACAAGAAACGTTTAAAGGGTCTTCTGTAAAAAGAGAAGTGGTAAAAGGAAAATGGAAATAATGCATATCAATAATAAAATGACAGTAACAATGTACGTATCAGTAATCACTTTAAATGTAAACGGATTAAATGCTCCAATCAAAAGACATAGGGTAACCAAATGGATAAGAAAACAAGGCCCATGCATATGCTGTCTACAAGAGACACACTTCAGATCAAACTACACTCACAGACTCAAAGTAAAGAGATGGAAAAAGACATTTCACACAAACAGAAAGGAAAAAAAAGCCAGGGTAGCAATACTTATATTAGATAAAATAGACTTTAATACAAAGGTTATCATAGATAAAAAAGGGCATTACATATAATAAAGGGATTGATAAATCAAGAGGACATAACCCTAGTAAGGATATACACACCCAACATAGGAGCACCTGCATACATAAAGCAATTATTGACGGACATAAAAAGAGAGATCAATAGTAAAAAACTCATAGTAGGAGACTTTAACACCCCATTGACACCAATAGACAGATCTTCCAGGCAAAGAATCAACAAGGAAACAATGGGCCTAAAAGATACACTAGAACAGATGAACTTAAAAGATATTTTCAGAGCATTTTAGCCCAAAGCAGCAAAATATACATTCTTTTCAAGGGCACACGGAACATTTTCAGGATAGATCACATGTCAGGACACAAATCAGGTCTCAATAAATTTAAGAAGACTGAAATCATATCAACCATCTTTTCTGCTCACAATGGTATAAATCAACCACAAGAAAAATACTGGAAAATATATAAACACATGGAAGCTAAATAACATGTTACTAAACAATGAATGTGTTATTAATGAGATCAAGGAAGAAATCAAAAGATACCTAGAGACAAATGAAAACATGACTCAAAATTTATGGGACACAGAGAAAGCAGTCCTAAGAGGGAAATTCATAGCAATACGGGCCTACCTCAAGAAACAAGAAAATGTTCAAATAAACAATCTAACTTTACAATTAAAAGAACTAGAAAAAGGACAGTAAACAAAGCCCAAAGTGAACAGAAGGAAAGAAATAATAAAGATCAGAGCGGAAATCAATGAAATAGAGTCTAGAAAACCAATACAAAAGGTTAATGAAACCAAGGGCTGATTCTTTGAAAGGATAAACAAAATTGACAGAACCTTAGCCAGACTCATCAAGGAAAAAAGACAGAGGACTTAAATAAATAAAATCAGAAATGAAAGAGGAGAAATAACCACAAACTCCACAGAAATACAATGGATCATAAGAAAATACTACGAACAATTATATATCAACAAATTGGACAATCTGGAAGAAATGGACACATTCCTAGAAACATACAATCTCCCAAGACTGAGTCAAGAAGAAACAGAAAATCTGAACCAACCAATTATCACCAATGAAATAGAATAAGTAATCAAAAACCTCTCAAAAAACAAAAGTCCTGGACCAGATGGCTTCATAGGTGAATTTTACCAAACATTCAAAGAAGACTTATTACCTATTCTTCTCAAACTATTCCAAAAAATTCAAGAAGAGGGAAGGCTGCCTAACTCCTTTTATGAGGCCACCATTACCTTGATTCCAAAACCAGGCAAAGACATTACAAAAATAGAAAACTATAGGCCAATATCTCTTATGAACATTGATGCAAAAATCCTCAACAAAATATTAGCAAACCGAATTCAGCAATACATTAAAAATACCATACACCTTGATCAAGTTGGATTCATCCCTGGGATGCAAGGTTGGTTCAATATCCGCAAATCAATTAACGTTATACACCACATTAACAAATTGAAAGATAAAAACTATATGATCATATCAATAGATGCAGAAAAAGCATTCAACAAAATCCAGCATCCATTTATGATAAAAACTCTCATCAAAGTGGGACTAGAGGGAACCTACCTCAACATAATAAAGACCATATATGACAAACATACAGCTAACATCATACTCAATCGGGAAAGGCTAAAAGCATTTTCCTTAAGATCAGAAACAAGACAAGGATGCCCACTTTTACCAATTCTCTTCGACATTGTATTGGAAGTCTTAACCACAGCAATAAGACAGAAAGAGAAATAAAAGGCATCTGAATTGGAAAGGAAGAAGTAAAACTCTCATTATTTGCTGACGACAGGATACTATATATAGAGAACCCTAAAGATTTCACCAAAAAACTGTTAGAACTGAACAATGAATTCAGTAAAGTAATAGGTTACAAAATAAATATTCAGAAGTCACTGGCATTTTTATACACCAATGATGAACTTGCAGAAAGAGAAATTAAGAAAAGAATCCCGTTTACAATTGCATCAAAAACTATAAAATACCTGGGAATCAAATTAACCAAGAAGGTAGAAGACCTGTTTTCAGAAAATTATGTCATTGAAAAAAGAAATTGAAGAAGACACAACAAGTAAATGGAAGCATATACCCTGTTCATGGGTAGGAAGAATCAACATTGTTAAATAGCCATACTACCCAAAGCAATCTATAAATTCAATGCAATCCCTATCAACATACCAATGGCATTTTTCAGAGAGCTTGAACAAATAATCCTAAAATTTATATGGAGCCATAAAAAACCCCAAATAGCCATGGCAATCTTAAGAACAAAGTTGAAGGTATCACACTACCTGATATCAAACTATACTACAAAGCTACAGTAATCAAAACAACATGCTACTGGCATAAAAACAGATACATTGATCAATGGAACAGAATAGAGAGCCCAGAAATAAATCCACACCTATACGCTCACTTAATGTATGACAAAGGAGGTAAGAATGTACCGTGGGGTAAAGACAGTCTCTTCAATAAATGATGTTGAGAAAACTGGACAGATAATATGCAAAAAAAAAAAAAGCTGGACCACCGTATACAAGAATAGACTTAAAATGGATTAAAGATTTAAATGTAAGACCTGAAACTATAAAACTTTTAGAAGAAAACATAAGCAGTAAACTCTCTGATATTACTAACAGGAATTTCTTTTCAGTTATATCTCCTCGGGCACAGGAAACAATAGAAAAAATAAACAAATGGGACTACATCAAACTAAAAAGCTTTTGTACAGCAAAGGAAACCATCAACAAAACAAAAAGACTGTTTGGGAGAAGATATTCGTTAATGATACATCTGATAAGGGGTTAATATCCAAAATTTGTAAAGAACTTATACAACTCAACAACAAAAAAAACAAACAATCCAATTAAAAAATAGGTAGAAGACCTGAACAGATTCTTCTCCAAAGAGGAAATACAGATGGCTAACAGAAGTATGAAAGATATTCAAGGTTGCTAATCATCAGAAAACTGCAAATTAAAACCACAATGAGATATTACCTCATACCTGTCAGAACGGCTATCATCAATAAATCAAAAAAGTGTTGGCGAGGATGCAGACAAAAGGGAACCCTCATACATTGCTGCTGAGATTGCAAATTGGTACAGCCACTATGGAAAACAGTATGAAGGTTCCTCGAAAAATTAAAAATAGATACATCTTTTGATCCAGCGATTGCACTTCTGGGTATTTATCCAAAGAAAACCAAAACAATAATTCATAAAGATCTATGCACTCCAATATTCATGGCAGCACAATTTACAACAGCTAAGATATAGAAGGAACCTAAATGCTCATCAACAGATGATTGGATAAAGAAATTATGGTTCATATATACAGTGGAATATTATTCAGCCATTAAAAAAAATGAAATCTTACCATTTGCAATGACATGGGTAGACGAGAGGTGATTAAGCTGAGTGAAATAAGTCAGAGAAAGATAGATATATAATTTCACTTACATGCAGTATCTGAGGAACAAAAAGAACAAACTAATCAAAAACAGACTCACAAATATAGTGGACAATTTGGTGATGGACAGAGTGGAGGGAGGCTGGGGGGCTGGGAGAATGAGGTGAAGGCTTAAAGAAGTACAAATTAGTAGTTGATAGTTGGGCACAGGGAGCATGGCAGAGGGAACGCAGTTAACATTAATATGATGGCTAAGTGGAGGGCCATGGGAGGGAGGGAGTAATTGGGGGGATCGTTTTATGAACATTATAGATGTCTAACTAATGTATTGTATACTTGAAACTAATTTAAATAAATAAATTTATAAAAAGAAGAAAGAAATACATAACATAATTTTAAGGAGTATCTATGATCAAAATGCCAAAGCTATCATTTGAAGACAATGTTAAATAGATATAGTGTGGCAAGACTAATAAATAAGAAATTAAATAGAGCAAAAACACTACCAAATAATATTAGAAATTAGAAATATAGCATAATTACAGATACAGAGTATAATTTAAAAAGTAAGAAAAATATATGAAGAATGGTGTTATGGGTTGAACTATCACCTGAAAATTCATGTTGAAGCCCTAAACCCCAAGACCTCAGAATGTGATTTTATTTGGAGACCGAGTCTGAAACAGGTAATCAAGTTAAAATTAGGTCATTAGGATGGGACCTAATCCAATATGACCGATGTCTACATTAAAAGAGGAAATCAGATCACAAAAAAAATAAAAAGGTATACAGGAAAAATAATGTAAGAGACTCAGAGAGAAGACAGCCATCTACAAGTCAAGGAGAAGAGCCTGGACCAGATCCTTTCTGCACAGCCCTCAAAAAAACCCAACCCTGCCGACAGGCTTGAGATAATAAATTTCTGTTGTTTAAGCCACTCATATTGTGATATATTTTTACTGCAACTCTACAAATACAAACTATATACAAAAATATTTGAAAGTGTATACAAAATATATGTTTTTCTATGAAGTTAAGTTATATACTTTATCATTATAGTTGAGTCAAGAATTAGAAATAAATTACAGTATGAAAATCTCAACATACCACTAAAGAAATGAAAGATCGCTGAAGATCAATGTCTGTAAAAGACACCCAGATCACATAATTTTTATCAATGAGTTCTATTCAAGAAATAGATAATTCTAATCTTTTATAAACTGTTGTTAGATAGCAGAAATAGATGGAAATAGATATGAAGCTTCCTGATTAACTTTACTAGATTAGCATAATCCTGAAACAAACAAACCTAAAGAACATAAAAAGAGGAATGACTATTAGTCTATCTTATTTATGAACTTGTATTAAAAATCTTATATAGAATGTCAGTATCATGGATAAAGCAATTATTAAAAGAACAATGCATCATTAACAACAGTTTCTTCCAGGAATGTAAGAATGTTTCAGCATGAGGAAATATTATTATGTAAGTCATAGCAGAAAAAGACTGAAGATAATGTGGTTTTCTCAATAGCTGGTTAAAAGATAAAAATTCCAAACTCAAATTTAATGGAATTTGCTAGCCAAACTGCAATAGAAGAAAACTGTCTTATCTGATAAATTTTATCTAACAGAAATCCCAGAAAGCAACATACTATCAGTAAATCAACAAAAATAATCTCATTAATTTCAAGAATAAGATAAATGCCCATTATTACCACTACTCTTTAACACTGCACAGAGAATTACATAATGCGATCAAATAAGAAAAAAAAAATAGAGCTATAAATATTGCCTAGCAAAGGACAAAACTATCATTATTTGCAGGTCATATGTCTTCATAAGTGTGTTTATTTTCTAGAGCTGTCATAAAAAGTACCGCAAACTAGATGGTGTAATAGAACAAGAATTTATTCTCTCACAGTTACAAGACTAGAAGTGAAAACACAGGGTGTTGGCAGGGACGTGCTTCTTCTGAGTGCTCTAGGGAAGAATCCTTGCTTGTTCCTAGCTTCTGGTAATGACTGTCAATCCTTGGTTTCCTTTTCTGCATCACTCCAACATTTTCCCCTGTAGTCACATGGCACTCTCTGTGTTTGTCTTCACATGGTATTTTGCTTTTGTAAGGATGCTAGTCATATTGAATTAGGGCCCACACTAATGCCCTCATCTTAACTCGATTGCATTTGAAAAGACTCTATTTCCTATTTCCAAATAAGGTTACATTATGAGGTACTGGGTGTTAGGACCTCAAAATATCTTCTGGGAGGACACAATTCAACTCATAAAAATAGGTATATACAGAATCAACTGAAAAGCTACTAGAACTAATAAGCAAGTTAAAAAAGGTGGCTAACACAATACCTGCACCAATTATTTATTTTCATTTAGACCAAAGGTAAAAAAATTAAAAATTGTAATGAGAGAAGAAGAGAGGAAAGGGTGTCTCCCATAAAAAACAACAACAAAAAATAACAAAAATCTTAAAATAAGCATTAAAAATTTCATCATTATATGTAGAAAATTCACCAATGGGCATAAAAGTCTGAATAATCGGGAAAACATTTAATATTCCTGGATGGAAAGATACAATGTAGTAACAACACTCATTTAATATAAATTTAAAATACTCATTCAATGAAAGTTAATATATAAATTCAATTGCAACAGAAATCCAGACAAATTTTTTTTATGAAATACAATAAGTTTATTTTCAAGATCAAAAGTTTATTGAAAAATAACAGCAAATGGGAGTACTTGCCCTACCATTTGACTGTAACAATTATAGAATTACTAAAGGTGGTAATAGATACCACTTATATGTCAGTCATTCTTCTAAAAGATATATATATATATATATATGTATATATATATATAAACACATCACACATATACATATATAATAATATATACATTTATATGTATATATATATATACACGTCACACATATACATATATATATAATATTTAATATAATTAGGAACTCTTATTATTTTAATTTGTCAGATGAGGCATTTGAGGCACTAGATGACAAAGTATATTGCCAAGGACACACCATTAGTAATTGTGGTCTCACTCTAGAGCCCACATCCTTGACCAATACCTGATAATCAAATAAGGTATAAAGACAAAGTCATTAAAACTATTTAGTATTATCATAAGTATAGACATACAAGTAATGGAATAGTGCAGAGTCCAGATACTTCCCCATGTTAATGTCGGAGTTGAAAGGTTTTCAAAGTCATTAAAAAAATTAACATGTGTATTTCTTTTTGAATATATCTCCTCAGGCACGGGAAACAGAAAAAAATAAAAAATGGAACTAAATCAACCAAAGGGTTTTTGCACAGCAAAGGAAACGGCCAACAAAATGAAAAGACAACCTACTGAATAGGAGAAGATATTCACTTATGATACATTGGATAAGGAGTTCATATCCAAAATATATAAAGAACTCATACAACTCAACAACAACAACAACAAAATAATCCAATTAAAAAATGGGTGGAAGACCTGAATAGAGAGTTCTCCGAAGAGGAAATACAGATGGCTGACAGACATATGAAAAGATGCTCGAGGTCACTAATTATCAGAGAAATGCAAATTAAAACCACAATGAGCTATCACCTCACACCTGTCAGAATGATTATCATTAATAAATCAAAGAACAATAAGTGCTGGCAAGGATGCGGAGAAAAGGGAACCCTCATACTCTGTTGGTGGGATGGAAAATGGGTATAGCCACTATGGAAAACAGTCTGGGGGTTCCTCGAAAAATTAAAAATGGACCTACCTTTTGATCCAGCAATTGCATTTCTTGGTATTTACCCAAAGAAAACTAAAATAATAATTCGTAAAGATGCACTCCAATACTCAGGACAGCACGATTTACAACAGCCAAGATATGGAAGCAACCTAAATGCCCATCAACAGACCACTAGATAAAGAAGTTATAGTTTATATATATATATAATAGAATATTAGCCATAAAAAATGAAATCCTATCATTTGCAATGACATGGATGGACCTACAGGTGATTATGCTGAGTAAAATAAGTCAGACAGAGAAAGATAAATACGATATGATTTCACTGATATGAGGAATCTAAGGAACAAAAAAGAATAAATGAGTTGAAAAAAGACCCACAAATATAGAGGACAATTAGGTGACAGCCAGAGGCGAAGGAGATGGGGAGATTGGGAGAAAGTGGTGAAGGCTTAAAGAAGTACAAATTAGTAGTTGATAGAGGGTCATGGGGATGGGGAGCATGGCATAGGGAATGGAGACAGCAGCAAAGCAAAGTAATGGCTACGTGTAGAGCCAGAGAGAAGATAGAGAAATGAGAGGAACTGTTTCATAACTATATAAATGTCTAACCAATGTACCGTATACTTGAAACTAATAAAAAATAAATTAACATGTGAATTCATTATCCTTTTGGCAAAATTCAAGTTAGATCTTACCTCATGCTATTTAGTTTATATAGGAATGAGAAACTGTAAATAAATTATAAGAAATATAAGAATTTCTTTGATAATGTACTTTTTAAATAGACTTTTACTTTATAAAGCAGTTTTTGGTTCACAGCAAAATTGAGCTGAAAGTGCAGAGTTCTAATATATTCCCTGCGCCCACACAAGCACAATCCTCCACTGTCAATAATCCACCAGAGTGGTGGTACATTTGTTACAATGAATTAACCTATGTTGACACGTTATTATCACCCAAAGTTCAGATTTTACGGTTTGTTCTTGGTGTTAAACATTCTACAGCTTTTTAACAAACAAACATACATATAATGACATGTTTGTCATTACAAACACTACAGCATTATATAGAATAGCTTCAGTGAACTAAAAATACTATGCGTTCTGCCTATTCATCCCTCCTACCTCACAACCCCTGACAACCAGTGATCTCTTTACTGTCTCCATAGTTTTGCCATTTTCAGTATGTCAGGTAGTTGGAATCATACAGTGTATAGGCTTTTCGGATTGGATTCTTCCATTTAATAATGTGCATTTAAGTTTCTTCCATGTCTTTTCATGGCTTGATAACTCATTTCTTTTTAATACTGAATAATATTCCATGGTCTGGATGTACCACAGGTTATGTATACATTCATCGATGAGGGACATCTTGGTTGCTTGTAAGTTTTGACAATTATTAATAGAGTTGCTGTAAACATGCATGTGTAGCTTTTTGTGTGAACATGTGTTCTCAACTCATTTCTGTATCCAAAGAGCACGACTGTTGAGTCACATGGTAAGGGTATGTTTAGTTTTGTAAAAAACTGTCAACTGTCTTCCAAATGGCTATACCATTTTGTATTCCCACTAGCAACGAAAGACAGTTCCTGTTATAATTTTTCTTTATAATCTACTTTCTCCACTGCAATTATCTTATAAATTCACTCATACTCCCTTACTAGAATGGCTTGTTTACTATTGTCTTCCTAAGACATAACACAGTGACTAACTTAAGTTACAAAAGTGTACTTAGTAAATATATATCGAACAAGTAAAGCATTCAGTGCAACTATCCCAAGTTGATACTATATAAAGAGATCTGATAAAACCAAATAGAAAAATACAAACAATTTAAAGGATTCGAGTAAAATATGCAAAAAGGAAATTAAAAATAATATATAGTCAATAAATGTGTTAAATGGAATATTACTCAGCCGTAAGAAAAAATGAAATACTGCCATCTGTAACATGGATTGATCTTGAGATTAATACAGTAAGAGAAATAAGTCAGAAAAAGTTGAGAACCATAAGTTTTCACTCATATGTGGGATATAAAACTAAAAGCAACAAATTTTTAAGAAACAAAAACTCATAGGCACAAACAACAGTTTAGTGGTTACCAGAGGAAAAGGGGACAGGGGAGAGGTAGAAAAGGTAAAGGGGGTCAAATATATGGTGAGAGAAGATTTGACTTTGGTGGTGAATATACAATGCCATATACAGATGATGTCTTATAGACTTGTGGGAGCGTCTGGGCCGCCTTCTGGTTCGTACTAGGAAATACCCCTCTACTGTTCAGGACTGACTTTTTTTTTTTTAACCAATGTCATCTCAATAAATTCAACAAAACATGAAATAGAAAAAAGGATTATATTCCCTTGAGAAGATGAATTATAAGTTTTAAGTGCCTAAGTCTTGGAATTATCTAATGTTATCTGACTAAAGTTTTAATTAAACATTAGAGCCCCACCTTCCCCACTGTTCTCTCTGCCCCTCAGTTGTATGAGGAAATAGGAAATGATAAAGAATCCCTATCATTCTTCCAAACCAAGTTTCCTTAATTCACCACGCCAGTGAACATTTTGAAAGTTCCTAGAAAGTCCTGTTCCACATACTCCTTTCAATATCCAGAATGTGATGTATTTAATACAAATATTGCATGAAGATGATCCCTAATAATGTTAACAATACAGATTTGTTAGTCTTTTATTAACATAAAGGAAATATCTTGGTCATAATTGTTACAAATGAATACTTTGTGGTATTTTAATTCAGAAGTTATGCAAACTGGAGGAAAGTGAAAAAGGTCAAGCAAAAGTCTAAAATTCAATTAGATATTTCTTTTTCTTCTTTTCAATGGGACTAACAAAAGGAAATAATCCAGTGGATTAACAAAAATGCACAAATTTAAATAATGAAGTGATATTGTTCCGAATATACGGCACCTTTACTAAGATAAAAGACAAGGTTATGCCTTTCCAGCTATTCAAACAATTCACAACTGCTGAGTTTTGTTATCCTGAGTTGGCTTCATAGCTAACATAATTTCTGAAATCTGCTTTCTGAGATTAGCAGTGCCCTCTCCCCTAATTTGAACAAAAATAATTGGAAAGGCACATGTACGAGCTTCCAGTTTATACAAGTTCATTTATTTGAAATCCCTTGAGCTCCTCCAATTAGAAAACAAGTTTTTGAGTTAATATCCTTCAATTGTTAAAAACTTGCGTCACTGTGGCAGCTCAGTGAAACGTAAAGGTCCCAGCGCACTGGCAGCTGATTGTGAAGGGATGTGATTGTTCCACATTTAGACTGGAAAGGGTTAGGAACTCTGCTTCCCAATGTGGTTAATGAATGAAAGGAAAATTGGACTCCTGAGCCAGAGTCAATGACCTAAGGGAGTGAAAAATGTTCACAGGTTAACAAGGGCAACTGTTCCTTGCCATAATTCCCAGAGGACTCAAATGACAAAAGAGCCAATAAACTTCTATCTTTGTATTATTTATTAATCCATTTTCTTCCTAGGAAAATACTTGGCATAGCTCTGAAGACAATAGCTCTGAACATCTTAAACTCCATGCTTGTTCCTTCTTGCTACTGAGTCACTCATTCAGTACTATATTTTGTTTTAATAATTCACTTTACATGTTTAATTTAGATGTATTAAGAGATTAATTTATCATCCTATAAAATTTTAAATATTAAGAATACATATTCCTTCATGTAATCGGTAAAGTTGAAATCAGAGCTGCTAAATTTATAATGACATAGCAATAGATTCTTTATTATCTAATTGATACAAGTGGCTCTAGAGATTTTTTTCCCCCTTAAAGTGGGAATTATTTTAAACGTTTGTTTAAAAATAGTGTTTTCTCTGAACTGAAGGGAGTTTTCATAACCATAGCCGGGACACCATCCCTGGTCATGTTCATAGATGCAAAACACCTGATTGGCTGTTGATGAGTCATTCCTGGTAAGGAATCTTATCTTAACACCTGCCTTATCTTTATATCCTTTTCAACTTCTTCTAGAAAAAACAATAACCAAAAAGGAAAAAAAAATTTTGGGACCAGTCCAGTTTTGAAACACCTGCCTTAGAGATAAAGACTGCAATTTTAGGCATTTGTAATATCTTTACTTTTGGCCTGGAATTTATTCTGCCTATTGTAAGCATCTGCTGACTTTCTCAAATACGTGCTTTGCCTGGGAATTATTTCAGTCTAGTAAATTACAAAATGACAAGATGATCTTTGTTTTCATGGAAAAATATTTGTATTAGAAAATCTCTGAAGCTCTGGCTTCACAGTAAATGTATTTTACGAGTTGAAGAAATATTACAGCAGCGCTAATGAATCAGTCAGTAATCCTTTATGATGTAATTCCAGTCTGATATTGATAATCTTCAACAGAAAGTTAAAGAGGCTATCTCAGGTTTATATGACCACTGTAAACCAAAATAGAACCATTTAAAAAAATTACAGACAAGAACTACACAGGTGAAAACCAGAGGTAACAGTTTTACTTGGGCTATTAAGAAAACTTACAGTTCACTGAATAAAAAATATTTATTCTACTTCATTTATTTTTTCTTTGGAATTTAAATGTGTCCCAAATTGGTGCCTGTGAAGAGGCTATTATAAGGGCATAAATTTATTTTAAAACCATGAGTAAATTTGCTATGTAAACAGCACAAATTACTAAGCAATTACACAATTTATGCTATTATATTAATTAGTTCTATTGATTTTTAAAATGTGTATTTTTATCCTCATGTGTACATGCTCTGACATTAGACAGTCTTTGCCTGAGGTTCACTTAACTAAACCCTAGGCAATCAGAAATAAGTGATTGCAAATATCATGGTACTAAAATCAAAGTTTAAAAAAATAAATAAAAACCCTAAATAGATTCATAAGGTCCTTTCTACGTTTTGCTTTCTGGGAGTGAGCTGGCAGTAGCTTGATGAAAAGGAATGATAAAGGCAAACAAGTCAGTTAAGGGCAGAGGAAAGAATGTGAGAGGTTGTGGTGTCAGTAATTGTACTCAAGAGTTCTTTTAGAATGACAAAGCTCAAACAATAACAGGTAATACTGAAGATGTAGAGAAATTGCTGAGTATGTAAAATAGCTCACCCATTTTGGAAAAGAGTCTGGAAGTTCTTCAAATGGTTAAATAGACCTTCCTTAGTGCTACCATATGACCCAGTAATTCCTCACCTAAATATACACCTGTATGGCCTGAACTGTAATTAATTCATTGCCACCACAGGCCCAGAATGCACCAGCCCAGGAGGCAAGGCTGCTTCCTCCTAGGTTACAGAAGGCACAGCCACCTCCTTGGTTGCAGCAGGCTAGGGTGCTCCTGCTCAGTGCCTCAGAGGAGGCCACAGCCCATGGCTAAGAGGGCGGTATTAATGTGTGCAACATTTATACTTACGGAAATATTTTCACACACCCAAGTGATATAGACACACAGAGCTTTAATCTTTTTTGTTCATTTTCAGGTACTTGAGAGAGCAGGGCCACCAGCCAGAGCCAAGGGGATGGGGCTGCTGCCTTGTGGGCTCTAATGAATAGGCCCCACTCTAGTGGGCCTTGAAAGTAGGGCCACCACTGTGGTGGGCCCAGAGGGCAGGGCAACTAGTCAAAGAGGAAACTGTAACAGCTAATGAAATTTGCCTTGCTGGGTTTTGGAATTACTTGGAACCTGACATCCTTTTCTTCTTCATAATTTTTCCCTTTTGGAATGGGAATGTTTTTCCCATGGCTGTTCCATGATTGTATTTTATTTTTAAATAATTAATTAATTTATTTATTTTTCACGATTATATTTTAGAAGTACAAATCATGTCTGGTTTTACAAGCTCACAGACAGAAATTCTATGTCAGAATGAATCATACCTTGATCTTCACTTATACTTGATTTAAATATTTAGATGAGACTTTGGACTTGAGAGTTGATGCTGAAATGGGTTAAGACTTTTGGGGCTACTGTGATGAGATGAATGTATTTTGCGTGTAAGAAGGACATGAAATTTGGGGGATAGAAGGTTATGGATTGAATTCCCCTCTCCCTCAAAGGCATCTGTTAAAGCTCTAACCCCTAATGTGACTCAACTTGGAGATGAGGTCTTTAGTGAAGTAATTAAAGTGAAGTGAGGTTATAAGGTTGAGGCCCTAATCCAAATGGACTGGTGTCCTTATTAAAAAAAAAAAGAAAGAAAGACACCAGGGATGTAAGTGTACAGAGAGAAGGCTGTATGAAGACACAAATAGAAGGTGGCCATCTGCAAGTGAGGAGGAGAGATTTCACCAGAAGTCTACCCTGCCAGCACCTTCATTTTAGAATTTTAGCCACCAGAACTGTGAGGGAATACATTGCTGTTGTTTAAGTCACCCAGTCTGTGGTATTGTTGCAGCAGCTTGAGCAGATTAATATAATACTCAAGGTGCAAAAAAGGTATGTCCATATAAAAATTTGTACATGAATTCCACAGAATTACTGTTCATAATAGTCAAATGTGGAAACAATCTAAATGTTAATTAATAATGGATGGATAAACAAAATGTGGAATATTCCTATAATGGAATATTGTTTGGCAATAAAAACAAATGAAGTACTGATACACACAATGACATATGAGCTTTGAAAACATTCATCTAAAAGCAACTAGTCGCATAACACATTTTGTATTATTTCATTTATATAAAATGTCCAGAAAAGTCAAATCTATAGGGAAAGACAATAAATCGGTGATAACCTGTCTTGTGAGGGTGGGCAAGAGGAGTCACTGCTTAATGAGTATGGAGTTTCTTTTTGGGGTGATGAAAATGTTCTAAACCTAGATTGTAGTGATGTTTGCTTAAGTCTGTGAATATACTGAACATTTAAGATATGTATGTTTTAAATTGGAGAATTTGATGTTACACAAATTTTATCTCAATACATTTTTAATTGGCATCATCGAAGGGCACACTAATTAAGAATGATATGTCTGGTTCATAGGTAGTATATCCAACAGTACTGTTCATTCAGGCATAAATCTGTCTGAAATGGAAATAACCTCTGATTCCTCCTTCTAGTCCTAAAAGTTTATGGCAAATGCTTCATTTTCCTCAACATCTCTCCCACTCTTCTTTCCATTACCTTCTCTTCCTTTTATTTTTCTTATTTAGTCCTGAAAGCATTAGGTCAAGAAGAACAAGCTAAGTGACTATCTCAGTGCTGTAACAGGAAATATGAGTCACACTTAGGGGTGCTCAAGTGGGATGAGGAGTGTTCCCACAAAGCAGGGGTACTTTGAAAATATTGCCTGAGTTCTACTGTGTTAAGAAGAGTGTCCACATCAGTGTCATCCTGCATGAGGTATCAGAGCCAAAGAAAGGTGAAAGGGCATCCCTACAGAAGGGCTGCCTCACACAGAGTATCAGGGCCTAAGTGAGATGGTAAGGAATACACACAGGGCAAAGTTTCAGTGAGAGAAGTCAGGAGAAGAGCAGAGTGAGAAGTGTGGTCCTGGTATGTGGTGTTAGAGTCCAAGATGGAATTACATTGGAATTAGAGATTCTAGTGTGAACTCATGATTTTATCTATATATGGTATGACTATAATAAATAATATGTGAAATATATGCATGGATTATATGGGTTGTCAAATTTTAATTTGCTCACGAAATACCTGGCAAGATTTTTTAAATGATTCTCAAGTATCATTCCATGAAATTCAGAAAATATATCCTGATCAAATAGATTTATCTTAGAAATGCAAGGTTGGTTTAACATTTGAAAAATCAATGAAATTCACTACATTAAAAGAACTAAAGAAAAAAATCTGATTATCTTAGCTGACAGAAAAAAAAATACAGTTGATAAAATTTAATGCCTTTCACGATAAAAAAAAATAGCATACAAGGAATAGAAAGCAATTTTGCTAATTTGATTTATGACTTTTACAAGGAGTCTACATTAGCCTAACCAAACTTTCTTAGAATTGTACTGCAACTTGACACCCTTCTTTAGCAACTATCCATCCTTCCTCCTTTCTTTCAAAGTATCAGACTCGCATCGTGATCTGAAAGCTTATTTCATCTTCTCTGATTCTCTCCTTTATCCTTCACAGTCATGTCCACCAAAAAGTCTTTTGGCACACCTCATGTCATTGTAATGTTTGATTTTCAGAGGACCTGAATTATAAACACATAGTTCCACAAAACACTTATGTACAAATGTTAATGACAGCTGCATTCTAAATAGCTCCATAATGGAAACAATCCTGATTTCTATTAATAGGAGAACTGATAAACAAATTATAGTATATGTGAGATACCCAAGGTTATTAATATCCCTTATCCTGAGTTTCTGTATGTTAAATGGAGATGCGATAACAATAGTTCCCATATCAGAGGTTTTAGAAAAGACTAAAGGTGTTGATGAATGTGAGGTGCTTAAGTAATTCATAGATTTGGTCATTCTAATATAAATTACCAGATATCATTATGAGCATAATTATACAGAATTTTTCTATTATTAAACTTGATGAATTAATTTTCCTTAAAATAAGTGGCCATATTTTTTCTTCCTGCTTAAAAACTTGAGTGACTTATTTTGATCATGTCAGATTTAATCTATTATTGACATATGTCATATCATTTATGCTTAGAGAACACTGTATAATTTCAATCCTTTTAAATTTATGGATATTTTTTAAGGGCTGGACATTATCTTGGAGAATGTTCCATGTGCACTAGAGAACAATATGTATTTTGCTATTGCTGGGCTGTAATCAATAGATACCTCTTAAGGCTAGTTGGTTTATAGTAGTGTTCATTGTTTTTTCTTTTATGATATTCTGCCTATTATACCCATTATTGAAAGTAGGGTATTGAAGTCTCCAAATATTGTTGTTGGGTTGTCTGTTTTTTCTTCAATCATCAGTTTTTGTTTTTGTTTTTGTTTGTTTTTGCAGAGGGTGGGCTTTATTCTTAGGTGGATATATGTTTATAACTATTTTATCATCTTGATAACTTGACACTTTGGTCATTATGTTTCTTTTTGTCTTCAGTAACAATTTTTGTCTGAAAGTATATTTTTTCCAATTTTAATATACCTCTTTAAGTGCTTTTGTGGTAAATATCTGAATAGTATTTTTCCATCATGTACTTTCAACCTATTTTGCCTTAGAATCTAATGTCTATGTATATTGTAGACAGCATATAGCTGTATCTTTTTTTAAAATCCATTCTGCCAATCTCCGTATTTTTATTGGAGAGTTTAGCCTATTTACATTTAATGTAATTACTGATTAGTACTTGCATCTTTCATTTTGCTATTTGTTTTCTATAGGTCTTATGTTGGGTTTTTGTTTGTATGTTGCTGTTATTCCTCTATTCTTCCATAAGTGCTTTCATCTGTATTAAATAGATATTTTCTAATACACTATTTTAAAACTTTTGTTGTTTCTTTTAATATTTTTGACTTATTCTCTGAGTGACTGTGCTAGAGATTATAATTAATATCTTAACTAAAAGAAATCTAGTTTGGATAAATATCTACTTTATAATATTTTACAACTTTGCTACAAAGTATCTCCAACACCTCCCCATTCCTTTGTGCTACTACAATCCTACAAACAACATATTCATACATTATAATCTCAAGTTTTATAACCATTCATTTATGCATTTGTCTTTTATATTAGATATTTACAGATATGTATATCATTATTAAATTATGTACTTACTTTAATCAGTGCTTTTATGCCTTCATGTTGAAGCAAACTGTCTAATGTCCTTTCATTTTAGCTTGAAGCACTCCTTTAATATTTCTTGTAGAGCAGGTCTGCTAATGATAAAGTCTTTTTAGTATCTGAAAATGAATTAATTTCTCCTTTATTTTTGAAGGATGTTTTAATAAGATACAGAATTCCCATATAAGTCTTTTCAGTACTTTGAAAATGTCATCTCATTGTTTTCTAGTTTCCATGGTTTATGATGAAAAGTCAATCATTGATCTTATTGAGGTTCCCTAGAGGTGGTGCTAAAGCTGAAGTTTGTGGTCTCTCTCTGGCCTGTATATTCAGGCTAGTTTTCTGCACATGCTCAACTAGTCCTCTGCCAAAACTCACTCTTGCCACCATTAGGAGCATGCTCAGGAAGTTTGCTATGGGAGTGCCCATCAGCCAGATGAGGGGATCTGCAGGTAAGGCATCCCCAGGGACTCATGGGCAGTTTCTCGAGGGCATCTACATGTGGTTAGCAGAATCCACATCCCTTTAATGTCTTCTGAGAGTCCTATCGGCTACTCTCCCAGCCTCTTTGCATCCTCAACTAGCGCAGCTCACAACTCAGTACTCTGAATGGAGAAAGAAAGAAACTGGCCTTTGTGGCAGTATCTGTCCAACAGGGAAAACTGGGTGCTCATTTACACATTTTCACTTTCACCTTGGAGAAATCTTGGGTCAAGAGGTCTCTCTTGGCACTAATCTGTGCCACCTTGGTTGGGCTGATGTGGATAAAGTCAAATTGTTCCTCTTACACTTTCCAATGCATCTGAACTTGGAATCTGTCTTGCTTCAAATGTGGGCTGGAAGTTCTCTGCTGAACTCTGGGACTTTCACAATGGCTCATTTGTCCATGAGTAGTTGTCTAAAATGGTGTTCTCCAGGAGAGAACATGGCGAACACAGAGGCTATTGAGGTAGCTAGAGCCAGTTCACAGGGCACTGTAGGGTCCACAACCAAGACCTAAGTCTGTATGCCTCTTACTCAATGCACCAGTGGGCGAAACTCTTCTCAGGTCCTTTGGCATACGGTGTTAGATCCAATAGCTTCCACAAAAGTATTTTTGTCTGTGGATGAAAGCTGAATTTTTGTCGAAGGGGAGTTACAACGAGAAACAGCCATCTTACTCAGCCATCTTACTCAGCCATCTTGCTGACATCACTCCTACATCATCCATTTTTCTTGAATACATGCTTCTAGTATTGTTGTAAGCCTTTGGTCAATTTCCAGAGTTCTGAAAAAGTTGATTTTTGACTATTTTTTTCTCATTACTTTTATGAAAGCTAGGATTTTTAGAAGTCCTTCTCTCACCATTCCTTAAGTGCTACTTTTGCCTTTCATTTCACTCTAGGATATGGTCATCCATTATATACACTTAAACATTATAAAGGGTACCTCTGCAGAAGATCTATACTAAAAATATGAATAAACTTTTAGAAATGTAAATTTAATTAAGGTAGTCATTATTTAAATCCTTCCAACTCTCGGATCAGATCTTTCTGAATAAAAAGATCTCATGCTATCTATTTCCAAATTCACTATTTCCTTCCAGGCATCCTATTACTCAGAACTGTTTGCTAAGCATGCTGCACTCACAGCTTTTAGTTTTTCCATACTATGTTCTCTGTGCTTGGCCAGCTTGCCTGCGGAATTTCTTTTAGTCATTCTTCAAGTCAAATCTCAAGTCAAAACTCAATCCCTCCTCTGAGGCTGTCAGCCAGAGGTAATGTCTTTTTATATCTCCTTCATATCATGTGCATTATTCTATTAAAACACTTTTTACATAGTATATAATTGTGATTTGCCATCTACTTTTCCATTGCTATGAAGGTTGGGATTATAGCAATTTTTAAAATCTTATGCTTAGAAAAATGTCTGCCACATAGAATGAACTACTTGAATATTTGCTGAATAATTAGGTCATAGACAAGGAAGACTGGATGAGGGAGACAGTAATTCAAAGGATATGGTGCTAGCTGTTTCTAATCAGATAGGACTGTATTTACACAATTTTCCTTTCTCTCTTCTCCAGCAAATAATGAATGGCTTTGTTCCATTTTCTTCCCTGGTGAGGAAAATCCCCTTTGGTTTGGTAATGCCTCTGAGTATACTAAGGGTTAATGGTTCAGAGCTCAAAGGAAAAGACTTGGCATGGGCGGGGATGGGAGGAGAATTATGTAGCCAAAATATTTCTCTTCATTTTTTCCTCCAACTCTGAGAAGGGAGAAAACATAAAACTGAGTATTCTATTAAGCATTAAACAATGATCATATTCTCACTCTATGAGCATAGGGTAATGGTGATATTGTGATGATGTCAGGTATAATAAAATAAACTAAATAAATTTGTAGTAAGTTATACTGGTTGACATGTCATATCTTTTCCACTTGTAGTTTCCTTAACTTTCTGATTTGTTTCCAACAAAACTCAGTGTTGGTAAGATGAATAAAAACCTAAGCATGGGGAAGAACTTGATGGATAGCTTTATGTGGTGCACATGGAAAAATCCTCTTCGGGAAAAAAAAAAAATCCAAATTACTAACTGGAAAAGGGTGGGAAGCATAACTCATGTCAGTAAAAAAAAATATGAAAAATCAAAAGGTCAGAACTTTGGATATTTACAAGTTAAGGTGTATTTTGACTTGTCCTAGAGAGATTCAAAAACTACAGTTGAAATGAGTTACTTCCAATGAAATTACTCGGATCAAATAATTTCCTATTTCATTACTTTGCTTGCCATAAGGACAAGCAAAATAGACAAGGGCAACTAGGAGCCAAATTACACAATATTTTTGAGAGACTTTGAATCGTAACAATGTAAACTATATTGTATCCATTTCTCTTCATGTACCATTATTGTAATCAGCGATTAGCTGTTCAAAGGAACCAAACTTTTCTCAAACTTTCTTATACTCTTTCTTCTACACTCAGAAATGTAGTATTTCACATACAAGAAGAGAAATTAACGTATGACAGATATCAGTTTTGATTAGCTTAAAATCTAGACTTAAAAATACAAATAGTAAAAGCTAGTTTTTCTGTCACCTCATTTAAAATACTAATCAATGATTAAAAATAACATTAATACCAATATATTACTTTGGACAAGTTATTATCAGTTATCTGCTATTTAGAAAAACTACTGTGCTGACCTGAAACATATTAAATTCCTCTTTCTTTTGCATTATCTGGTATCCCAATTATTATATATATATATATCTCATATACATAATTATATGTAATATATAATTATGTAAAATTATATATTTAATTCAGTTTACTTCAGACATTATATATGTATATATATACACACATATCTTTGATTTGCAAGTATAATATATACTGCTAAACATAAATGTTCAATGAAAAAAGTAGAAAGCTACAAAAAAGGTAATTACTGGTAGCTTGTTTACAAAAATAAAGTTTTATGCTTTTCCCTTTGTGTAGTAAATTATTATACAAAAATAATGTTACTATAAACTCTTTATAACCTTTTATTAACTTAAAATATTAACATTTTTCTAAGTCACTAAGTTTTCTTGTATAGTGTCATTTTTTGCTCCAATACTTAAAATATTCTACCTTGCCCCAGACACAAAAAATGCTAACCCTTCCTAATCTGCATGAAAAGTATTATTAGTCCCCCTTTATGGTGAGAAAAGTGAGTTACACAGAGCTTAATTTACTTATCCAT
Organism: Pteropus medius; assembly: GCF_902729225.1. Lineage (NCBI taxonomy): Eukaryota > Metazoa > Chordata > Mammalia > Chiroptera > Pteropodidae > Pteropus > Pteropus medius. Next base: position 5,708,373 of record NW_024342467.1, on the reverse strand, counting down.
GTTAACACAACTAGCAAGATAAGCTGAACTTGAGATTCAGGAATGTTTGACTTCATATTCTGCTCACCTCTTTTCTTCTCTTTTTTAACACATATTTTTGCATGTCCACTATATGCCAGGAAATGTACTATACACCACAGATTTAACCAACAGAAGACCCCAACAAAGGAAATGTGTATCCCTGTCCCCTTCGAGCTTAATGCCTAGTGGTCTTTGAATTAGGCATTAAATAATGTGCCATGGTTGGCCAAAAACAGAGTTGGTATTTCTAGTATCACTGTAAAGGAATGTAAGATAAGGAACATGAGAGGAAGAGATAACTGCCTTAGGGTGGGCTTTTAGTCTGGGGACAGGGCAGGAGTAAGGGATATAACTAGGTTATGGGTTAGAACTCCCATAGAGAAAAAAGTCATGTCTTAAAAAAAAAAAAAGATAATAGGAGACATGTAGGGTTGAAATAACAGTCTGTATCAGGACATTCTAGCCAGAAGTAAAGTGGGGAAAGAGCTCAAAAATGAGTTTAGAAAGACAATTTGTCTAGGACAGGTCAATGTTTGGAATAGGCAGGTTACAAGAATTAAAATCAAAAGGTAGAACTCTAGTTGATTGTAATTTTAGAAGGGGGGGAGCGACGGAATGATATATTATTGTGGCCCTAGATGGTAGCTACAGTAGTGGCTAAGCTTATAAAAACAAAATTAGGATTTAGGAGCATGTGTCTAGGATATTGTTAGATTGCAAGGAGAGAAAAGTCCTAGGTTAGAGTTGGACTGAGTTAATTTCCCTGGTTTATATCTGCTTATATCATCACTGACCAACTTCAAGATTGGTGCTATACCCAGAAAATGTCAAAATATGCAAGTGTCCCCAATGTGGCCTTAGCTATATGGAGAGGATAGTGGTATCCAAAAATCAGACAGATCTTTACAATAAACATGGACAATAGAAAAGAAAAAGAAAAACAAGATTTGGAGAAACACCCTTGGGGCTTTTTTTCCTTACTTAAGTTTCTGAATGATTAATCTGTCCCTGGATACCACAAACATCAGTTACTCATTCCAAAACTGCTTAGAACTTTTTTTTAGTTTTTTAAAAACATTTTTCATCATTAGTCCCAGTTTATATAAGCAGAATTTAGATATAGCCCCTCTGAGTATTCTTATTTTATGATATACAGGATGCTGTACTTTTGAATTGGGTAAATTTCCATTTATTTTACTTTTAGGCCTCCTAGGATCTTGTCTGTAATATTGAAGAAACAACTTGATTCCACTCCACTGAGGCTACATGTAAGTTATGACATTCTCATAAATGCTGACTTCAGCTACCCTAGAGAAGAAGCAAGAAGAGATACTCCACAAAATAGTTAGCAAAAGCAGATGAAACCTCTAGTTAGATCAAAGAGGAAGAATATGGTGTATATTATAGCAGAATGGTTTCAGCATAGTTGTCACAGTTTAACATATATTGCTGTGGTTAAGAGCATAAACTCCAAATGTAGGATAACTGGGTTTCAATCTCAGCTCTGCTACTTATTACCTGTGTGAAGTAAGTGAAGTCACTTAACCTATACATATTTCTCCTTGCTTATTAGTTAAATGAATATATAACAATAGGATCTAGTTTAAAGGATATTATAACAATTACAGGAGTTAACATATGTAAAGTGCTTTGACCAGAACATTGCGGTGATGATGGTGATGGTGATGATGATGATGATGATGATAATGATGATGGTGGTGATGGTGGTGGTGGTGGTGATGATAATGATGATGTTGGTAAGGCACTGTATAGATTTTAGGAGGTAGTTTTAGCATGGCCAAAAGAAAAGTGTACCCATCCATTTTCTGCTCAAATAACTAGAATGACGTGAACTAAACTGAGGCTCATAAAATTGAGACTCATTGACCACTCTTTATCAAAACTTCAGGAACAGATGACTACAGGCAGAAGTCATATAACTGACATTTTGAACAAAATAGAACCTGATACCTAAAATAAACTATCCTAATACCATTTTGATAGCCTTGCATAAGAGGCCTCCTAGTATGCCTTCTATAATATGGGCGTTCTGCTGACACATGCTATTTTGTCACCACTCTGCAAATTGTGTACAGACCAAAGGATAGTTCACCAAGTTTGATCAGATCAGGGAAGTAATTAGGTTTTTGCTCTTTTTTTCTAGACATCATATTTAGAATTAGTTTTTCTAGTAGTTTTACTGTACTTTCACTCACATGTTTGAATTTAGAGTTAACTAAACCACTGTGCTGTCCCCAATACTCTCCAAATTTTTGAGTTGATAGACAAGATAAGCTCCATTTCACTGTTCTCTTACTTAATAAACTACCAATTTTAGTTCTATTGTTTCAGTTAAAAAGTGACCTCATGCTTGCTGACACATGTTCAGTGGTTATATAAGAAATGTTGATATTTTGTCTTTCGTGCACCAAGTCGGTCTTCTTTTCTCACTCTCTTGCAGTTCCGCCCTCCAATTTCTTTGAAGCTACTGTCCATTTGACATGAAAAATGTACTTACAGTCTTGTGACTAATTATTTCAAGGGGAGGTGAAAAAATCTCTAATATGGCATAATTAACTCCATCTGCTTCAGCTAAAGTAATTGCACACTTCAGAATTTTTTCGCAATGACAACTTTTCAGCAATTCACTTTTGTTAAACATCGCATTCCATTCCTCTAATGCTGGACTGATTTTTCTATATATCTTCAGAAAATTAACCCTATCCCGCAGCACACTTTTAAGATCATAGTTTTTCCTGTGAAATCTTATGTAACTGAATTGTCTTTATTAGTTTTTACTAAATTATCATCACCACATGACATTATTTAGGTTTTAGTTCCTGATTCTCTAACTTCATATCCAAAAAGTGAATGATTCCATGGTGGTTGACTGTCTCATTCAAGATCTGAGGTGAAGAACTGTACTTGGGGCTTGAGACCAGACTCAGGAGTGCAACTCACATCATTGATATATGATTTTTATCTCTGCTGCTCAGCTTCATATTACTCTGTTGCCATAACTGTTGCCAGAATTGTTTGCAATAAAGCTCTTGAGAGTTTTGCACCTAACCCCATGGCTGGGACTAGATCATAGACATGCTACTTATTATTTGTGTAATCTTAGGTACTTTACACAAAACTCTTAAATTCTTCATATGTTAATGAAGATAATTAATGCTGGAATATTCTTGGTCAGGTTGTTATAAGGACTGAGATAAACTATTTAAAATGTTCCACATAATGCCCGACACATAGAAGTTATTCAATAAGTGATTTCTATTATGATTTCTGAAAATATGCACTCTTCAAAAGTCTTTGTGAAATAATGAGTGATTTAAATTATCTTGTATGAGAGTGTAATTAAATGGTAAAGAACTAGAATTAGTTAATGGCATGAAGTAAATAAATAGGACTTTGGGAATATACACTTGACTTTATAATCTTTTTGCTTACTGCTATATCCCAAGTGCGTAGAAGAGTACTTGAAACATAATACTTACTCAATAATTGTTCACTAAATAGTTATGAACTATAGAGTGAATATCCTATCATCTGTTAAGGGAGAAGGATGAAATATGCATTCAATAAAATAAACAAAAGCTATGTTCACAATTTGGATTTTCCTCAAGTTCAGCTTCAGAGATAAAAGGTGTTTGTCAATAATAAAGCTATTTTGTTTTTGCCTTGGTTAGTGAACAATGACTATTTACTTCCTTAGTCAAAATCTAGGAGAGGAAATATGTGTGGCAGTTAACATAGCTCCCTTTTATAAGATATTATTCCAAGGCCGTTTGCTATATCCAGGTTCTGCTTTCTAAATTTGGCTTCAAATCTTCTTACACATATTTGACTCTCTGTCATCCAGTAATTTGAATTCAGACCCAGAACTCATTTTTAAAGAAGGCCATTTTTGCAATGGGCTTTTTAATTCAAAAGCTTCCCAAAACACTGCTTTATAAATTTTCTCCTCTATCCTTGCTCTCAGTACTAGCACAGCAAATTATTGGTAATTAAAACTTCTTTTAAATTTGTCCAATTTGACTTCCAGACCACTAGTCCCAGAACACACCTAGCAAAGTGTTCTCTTATTGCTGGATGGAGAAGTTAGTTTAAAATACTCTTGTAAAAAAATTTTCATTGAGGTACATACTCTTTACATATCATAAAGTTCACCCATTTCAAGTATACAATTTAATGATTACTAACATTACCAAGTGGTGTAACCATCATTATAAATCAGTTTTGGAACATTTTTATTCCTCCAATAAGATCACTCTTGCCCATTTACACTTAATCCCCATTCCCATAGCCAACTTCGGGCAACCATTAATCTACTTCCGATCTCTAAAAATGTGCCCTTTCTGGATATTTCACAAAAATAGAATCAATAATATGTGGTCTCAGGCTTATTGCATTTAGCATAATGTTTTGAAGTTCATTTATCACCTAGCATATGTCAATAGTTTTATTGCAGAATATCTTTGTATGGATATGACACACTTTGTATCTCCATTTATTTTGTCTATCAAGTTGACAGATTTTGGATATGATGAATAATGTAACCATGAACATGTCCCTGTGTAGACGTATGTCCTCAGTTTTCTTGTGCAGATATTTAGGAATAAAATTGCTGAATCATATGGTAATTTATTTTTAGTTCCTTGAGAAACTCTCAAACTACTGTCCAAAATGGCTGCACGAATTTACATTCCCACCAGGCATATTTCTCCATGTGTCCACCAACATCTGTTATTGTCTATCTTATTTATTATATCATTCTAATATGTGTAAAATTGTATCTCATTGTGGTTTTAAATTGCACTTTTGTGGACAGGGGGATGAGAGTGGGCTAAGTTAAATATTGGGACCGGGCTAAGTTAAACATCAAAGACGTCACTGTTTTTACTGAAGTTCAGCAGTTTTTCTTGAGTAATCACTATTAAGATTGTTGTATGCCTTTGGTTAATTTCTAGAGTTCTGGAAAAGTTAACTTTGCTGGTATCTTGTTGATTTTATAGAGAAGAGAGTTTACCAAAGTTCTCACTCTCCACAATTTCAGAAGTCCTGACTCAAGTCTAAAATATTGTTGTGGTGAGATTTTTATTTTACCGTTGTAAATTTCATCTTTACTCAGAGATTTGTTAATTATCCCCTACATTTTAAAAAATTATTTGACTTCTCAACATTTAAAATTTTCTCCACTAGAAATTTAATTTAATAGAAGCTAGCTAATTGTCTAACCATCATATGTTAAATAACACTTTCCTCCTCCACATGCTGTCTTTACTCTTTGTCATATATAAGCTTTCTTCAACATTTTTATTAAAAATGATACACTTATAAATTTAAAAAACATAGAAAAGTTAGAGAAAATAACCCATTGAAATGCCACTTACATACTATTACCTATTATTTACAATATTTATCTATTTCACTATCTATTTATATTTTCTAGTTTTACCTGGTTGTAATTCACATGATCACACCAAGGGCATTGGCTGTACCTTTTGCCCAACATCTTTGTAGGCTTGGAGTGGTGCTGCCCCTATGGCTGAGATGTTTTCAAAGGCAGACTGCTGCTAGGGTGGGATGTTTTAGCAGCTTATCTTGGAATTCAAACTCCTATTGCTTGAGCATTTGTGCCTTTCTGGATAAACCGACAGCCCAGGTTGACTGTATGAGACTCTAGAGACTAAAGACACTGATGGCTCTACATCCTGACAACTCTGGGCATACAAGCAATATACACATTAACTATGTCACATGTATTGGCCAGTTCAGACACACAGACCTTCCTAAATTACTTTAGGATACCACCCAAAGCAGAACACCCATCTCATTCACTCTCACTCCTCAAAACCCAAGGACTCTGGCCATCCTACCCAGTCATCACAAACAAGAAGACAGCCAGCTGAGATCTCCCCAAGTTTAGTAGAGCATCTTCTCTTTTATCTTCTTTCATCTGCATAAAACTTTTAGGTTCATTTCCCTGAACTTTATCTAGGCGTAGTTTTCACTGCGATCATGCCAGCCAATGAATGTATTCCTGTTAGTTTTAAAATGTTGACATTGACAAGTGATGGCAGGTAGTGACAGTATACAAGAATTTTCTATGTTTATAAGTATTTAACTATTGAATGTAAACTTGAAATTCCCTCAACAGGTAATGCTAAACATATGTCACTGATTTTTAATTCAATGTAATGCTTTAAAGTATTTATGAAAATCACATGCATCTCAGAGTGTGAAAGGTATATATATGTATATATACTTGGCGGAATCTGCTTATGCCTACGACAATATGTATTTAATCAAAGAACATTATATATTACTTTTTCAAGAACTTTATTATTGAATTTAGTGGTGCCTATGAAATAATTTTTTATTATATTTACCATAATACATATGACTAACTAAATTAGACATGATTAATATTGTTAATCAGCTAGAGTGATATGTATGCTATAAACTAACTTCGTTATCATAGACATAGGGATTATTTTTACCCATTTATAATAATATTTCATTAGACTCCAGAGACTGGTTGCAAACACTACTGGAGAACTTGTGAACAGTAACAGATATTAGGAAATTGTTTCCTTTGGCTCGTCAGACAGATTATACAATAAAAGGATGGAAGGATGCTGCATGTATATGTAAGTTCGATAATGTGGCCATTTCTTCCACCATACTCATCCCCAGTACAGATTTACCAACAGACATGGTTGCTACACCCAAGTTTCCTTCAGAAAACATACGAGTCTTGACAGTGTCCATGTAGATACTAATTGATTCCTGCCAGTAAATTCTTTCAGCTTTCATTGATACCAAATGGCCCTAGCTAACACAATCCTTTGCATTTTTTCACAATGCTAAGTCAGTCATATGTGTACAATAAAAATTAAGGATGAAAAGTGGACATACAATTATAGATATTTGCTTTCCTTCTTGTATTAAGATGCAAGAGAAACTGCAACTGGCAATTCAATATTAAGGAAGAAGATACTGTTACATAAAATGATAGAAAGAATTTTAAATCGTGGCAGTCTGAGTTCATTTAAAGCATTGTTTCTCAAAGTTTGGTTCTTAGAACAGTAACACCTTTCAAGGAATTGTTCCATTTCATCCGTGTTATCAAATTTGTGGGCAGTGTGTTATTTATAACATTCATTTATTATCCTTTTTAATATCTACTGTATCAGTAGTAACGCCCTCTCTTTCATTTCTGATACTAGTAATTTGTTTCTTTTCTTTTTTCTTGGTTAGTCTGACAAGAAGTTTATATATTTTACTGATCTTTTAGAAAAGAACCAGGTTTTGGTTTCATTATCTGTTGATTTTTGTTTTTAATTTCATTGATATCTGCTCTAATTTTTATTATTGCTTATTTTCTGTTTTCTTTAAATTTAATTTGCTCTTTTTTCTAGTTCCCTAATGCAGAAGCTTAGGTTTTTGAGTTTAGAGCTATCTTCTTTTCTACATACTTTAAATTTCCTAAGCACTGATTTCACTGCATGCTACAAATTTTAATGTTTTATTTTCATTTTCGTTTAGGTCAAAATATATCTTAATTTCTCTTGAGATTTCTTATTTGAGTCATGTGTTATTTCAAAGTATGTTGTCTAATCTCCAAATATTTGGGGAATTTCCAGCTATCATTCTGTAATTTATTTTTAGTTTCCTTTGTGGACTGAAAGCATACTTTTATATGATTTCTATTTTTTCAAATTTGTTAAGGTATGTTGCATGGCCCAGGATATGGTCTACATTGGAGAATGTTCCATGTGAGCTTGAGAAGAATGTGCATTCTGATGTTGTTGAATGAAGTATTTTATAAATGTCAATTAGATCTGGTTGATTGATGGTGCTGTTTAGTTCAACTATATACTTAACTGATTTTCTGCCTCCTGGATCTGTCAATTATTTATTTAAGGGTGCTGAAGTTTCTAACTATAATAGTGGTTGTGTCTATTTCTTCTTGAAGTTCTATCATGTTTTGTTTCAACTATTTTGACATTCCGTCGTTAAATACATAAACGTTAAAGATTGTTATGCCTTTTGGGAGAATTAAGTCCTTTATGACTATGTAATGCCCTCTTTATCCCTGATAATTTTCCTTGCTCTGAAGTATGCTTTGTCTGGAATGAATATTACTCCAGCTTTCTTTTGATTGGTGTTAGCATGGTATATCTTTCAATATCTCCTTATTTTTTTAACCTATTGAAGTCTTAAGTTCTATCATATTTATAACTTTTTTTCATTGGCCTTGTTCTATTTCTTTTTTTAATTTCTCTACTTTGGTTTTTGCCTTCTCTAGTTTAATTGACCATTTTATGAGATTGTTTCCTCACCTCTCTTAGCATCTCAGTTACACTCCTTTTTTAAAAACTTTACAGGTTGGCCTAGAGTTTTTAATATACATTTATAAGCAATCTAAGTCCATTTTCACATAATACTAAGCTGCTTCACAAGTAAAACACTTACCTTATAATAGTATTTCTAATTGATTCCCTCCCCCTATCCCTTGTAACATTACTATCATTAATTTCACTTATTCATAAGCTGTAATCACTAAATACATTTTTGCTATTATTTTAAACTATATCTATTAAAGAATAATAAAATAAATATTTTTATTTTATCTTCATTTAATTCCTTCTCTAATACTATTCCTTTCTTTGTGTAGATCTGTTTCTGACCTGTATCACTTTCTTCTACCTGAAGAACTTTTAACATTTCTTGTATAGCATGTCTAGTGTTGATAAATTACTTCACTTTTTGTTTGTCTAAGAAAGACTATTTCTCCTTCACTTTTGAGAACTTTTGCTGGATATTGAATTCTAGATTGGTGGGATTTTTTTGTTCAACATTAAATATCTCACTCTACTTTTCCCTTGCTTACATGGCTTCTGAAGAGAAGTCTGATATAATTATTACTCTTGTTCATCTATAGATAAGATGTCCCCTTCACCCTCGCATGGGCTTCTTTGAAGATTTTCTCTTGTCTTTGATTTTCACAGTTTGAATATTACATGTCTAGGTGTGAGTTTTTTTGTAAATATATTACTTGGTGTTCTTTGAGCTTCCTGGATCTGTGTTTTAAACCTTTTGTAATTTTCCAACAGTTCTTGCATATTCTTTTTTTTTTTTCTCCTCGTTTTCCTGTTAGGAAAGTTTCTATTGATATAGCTCAGACTTTTTAATTCTTTCTTCAGCTGGGTTTAGTCTTCTAATCAAACACATGCTTAATTTAATTTCTGCTAGCGTTTTTGATTTCTAGCATTTCCTTTTGATTATTTCTTAAGAATTTCTCTCTCTCTCTGAATGTTATTAACTTTTTCCATTAGTGCACTTACCATATTAATCAGTTATAGTCCAAGTCTGAAAATTCCAAAATCTCTACCATCTCTTAATCTAATTCTGATGCTAGTTCATATCTTCAGACCGTGTTTTTTATCTTTTTAGCAAATATTGTAATTTGTTGTTGAAAGCCTCACATGATGCATTAGGTAAAAGGAAATGAGGTAAATAAGCCATTAGTGTAAGATTTTAGATTTGTCTGAAGGTTGGGCTTTGTTTACTATTTGTTGTAGCTGTAGGTGTCAGAGGCTAAAATTTCCCCAGCATCCTTGTTTTTGTGTCCCCTTTTGTCTTTGGATTTCCTTTTAGACCCCTTCTTAAATAGGTTCTGAGCTTCGAATTTCTTTCCGCTGTAATCCTGTATAATACAGTGGACTGCCTGGTAATGGGTAGGAGGACAGGAAGCATTCTATAATCCTATTATTAATATTTTAATGAGCCTGTGCCCCTGGCCTGTGACCTTCATAAATGCTTCTCAGGCTTTTTCCCTTTTTAAGTGAGACAGGAAGGCTAGAGCTAATGGTTGAATATTTCCCTTCCTTAAAGTTCTTTAGTCTCTGGTAAAACTCAAGTTGTTTAGGCACTAGTAAAAGCTTCCTTTGAGAACAGGCCTTTGCCAAGGAGGACAGAATACTAGGAGCAAGTTTCCAAACAGTTACTCCCCTGCTCCCACTCCACTAGCATGACAGGATTTTCCTCTGATTTTCACCTTGAGAAACTGGTGGGCTCCTAGAGGTAAAGCTCAGAACATATGGCAGGCCCTTTAAGGCTGGGTCCAGGAGTTTTTATCTCTCAAGTTAATTTCAGGTCAGTCTCTAGCAATTAGTCAATTATACCTTAATTTATTTTATTTTATTTTATTGTGGAGAGTATGCTTAATGTGAGGTCTAGCCTCATCAAACTTTAAGTGTATAGTCTATGGCCACCCTGAACATGCCCAATATTGTCTGATCTCGGAAGCTAAGCAGGGTCGGGCCCGGTTAGTACTTGGATGGGAGACCAGGAATACCAAGTGCTGTAGGTGTTTAAAAAAAAAAAGTGTAAGTGTACAATATATTACTATTGACTAAAGTACAAAATAGATTATTGTTCTCTAAAGTACAATGTTGTCCAAAGACTAAAGTATATTATTTGTAAAGCACCAACATCAAAAATTAAAATGATAACAATGCTATTATTTGAAAACATTACATAAAGTAAGATTTGCTATTTCAACCTTCTAAACCCTCCCAGAGGTTACCCTAACAATGCTGAACTTTGACCAAACACTTTACTCTCAGAAAATAGTGGTGGTCAGGAAATATCCACCACTATTACATTTTCTAGAACCCTCCACTCTTTTGTGTTCCAGGAAATTGCTTACAGCAAGAACTACTCTTCCCCAGACAACTTATATTAAACTTGCTGCCCACTTTTCTTGTGACTCCTCTAAGACTTAAAGATGACCCCTAAGCTTACCTATGACAAGATGAGATAAAGATCCTCCAAATTCCCATTCTTTGTCTCACAAAGGATCAGAAGAAATATTTGTCCCCTTATACTAGCTAGACACAGAGATAAAAATGTCTTATTCAGCTAAGACTCACTCTGATTACAAAAATAATCCCTACTATGTAATTACCTCACATATAAATTATTTATTCTTATTTGTATATGTCCAAAGAAAAACCACCCTGCTGAAAAACTGATATTCACATCTGAGGTGTTCTCCTTATTGGAATAGTCTGAATAAAATCATTTTCCTTACTTGTCTGGATTTTCATTTGATATACTTCCAAGCAAATTTATACATATTGCCCCTGCTTTATGAAATAGTTTTAAAGACTTTATCATTTAAAATTGTTATTAATTTTTCAATCTTAACTCTGATACTTTTATGACATAATAAAAATATCTGCCATTTAGTCCCATTCTTCCATGCTCAAAGTAATCATTCAAATATTTTTAGTTGCAAAAAGCAAATCATGATTTTAATGTCAATTTAGATAAATTTGTGATATTATAAAAAATTTTTCAAAATATATTTTTTATTTTGATAGCTTTTATTAAAATTATATTAATAGATTACTTTTCAATATTTTGAAATGTTTAGCTATACATATTTTGGTTTAACATCCAACCTAAATTCTAATACCATGTTGACATGGACTATGAAATAAATGCAAACAAACAAATTAGTAAATGTCACGCATTCTTTCTAGATGCTCATAAATGATGCCTCTTAAAATCCTACTTTCTGAGAAACACAGACTTTGATAGTCAAATTTAATTACATCCTATCCTGGACAGTATACATTCTTTTAACAGGATGTTAAAAAGGGAAACTTTTCTGTTTCAGTTTTGGCTGAGACTTCAAATTCCAAAAAGAAAATAATAGTGAGCAAGTGCTTCCACAATCCACATGGAGGTGATATACTGGCTACATAAGACTAGCAAAGGAAATAACAAGGAAACAAAAATGAAAACTTTTTTTTTCTAGGCCTAATATTTATAACAGCATAAAAGTTTTGAGGTTGAAAAAGCTAATAGAACTTTTTTTAGTAAATAAAGTTATTACACTGTTATAGAGTATATATTATGATATATATACTCTAGAGTGAGGGAAGAGCATGCAGTTATCTGAGGAATCAGAGAGAGAGAGAGAGAGAGAGAGAGAGAGAGAGAGAAAGGAATCAGGTAGCTATCATAGATGTCCCTGCAATATGTATTTTCTATAATAGAGACTTGTGCCAAATGAAAAAGAGTAGATCAAGAATAGATTTAAAAAGGACTATCTGCAGGTTTGATATCACCCCAACCAAATGCATATACCTTCACAAATCCAAGGCTAACAGAGGACTCTTGAGACAGGGCAAGAGATGAACAAAAACATGTTATCATCTGAGTAACCAGAAGCGAAGCAGAACACTCCATGAGAGAAATAGTCTAATTTAAACATCTGCTAAAGCAAGTTCATGACAGTTCTAGATAAGTAAAACCATTTCCTTTCTCTACCTATTTTTCCAACTGCACTTGCTCTAGGGAGGATAGAAATGTGGGTTAGTACACTGGGGAAGCAGGGTGGTAAAGGGAAAAAGAAGCAATGATTTGCAAAATAGAGAAAATGAAGGCACATTCCTTTTTTCACTGCAAGCTCCATACCTGAATAGGTACAACAAGGGAGGGTGGAGAGAGGGGATTACTGATTCTAATAAAACTGGGTTTTGACAATTACATAGGTCTGGACATTTTAATTACTGAAATAAGAACAAACAAAGACATGACGACTGCCTTAGATATCACCAAAGAACAGGGAAAAAAACTAGCCCCATGGAAAAGTTCTGAAGAGGCAAAGGGGAAATAGAATACAATTGTTTTTCGCTTGTACCATGTGGAGACATTCTTTCACTGTAAGATTACAGGAAATCGATAGTGTTTAGCACCACCCAAAATCAATGCCCCTTTTAACCATAAACTCTCTTTATGAATATACCTATTAACTTCAAGACACAGCTTAAATCTGAATATCAGGATGATTGAGGGCAGGAGATCAATGTCTCTGCTAAAACAGTCAGAAGAGAGTAAATTCAATCTTCCTGCACCTTTTCTTCTATTCAAGCCCTCGATGGACTGATTGATACCCACACACATTGTGATGGGTCATCTGCTTTACTGCTTTACTTAAATGCTAATCTCTTACAAAAACACCCTCATAAACATATCCAGAAATAACACTGAACCAGCTATCTAGACATCATCTGGCCTAGCCAACTTGAAACAAAAAATTAACCATTACAGGAATCACTCATTGTGAATACTTTTTTGTCTGGCATCTTATAGTCAATATAATTATTTTTACATTCATCCATGTTACAGAGTAGAATTGCATTGCATGGATATTCTATAATTTATTCATTCACATTTTGATGAAGATTTAGGTTGTTTTCAAGTTACTACTATGAATAAAGCTGCTATAAACATTTGAATGTAATCCTTATATGGACATCTGCTTTTATTACTCTTGGATAAATGCCTAGTTGTTAAATGCCTGCATCATAACATACATATATGTTTAATTTTCTATTTTAACTTCCAGTTTTATAAAGTGGTTGCCCAATTTTCACATTCCCAACTATAGTGTACAGTGTATTATTCCACTTCCTTACCAATATTTGTTACCTGACTTCTTATTTTTACCCATTCTATGAATAAATAGTGGTATCTCACTGAAATATTAATTTGAATTTCCTTAATAATTCATTATGTTGAGCATCTTTTCATATGCTTATTTGTCATCAATTATACAGTACAGCTAATAACCCACAAAGGATATAAAATGGAATTATAAAACTACTCAACCCGAAATAAGGCAAAAAAAAAAAAAGGAAACAAGGATAAGAGAAAAAATGGAACAATTAGAAAACAAATAACAGGAAGGTAGTTTAATCGATATCAATAATCACACTCAATATCAATGGTCTAAACACTCCAACTAAAAGACAGAGATTACTAGATTGGATAAAATAGCTAGATACAACTATCATTGTCTAAATAAAACTCATTTTAAATATAAAGATAGTAATGGGTATAAATTAATGGAATAAAAGAAAGATGTATCACACATTAACATTAGTGAAAACAAAGCAAATATAGCTGTAGCAATTTCAGACACAATATATTTCAGAACTAAGAATATTAAAAAGGACAAAGAGGGTCATTTCATAATGATAAAAGTGGTTAATTCATTCAAAGAATATAATAGTCCAAAAGTATGTGCACCAAATAACAGAACTTCAAAATATATGATGATACTGTAAGAAAAAATACAGACAAATCCAAACATGTAGGGCCAGACTGCATCCTTCACTCAATGACTGATAGAACAAATAGAGAGAATATCCTTAAAAATACAGAAAAGAGGAGCAAAACTACCAATACAAAATAATTCATATTGCTGAGATAGTCCATTCAACAACAGAATACACATGCTTTTCAAACTGCAGAATATTTACCAAGAAAGGCTGTATTCTGGGCCATAAAAAAAAGATCTTAATTTGGAAGGTCTGAAATTATACAGTTTTTCTCTGATCGAAATGGAATTAAATTAGTAACCAGTAACAGTAAGATATTAGGAAAATCCCCAAATATTTGGAAATAATAAGACACATTTTTAAATAATCTGTGGGTCAAAGAATACATGAAAAAAAAATTAGAAAGTATTCTAAACTGAAAAATGAAATACAACATTTTAAACAACTTGAGATGCAGAGAAAAAATACAACACTAAATACTTCTATTAAAAAAAAAGAAAATTATCAAGTCAGTAGTCTAATAGTCTATTAAGAAACTAGCAAAATCTGAGAAAATTAATCCCAAAGGAAATAGAAGAAAAAATGATAAATGTGAAAAAAAATAAGTGAAAACAAAACAAAACATAAAACAATACAAAGAAAAATAAAAGTGAAAGCTCCTTCTTTGAGACCAATAAAATGATAAAGAAAATAAGAGAAAAGACACAAATTATCACATTACATCATACAGCATAGAGAATATAGTCAATAATACCATAATAACTATATATGGTGACGGGTGGTTACTAGACTTATTGTGGTGATTACTTCGTAAGGTATATAAATGTTGAATCACTATGTTGTACGCCAGAAACTGATATAACATTGTATGTCAATTACAATTAAAAAGAAATTTAAAAAATAAATGTCATTTGAATAGCTTTAAATCTATTTTTAAAATCGAATTATTAGTTGAAAACTTCTCCTGAAGAAAAATCTGGGATGAGACAGCTTCACTGAAAAATTCTACCAAACATTTAAGGAGAGAATAATACCAATTCTACAAAAACTCCTCAAGAAAATTAAAGAGTAAGGAACACTTCCTAACTCTATGAAGCCATTATGATCCTGATGCCCAAACTAGATCCAAATATTACAAGAAAACTATAGATGAATATCCCTCATGAACACAGGTGTAAAAATTCCTAACAAAATTTTAGCAAGTCAAATCCAACAATATGTAAAAAAATACATCGTGACCAGATGGGCTTTATCCCAGGGATGCCTGCTTAAGTTTAAGATTTAAAAATTAACTAATTTATTTCTTCTTCTTAACAGCTGAAAAAGATAAAACCATGAAACACTGCAGGAAAAAAGTGTCTGACATACTACATCAGACATTCCAGATAAAAACTCTCAGCAAACTAAGAATAGAAGTGAACTTCAAACTTTAAGAGAACGATGACTTGGTCTACTACTGGACTGGAAAAGCTCTTTATCTCTGGAGATGCCTAGATGCCTGATTTGTGACTTTGGGACCATATAAGGGCAATGGATATTATTTATTCATTAAGGTTCGAAACCCACCCGATGACCCTCACAGTCAGTTTCTTTACTGATGCATGCAACTGGCTAAACTACTTTGACAAGCCTGCTTGACCAATTAAATGGCCAAAAAAAGCTCCTTAGGAAACTCTCCTGAAGCCAAAATTCCTTGCACAGATCAGCTGGTTCAAGCTGGAGACAACATGGTACATCTGTGGTACATGTGTATGAATACTAGCCCTGGGGAACTCCTTTATGGAATGTCTCCCAGACACCTGCTGCTTGCCTGCGCTCTTTCGCTTTCTGTACCTTATCCTTTGCTGCTAAATAACAGTCTCACATATGTATGCTCTGTGGAGTCTGGAGAATCCTTTCAAATTACAATAGGAAAAATCTTTACAATTTGATAAAGGGCATCTCCAAAAAACTAATACTTATACCTAATGGCAGCAGACTGAATGCTTGTCCCCTAAGACTAGAAACAAAACAAGATGGCACATTCTTGTTATTTCTATTCAACAGTATACTGGAGATTCTAGACTATTCACTCAGGTAGAAAAAGAAATAAAAGGCAATTGTCTATATAGAAAATCCTACAAAATCTACAAAGAAAGTTATCAGAACTAGTAAATGAGTTTAACCAAATTGTAAGGATAAAAGATCAATTTATGAAATGAACTGTATTTCTATTATATTAGCAGTGAATAATTTGAAATTAAAATTATAAAAATGATACTTGGAGAAAAATCAGATATATGAAATATTTAGTTATAAATTTTTCAGAAGAGGAATAAGACTTATGTACTAAAAATGATAAAACATACCTGGGATAAAATATAAACTTCAGTAGAAGGGTCTTCTGTTCATAAGATGGATGACTCAATACTGTTAAGACATCAATTCTCTGCAAATTCATCTTTAGATTCAATGCAATCCCAATAAAAACCTCAGTAGACTATTTTTTATATTAATAACTTGTTTATAAAATTTATATGGAAATAGAAAATGTTTGGTTTTCAAAAGACTGTTACAAATACAAAAAGATATGCAAGGACTGGGAAAAATATTTGAAAGACATGGATCTGAGAAAAAACTTTTATCACAAAATATAAAGAATTCCTCTAACTCAATAATTAGAAGATAACACAATTTGAAAATGGGTAAAAGATTTTAACTTTTCATTTTTATCCTTTTATGTGGGTAAGCCTTGCATAGCCTACATTTTCTGTAAGCTACAGCACCAATCACATTTAATAAAAATGTTTTAAATATGTCCAAACTTATAGAGAAGGATTTAAATGAAATCTGTTCCCATAAAATTTGTATGTTTTCTACAGTCTTTATGAAAGTTATCAATGGAATAAACCAATGTAAATATTCAGACTATTGCAGTTCAGCAATGCTATAACAAACACGCTTCCTGTTGGATTTCGGTGCTTTTTTGTTTGGTAGTCTAGACATAGCCTGTATTTCTTAGACATGTTTATAAATGAATCGGAAAGGTGGTCTAAATAAAGGCGTTACTGAAATACAAAGCATCTTTTTGTTATACATTGTTGTTATTAGGAAAAGATTCCAAAAGAAGGCTTCTGGCAATGAGTCATATATTCTGACAGATGTTTTCTACAGATGAGAGTTCAGCTCCACCTTGCCCAAAAATTTAAGTTTTAGGAGAGGTCTTTCTTTCAGAGCCCTTGGGAAATAAGTTGTAGTGTAGACTGTGTTTCTTTAAACCACTCCTATCATTGTTTGAAATCCAATGGCAAAGGTCTTTTCTGGTAAATAAATGACTTTGAAACTTTAAAACTTTCAACATTTTTTACTCCTTGATTTAAAACTACAGTATTGCAAGAGAACTTGAAAAAATATAGGAATGGGGAACTTTAAGAAAGTTAAGTTTACCTCATAAATGTGAAAATGAGTGAGAAGACAAAGATTCTTTGTGTTCTAAAATATGAAAGATTTCTTAAAATTACCTGATCCAATACCCCTCCTTCATAGATAAGGAAACTGAGGCCCAGAGTGAGTAGGTGTCAAGGAGCCAGAAGTGGAAACCAACAAGCCACAGTTCTTCTAGTTCAATGTTCTTCCCATTACACTTTCTGAAATGACAAGAGGAAATAATCTCTGACAACATAATTAAGACACTTAAAGAGGTCACATAAATAGCCCAAGGTCATATACCTAGTAAGTGGCAATGCTGGGACAAGAATCTAAATATCAGAGACCTCAAAGCGCATAACTTATACTATACCACTATATTCTTTTTATTTTGTTATAAAACCAATTAAAATATATTTTTGTTAAAATTTATTCATGAAAAAATTTCCTGGTTTGGTTCATCAGTGTATTCTTTAGCATATCATAACAATGTAATAAATATTGTATATTCATTCAAATTCACACATATTGATTTTAATGTGCATAATGTTTACCTGAATGTACACCAACTATGCCCTTAGAAGACAATGGACATTCATGCTGGCTATAATTCTCTAACAGCAAGACTTATCTCCTCTGAAACGCTCTTAGATATTTCTTCATGACCTACGATGCTTTGATGTGGTGAAGAAAATTTATAGCTGATCTAATTTATTAATAAGAAAAACAATAAAAGAATAAAATAGATCTCTATTAATATATGGGTATAGACATAATTGACTCTACTCACTGATTTCATTTTCCTAGAGGAATTAAGAAAGATTGAGTTGAAAGGAAGGTGAAAATTGAGTGAAGGAAAATATATCCCTTATATAAATCTATTTATCTTGATTCCCTCCAGCTATAATTTCTCATTGTCTTGTTCTCTTTCCTCAGTCCTCACCTTTTAAAACATATTCAAAGAAATCTTATTGCCTGCAATACTAGTCCTAAACTCCCATCACCGTGATATTGATAATCGATATGAAGTTGTAAAACAATATTTGGTAGAGAGACAATAGTAGACTTGTTTATACCTGCCTCTCATAAGTATGTGAAAAATCAGCTGTGCCTTAAAAATATAGCTTATGGAGAACTGTACAAAACAGTACCTCTGGCAAGCATAATCTCAATACTTTTATTCTTTGTAAATACTTCAGTTATGTCTGCTGAGTACTTTTAAAATTGCCTTTAACATACTGCAATGATTAAAAGCAGACAGCACAAAGCTGACATATTTTACGTGTTTTTAAAGTCAGCATGTGTGTATTGTGGATTTATTGTAATTGTATGTGCATTTAGATAAATGAAATCTGTTTCTCCATATAGTTCTTCCTTAGTGTACAATCTAAATAAAATCAATTGCGGTTTCTTTAACGTATTTTTAATAATTCAAGTAAAGTTTTTTAAAATAAAAAGTTTAAAATAATTCAAAAAGAATAAATTTAATCTTAATAAATTACACCAAAGTGAAGATTTCAGTAGCATATTAAAAAAGAGTAGCTCTTACATATGATATTTAGTAAAATCTGGAAAATAAAATTTAGTAAATAACTTACTAAAATAATTTAGTAAAATTAATAAGAAAATGAGTAAAAGAAATGAAAATGCAAACTAATGTAAGAAGAATTATAAATAATCAGCAAGCACAAAAAAATCCTCATCTTTACTAATTTAATATAATTTTGAAAATGTTACTTTTTAGCTACTTAAGTTAAAAAACTGGTAACATTCTGTGCTGGCAAGGATGTGCTAAAAAGAGCACTAAAAATGTGCAGATATGAGTTTTTGAAGAGTAATCTGGTAATATGTATATAATTTTTAAGTTTGCCTATTCTTTACTCCAATAATTCAATCTCTAAGAATCTATTCTTCAGTTTTACTAGCCTAACCATGAGAGCATGAACGCACGCACACACGCACGCACATACACATTCACACTCTCATGCAGAGCAATATTCTTGCAGGCTATTAGAGCATAAAATAGTGTATTATTCAGCTACTGAAATAGAGATAAGGGATAAAAAGACACAGTCCCAAAATAACAAGACAAAGACCATAGTAAAACCAGCTAAATACTAATTTGAGATTGTGATACTGAGCTCCACACTCAGGAGACCTGTCTGAAACAAAACAGGAAGACAATTCACTTGAATAATAAAAAAAAGATCTATCTCACATCTTTGTTCACAAATAGATTATAACATCAGTAAAATAAAAATTAGTTTTATTTTCCTCATCAAAAAAATGTACAATTTCTAATTTTCTTATTGCTCCCAATGGCACCATAAATTTTTAGCCCACTAGACAACATGTAGAATTGTCTATAATTATTTTCTCCTTTACCAACTTCCACAAATCTTGACAACTATAACCCAAGCCCATATGTCTTTATTTCATTCTAATTACTAAAATAGTCTTCTTGTTCTTTCTGATCAACACAGAAGTGTCAAGATAATCTTTTTCAAATTAAATCTTTTTTTTCTTTTCCACAAAGTCTCTACTTCCCAAGAACACCAGCTGAGATTAAATGTTGTCTCTCAGACAGACACATTACTATCCCTTCTCAAATGGTTTGCACTGACACTAACCTGGATAATTTTTCACTTCTTCTACTCCAGAAATTGAAGAAAGTTTTCCTCTAAGTATAATAAAGCACAGCGTCTTAAGATCATGGCCTCTAAAACAAGAGTCAATTGGTTTTACAATTTGCATCTACCACATTGCAGCTATATGACTTTAGACGTGATTTAGTCACTCTAAGCCTAGGTTTATTTATCCATAAATTAGTCATGGGAATATTTAATAAAATTGTTCTTTCATAAAATTCATAAAGTTGTTAGACTTCAATGTTATCTTCCATATAAAAGTCTGTTATTGTTTTGGCATACAGGCAGGCACATACATATTAACAATCGTTTTCATTATCGTCATCATTGCAAAAAATGACAGCATTTTTTATGTGCATGCATGTAGCCTTCTAAAAGTATACAAAATATTTTTGTTCATATGAGGACTATTATGTGTACTATATAAGAAGGAATAACTTACCGACATGAGGTAGAGTAACTTTCAAAACCTTTTCATCTTTCAAGTGCTCCTTGCTTTTCCTCCATCACATAAGCCTGTGTCGTTCTTTTCAGATTTTTTTTTTTTTTCTTTTAATGAAAATCCTTCTTTGGAAATTTGTCAATCAAGGACTAAAGCTCATTTTACCAAACAAATATAAAGTTTAGATTTATCTAGATATCTATATTCTGGAACTCTATTATTCTTCCTAGTTAAGGCCAGTGTTATGTTAATAAAACTAGCTAAGAAAAAATGTTTTGTATGAATGCTGGGTAATCTCTCCAAACAAATTCAAAGGAAATGTAGCAAGGACTCCAAGGAACCAGAAAATCATCGGAAGCCCGGAAGTGGCCCCTTCAGCTCCTGGCTATTGAGACCATGCTCCTGGAACTGAACTTAAGTGTCAAGGGTCCAGGCTGGTGGTGCCCTCTGCAGCCCACTCTGTTGAGGCCTGTTTGGTGAGGCTCCTGGGAGCAAGAGTCTCCAAAAGCCAAGGGCCTGGGGGCTTGTCCTTTCTCTGCAAGCGGGAAAGCTGGCCCTCGCTCCTGGAGACAAAAGTGTGGGCATTTAAAGAGGTCTCCAGTCCTCGGTATGATCCGCGGTGTGCGAGGAACAGTCATACTTCCTGCGGGGCATGTCCCACAGACGTCAGTACCTGTAGTTGCCATTCGCACCGGGGTCTGGTCTGGACACCTTGTCAGAGCCTAAGTGGGGAGCGCCGGCATAGCTCCAGGAGCTGGAGAGAGGCTGCGGGCCTGCGCAGCGCTGGGAGACCGGGGTCGGCCGGGAATGGCCATCTCCGTCCAGCCATGGGGCGGCTCCTTCAACAAGGTTGTCCTGGGAAGGGCCCAGCCGGCTGGGTAGATGCGACGAGAGAGCGGGCTGCGGTAGGCCAGGGACTTGTTCCCCACCAGGCCTTGTGCCAGCTGAGAGCGCTCAAGTCGATGGAACCCTACGTGGCATCCGGGTAGGGCGAACGCTGCCAGCCTGCTTCCGCTTCCGCTTCCGCGGGATGGGGTTGGGGAGGGTGTAGCAGCCACATGAGATAACCCTGATGATTCTGTGTTCTCTTTCTGTCACTCATTCTGAGGTATATACATTAAGCCAAGTGTGAAATACATTTTACTTGCCAACAGATTTTTTTTATCAACCCACACATTGCTGAAATTGGCCGCCAGCTGTCAGAATATATAACATTAAGATTTCAGTATCCAAAACCTCTAAATATCCCGGACATTGTTAGTATGAAAGATTGGAAGAAAGTCAAGTTGACCACTGACCATCCAATAAACTGAATACTTAAATCAAATGTCTATTCTTGGCCAATCAGCAATAGCCAGAGGTGGAGAATCTTCCAAACCCTCAGCAGACACTATGGGCCAGAGCAACTTCCCTGAAAGGATGACATGGAAAAAAACAAGTGAATTGACCGGCAGGTTAACTGCAATCTCCCTTCCCTAAACCCCCACCAACCCCCAAATTAATATCTCAAGAGAATCATCACTGATTAGGCATTCATAAGGTACTAGAGTTCTATTATCTCTTCTATTGTTACGACAGGTGTAGCTCACTGTTCATTTTTCATTAATCTTCTACTGTGTTCTACTGTTAACGGTATCTTAAACATTTAACATCAATGTAGGACCTATTCAGATCACACGTTTGATGCAAAGGGGAATTAAGTTTAGAGGAATAGGAATTAAGTAAGAAAATATGAAGAAATTAAAGAGAAATTTGGGAAAGTGTTTTCCTGTTCTTTAGTCAAACTCTTTCATCACGTGCCTCAAGCTTCAAGGGAAAGAGGGACTTCCAAAACCAAGTCCCAACAGGATTCCAGTATATTCTTTCCGAGACAAGATCAGATGTTGATGGTAAGGAATCCAATGATTCCTTCTCTTCCTATTGGTCCACATAGGCATCCTTGAAAAGCCAC
This sequence comes from Pteropus medius, assembly GCF_902729225.1. Classification (NCBI taxonomy): domain Eukaryota; kingdom Metazoa; phylum Chordata; class Mammalia; order Chiroptera; family Pteropodidae; genus Pteropus; species Pteropus medius. The sequence continues at coordinate 5,685,756 of NW_024342467.1, read as the reverse complement.
AGTCCCAAACTAAAACATAAGGAAAGAACAATCTTTTCAAATGCATCACTTTTTCCACATTTGAATATTTAATATATATTGAGCATGCAGCCTACCCTGCCCCAGAGTCATTTGTAGAAATGATGTACAAATGAAATAAAAAGTCAGGCCATTCTGGTATTCCACCTGAAAAAGTCAAGCATGAAGTTGGCCTGGCCTAGCCACACATTAGAATCATATGGGAGGTTTTATAATTTACTGTTGCCCAAGATCCACTCCTGACCAATTTAATCAGAATCTTTGGTTAGGGGTTCACACGTTGGTATTTTTTTAAAGTTACCCTGGTGATTCTCATGTGCAGCCAGGTTTGAGAACCATAGGCTAGTCCTCAGGGAAATAAAAGTTATTAAGAACACATGGGAAGCAGATTCTATCCAGCTGGCCAAACTTAAAAAAAAAAGAAAACAACTAGAAGAAGTCAGGAAAACCCAAGTATTCAAGAACCATGGAAAAGAGGGCTAAGTGGGTAAGTAGGCAGCCTAGGTGCTTCATAGATAGGGCTTCCACTCAATCATAGTTCCCAAAGCTGGATTCTCCACCTCAGGTATGAGGCAGAAGCCACTAAATTCAAATTGCACTGGTCCTGATTATGTACTCTGTTTAAATACAAAGAAAAAAGCATAGCATATTATTCTTACTAGGACATTGTACGTAGCTAAGATTTAGTCATAAACTAATGCTATTGTAATTGAGATTTTTCAGGGACTGCTATCAAGATATAAGAAGGGGAAGGGAAACTGATAACTGTCATCTAGTGAGTTATAGTGCCATTTTTCAAAGAGTGGTCTTAGATAAATCCCTTAAACTACCTCTCAATTTCCTTATTTCTAAAGTTATGAAGTTGATCTATTTTTTATTCAATTATCCATTCATGTATTCAGTGAATATATATATATGTATATATATCCACACACACACATGCTTACATATGTTCATATATATTTTTTGAGAAATTGGACTTAATTTAAAAGTTTTGCTCTATGCAAGAGAATTAAAGGGGAAATTATAGAATGGGAGAAAATATTTGGAAGACACATACCTAATAAAGTACTTGTATCTAAAATATACATTTGGTGAACTTATATTGATCAACTATCTCTAGTCATGCATTGTCCAGTGCTAGGATTACTAAAAGGATCAAGCATGCTTTCTGCCTTCAGAATCTCATAAACTAGTGAATTGCAAATAAGTGCTTACTGTATACTCTGAGAAGAAAATCTGGAGAGATGAGTAGAGGGGCTCAAGAAGTCAGGAAAGATTTCCTATAGGAGTACCATTTTAATAGGTATTTAAAAATGAAAGAGAATTTATAAACATATGAGATTGGGGAATAGGAGTGAGGGACAGAAAGAGAGAGAGAAAGCAAGGTCTTTGAAATACCTGTCATCAGTTCACTGTGGCTCAACTTTAGGTTTGAGATAGAGAAGTGGGAGGTGAAGTCTCGTCAAGAGGGATTGTTGTTGAAGACCAGTGTGTATTTTCATGTAATGATGGTGGGATGATCACATTAAAAATATCAGTCCGATAACTGTGGAAAGCATGAATTGACAAATGATGAGACTGAGGCCAGAGACATAGTTAAAGAGTGAAGCAATAGTCTGGAAAGAAATTATGACGGCCTGAACTAAGAGTTTTCTTGGTAACAAAATTCTAATGAGAGAGAGAGAGAAGACAATGAACCCATAACCTCCAAAAAACAATACCTAAAAAGTGTTTTTTAATGGCATTTTCACAGTACAAATAAATAATGTGAGAATGAATAAACCTATAGGGATGGTGACTAATTGTACTGGATTTGAATATACCCATAGATTTCTAAAAGGCTCTATACTTCTTTACGTATCTCATCTCTAATATAGCCCTGGGGATTTTCAGAAAAATAGCATGTAATGTCAACTCAGTACTTAAACTATAAGAATCAAACCCTTGGGAACTATCAAGTTATCAGTCTTTACTACTGAAAACATAACACAGTTTAAGTAGAGCTACTCTAAATGGTTCAGATTACATTTAGGTAATATTTTGAAAGAGATGAAGACAGAGAGATTTTTACCCAAACAACTAGTTTAAATTGCCTACATTTGCGTCCCAGATTGTTTTTTGTGAAGTCAACCAAGAGTATAAAAAGCTTTTTTCCGAAAAGGAAAAAACCTCTATATTGCTGAGGTCTGGACATGTGCAAACTGAATACTCTTTATTCCTAAAAGAAAAACAATCGAAACATCATTTGTGGCCTTTTAAACTTCTTCATAAAGTTTTTAAACAAGTCAACCAAATAGAGTTTTATGATCCAACAAATATTCTTTTTGTTCATTTTATTTGTAATACATAATAGAGATTATATATGAAAGAAGAAATAACCTTGAGGTAAATAACTAATGTGTACAACTTTTTATTGTTTATACTTTTAAGCAAATGACCTTTCTGGATTTTTAGAGTAGATTCAATGCCAAAGCCAGTTCAATTACCCATGAAAACATTCGTGTTTCATCTTGGAAGCTTGCCTATCCTTCAGCCTCATAATCTGTTCTCTAGTTTACAGTTTCTTCTGCTTTTCTAATTGTGGAGTGAGAAGAGGGCATGTCGCCCCTCAAAAGGACATTTATTTTAAAAAATTCAAATAATTGTCTCCTGTCAGAAGAGGAGGAGGGGAAAGAGGAAAAGGAAGAAAAGAAGGGAAGGAAATGAGAATGGTGCCAATTGACTGTTAGTTTTGGAAAGAAAAGTTTATACCATATGCCTATGAGAGACCTCAATGTCTTTTATCTAAAGCAGTGTTCCAAGGTAAAATTTAGAATAATATGCTTTCCATTCCACAGGTTCCAAACCTAATGACGTTATGAAAATATCTTATGGTAATGCTTTAATGATTTAGTAATAAGTTGTATTTCAATTATTTTCAAGTACCACAAGAGAAAAATAAAGACTAACCTTGTAGACCTTTAAAAGTCAAGCTCAGATCTGTACTAGAATAAAGGATAGGATTTTTCTTTACCTTGAATATCATGAGGTAGCCAGTGATACAGCAACTAATGAAAGAATTCACTGCGTGACACATCATTCCAGTTAGAAAGACATGGACAGACTATGTCCACTATATTGTACTGGAGAAAATGTTGAACATGATTAAAATAAATTGAACTTTCAAATAGTAATTAGCTTAGGAAGCTGTATTTTTGTGTGACACATAAATCTATATTTAGTGATTCATGGACTGTGTGACTACATACTTTTGGGCTAACTGGAAACCATCTACATCATTTATAATGAGGCCAAAGAAAAAGCATAAAATGATGAGTTCCAAATAAAATGTTTCATATTAGACATAAGTGTATATTTCATAGTTTAAGAAATTATTTGGGTTATTCACAGTCAGACTCTTTGTTTTGAAATCTTTTTCCATTGCAGTTTGAACTGCAGCTGGTAGATGGCGCTGACAGGGTGAATCATCGTCTCAAACATTCTTCCACTCTTCTCAGAATTTCAAAGCCAGTTCCATATTTGTAGATTCTGTTTGGAGAATGCTCTTAGGTATTAAACATAGCGAGAATTGACTTTCCAGGTAATTCTCAGAAATTTATTTTGCGGAGTACTTTTGGTGGGCTGTCGTTTCTGATAATTAAGATATCGAAATCTGGTGTACCGGACAAACTTTAACTTCTCCAACACTTAGGCAAGTTTACCAACTTTTCTTTTTTTTAAGTTGCTTTTTGTTTTTGTATTTTCTTCCCACAGCCAAGTCCCAGTGACGGATCACATAGGTGTAGGAAGTAGAGGCTCTTTAGGAAAAACAGCTTTTCTCTTCTGTATGCAGTTCCAGTGAAATGTTGCCATGCTAGAACATCTAAACCTTTAAAATCATGCAGGGCTAAGAAAAATAAATAAATTACATGGTACAGCATTCTTTTCTATTAATTTTCAGCCACATAACTGGTTAAGACTATCTTGTTCATGTGCTTAAGAGATAATGAATAATTTTAAACTATAAGAGAAGGAATTCTGGAGTTAATAGGAAAAACAAGTTATTCAGGGTAGCGGGGGGGTGGGGGAAGAAGAGGAACAAAACAAGAAAATATATCTTTCAGATTTAATTTCCTTAGTGGTAGAATCAGCCATTTCTATGGTTCAGTCAACACAAGTTCAAAACATCTGACCACTGGGAAAATAGGGATTTTCCACATCTACATATTATAAATCATTTCATAAAAAATAATAACAACAATAATAATAAAACACTTCTTAGAAGTTTGTTTCTACATCTACTCTGTTATTAGAAATCAAAATGTAATTATCTGAAGAAGTTATACCCTGTTGGTTTATATTCTACATTTAAAAATAAATTTAAAAATAATGTATATGTACAATAATTATTAAATGTTCAAATGATTATTAAATGTTCAAATGATTACAAAGTTTTAGGGCTCATCTGTCACCTAAGGATGTACATTTTCTAATAGTTAAAGCTGAAATTTTTTATAAAAATCATCTGAAATGTATAGTTTTAGATTGGCATTGCATAGTAAAAGCAGATAAGAAATATTCTTGAGTATTTTTCTATCTTTTCTCTCTAAAGATCACATTATATATAATACCAGCCATGTATAAGTTGTGTACTCAATTAGCATTCTTAATTTGAGGCACTAAAATCTATAGCATTTTAATATACCATTGTAACATTTTTAATTTAAAAAGTAGAGGTTGATAATCTGACATTTTTAATTTTAAAATTTAATTCTGGGAGGTCTCCAAGTATTTATTCCTCACCAAAAATATGAAAATAGAAAAAGAGGCAGTGTTAAAAAAAAAAAAGTATTTTTATCGTCTAAATTAAATATGTCATTAGAATATTTTCTTTGCCTCTGTAGATTACTTTTATTTCCAACTATAACCCAAACACTCAAAATGCATTGTATCATGTGGGTATCTCAGTTAAATATGTCATTCTTAGCATCTGCTATGTTGGAAGATATGTTACACAGTGTGAAATAATGGTTCATATTCACTGCTGAGAATGAAACAAAATTTAAAATTCCCTTAGGGAGGCAAGAATTTGGGAACCCAAATATATATCCGGGTGACATCAAGACATGAGTGTGGGAAAGAATGAGACAGTAGTCATACAGCCTATGCTTCTTTGTTTACAGAGAATTGTGATCTTTTTGATTGGTTTTTAAATCAAGTCACCAACTATCAATCAACCATTAGATTTTTACATTTTTTCTTTTTTCTATTATGGTAGTGTCTATTTGGGAAAAATTTATCTGTATACACATATATGTATTAATTGAATACATACATATATTTACATATGTACTTAGAATATATATTTAGAGTCCTAGAATACTAGAGTTCTAAATTATTCCAAGACTGAAAATTTGTCATCATTGTAATGACAATCATCAGTCATGAACACTGATAATGTCCTAGCTACATCAGCCCCAAACGACAAAACTGAGTTTTTCCCATCCAATAATAAGCATTTTGCAAAATCGAAGATTGAATGTGTTTATTGTAATTTGTCTTTTTTAAAAGAAACACCATGTAAAACAGTAGATACTCTGTTTATAAAACTGGAAATATGTCTCTGAATAAACACATTTGAGAAAATGCAGTCATTTAGAAACTGATTCTCAAAGTAAATATCATTTTCAGGAAAAGAGCCTAATATTACTATATGACCATAGTTAAGATTGGGTTATAACAAAATTATTACTTTGCAAGCAATAGGATAGTATCGTATTGTTAAATACCTCGAACTTTGATGATAATTTTATAGATAGAGGTTGTCAAAAATAAAAGCCTTTTATGTTTACCTGATTCGAGAAAATCTTTTTATTTGGTTCAATGTATCAAGCACAATATTACAAATGTAAATGTTAAAATTACAAATATAAAAATGCCAAAACGTCTTTGAACCTGAATCTTTCATACCAGAATATAGCGTATTCAAATATTCTAAATTTAAAATCAAAACAATGGATTAGAATTTGATAACTCAGAAATTAAGTCCAGTGCTTCTAACTGCCCACTTGTATTTCCTCAACTATACCAATATTATTTTGCTTCAATTCATTCATGTCTTCCTAAAATAAATTCAATTTTTTTGACTGTTTATGCATTGACAAAAATTATTAATTAACATTAAGTAATATTAAATTAAATATTATAATATTCTATGTCTGTGAAAATAGAGATTTTTAAATGACATGTAGTAGTTACAGATGTGGAAGTTTAATGAATATAATTAGTAATAAACTGTCACTTAACATTTCTCTCTACCTAAGGTTGGACTCAGAAATAATTTTTTTGATGTACTGTCTTTTTCAAATACAAGCTTGCTCTCTTCAAATTAGGAAGGTATCTTATAAATTTAAAATAAATCTTATGAAATTTGGATGGGAAGAAACTACCTTTTAAAATCATAATTTCTATTTATTTTTATGGAAGAACTACATAGTACTCTCCCAGTTTATATTCCACTTTGATGTAATAAGTGTGTATAAAAGACAAAAGGTTCTCTGTCTCTGTCTTTCTGTCTTTCTATATGTTTACGTATATCTAGTTAAATAGATATGCATACATAGAGATCTCTCTATAAACGTATTTGTATCTACTTATGTATAGAGAATAGTTATTAGACCATGATAACTAATATATATGTCTAATATCTAATATATATGTCTTATATTTCATAACTAGAAATATCTATCTATCTTTCTGTCTTTCTACCTACCTACTTATCTACCTAGCTGGAGAAACAATGAGACGGAGAATCTTTTATTTGTCTTCATAATCAGGATATAAGTTATCTATGTTTCAAAAGTAAGAAAACCTTCCCATAGCACTTCTAATTGGAGAAGTCATATTAAAACAATAGAGGTAATTAAAATAATTGAAATGCATTCTTTTCTATCTTCTGGAAGAGAACATTATGCCTTTAAATTGAAAAAAGAATAACTTCGACATACACATTTTAATCCCACCCATATTCATATAATTGCCAAATTTAAGAAACCTATGATGTTTTATTCTCCTTTGCTTGCAAATTCAGAGTACATCCATATAGTGCTTATGAATATTTAATGTGGAACAAATGAATAAAAGCAATGGTGTCAGCGGCGGTTGTATTTACAACCTGATCCACAATGTTCTGTTTAGTCTATGTATTTGTATAAAGAAGAACTCTGTACTAGAAAACAAAAAATCTTACTAAACATAAGGAAAATTCAGTCAAAATGCTATGCTTAGGTGCCATGATCACACTCCAGCACTGAATAGGTAAGCCCTACATGGTTGCAGAATTTATTGCATTTTCATGAGTTCTAAGTTACTGCTACTGCCATGCCTAGGACAAGGGGTCTGGGAGGACCAGAGAAGAAATGGAAATGACATTTGGAAGGAAGCCTCTATTAGCACACTTCTCTATCCAAGAGTCTTCTTGTCGCCCTTTTTTGTGTGGATGTTCCTCTGAGGCCATGAATTTGGCTGCATAAATACCCTTATTCTGGCTGTGCGTGTTCTCACAAGATTCCTTTATTTTCTTTCTCCTTTTATGAACAGAATGAACTCAACAGCTTTTTTCTTCTGCTCTCTTGTCCTTGAAGGAGAACACAGAAACCCACTAATGTTTTTAAAAAATCTTTATACTTCTTAACAAATGGAAAGAAAAGGCTATGTAAAGAGGGCTTCATTTTTATGATTCCTTCCCCCCTTTTTTTGTTTGTCTTCCCCATTAAGAATATAGACATATAAACACACAGGAATAATAATTATAAAAGGTGCAGAAACTGGAGATGAGGTTCCTATGATAGGTCCTGTGTACTCAGTGTCACTCTAATCAGCAGTAAATCTGATCATTTCCTTATATTTCTTAGAGTACCACCCCTGAGGGAAGAATAACGGATGGCATCCACATTCTTAGGGGAGGTAAGGTGGGCACGGTGGGAGACAAGGGTCTGTTTGCTCTCGTCACCATGTCCTTTGTCACTGTCATTCTTGATCTGGTAAATCCTGCCCTCTCCAAGAATTAAGATGAAGAAATGTGACCATCCCAGAAATTAAATGAAGTGAGAAATATGATCAGCCCAGAATTTAGTTGAATTGAGAAATATAACTAGAGCTAAAGGGAACACAATATGGATGTTGTGTATGTGTGTGTTTTAAGTGTGTAGATATTCTAGAAAACATTAAATTTTAGGTGATGAGGTAGAAAGCAGTAAAGTACAATATGAAAGAAAGGTCTTGAAATACCCTGGAATATTATCATGGAAAGGGAAAAGATTTTCCAGATCCCTAGGCTGGAAGGAAGACTGTTAATTCTTCGTGACAATTAGATTTAAGGAACATATTTAAATTGGATTAATGCAAATTGAGAATATGTCTTCACTTTTAATCGTGCACTGATTTCCTTAAAAAATTTACCTTTCTATTTTTTTCACATTAGATCCTCTCTTAATATGTTTACAGGAAGTTTCAAAAGTGTTTGAGCTTCTAAAAATAACACAAAAATTATAAAACAGCATGTGAGCATAAAGTGATGAATCTGCACATTGACACGATACAATAGTCAAACATTCTTACTTGAAAAGTTAATGATTTTTCCCATGTGATAAATTTGAGTTTTATTTCTGAAAATTTTTATTTTCATCTTCACTATTCCATATTTTCAGCCCTAGCCCTGCCACCAAATTTCAAAATAACTTTAAATACAGAATCCCTATATGTACTAAAAGTGTGAGATTTTTTTTCTCTGAAATAAGTTCTGGAATGCAATTTAAGGAACATACAGGTCCCATATTACCAACTCTCTAATGCATGTCAATTTATATCTAAGAAGTAATATCAGTTCATTCTTATTTGAAAATTATTGTAATCCAGTTCATGTGTTACAACAACAAATGAAATATGTTTAATAAATTATCATCATGATACAATGTAAATGAAAGGAATGTTAAGATAACATTATGTGACTTCAAGTGGAAAAATTTCACAGATCAGTAGTCCGACTTATTGTTACCATAATTTTTACCATACACAGTACAGTGTGTGTGCTGCGTGTGTGTATGTCTGTGTGTGTGTATAAAATAAAGGCTAGTTCACTGCCTGAAATTTCTCTCATAGTACAATGGCTCCCCTAAGAGGGTTATAATATCCCATTGACTGGTCTGTGGATTCATTTGCTGTGAGTTATTTCTGGCCAGTGGAAAACATGCAGTTAACTTTTAGGGATTATTCAAGCAGACACATTACGATTTTACCAGAGATTGTTTCTGTAGGAATAAATCTGTATACTATTTTCTAGTCAAAAACAGAGCATGCTGACATGGAATCAGTGGGGGATTGGAAAATGGATCAGGGGTTGAGAGGAAAGAGAAAGGGGAAATCTGCTTATGTTAATAATATAAATAATCTACCTAGGATAAAAAATATGTTCTTTTAAGCTCCCCAAAGGATAGGCTATTGAAATAATGTGTGCATGGAGCTATATCTAGGAAAAGTTTAATTAATTTAACTTTTTCACACACATATTTAATTCTCTTCTCTATATACATAAGTTTTTTGTCTGTGATTTCTGTTCCCCTAATTTATGGGTATATTTCATTATTTTTAACACCATCTTGTTGTGCTTGATTTAGAAAGAGATATAAATATGCAATTCTCAAAGTCCTGGAAAATTTTTCTGTATTCATTTTCTCATGTAGATAAAAAAGAGCACCTGTATTTGCACAGACACACACACACACACACACACACACACTCACCACAACTTTTGACTTTTCATCCTAACAATGCACAGTGAAAAGACTATTATTTGCCTATTGAAGAAAAGACATTTAATATATCACAATATCAGCCAATGACTCTTAAAAATTTTATATCACACATATTTTTATGGTAAACATACATCTTTTTACATTTAATGAATGGATAGTTACATTCTAAAGTAAGCCTGTAGGCTTATAATATTTTTAGCAGTAATGCTTAAAGAGAATGTACAGTCATTAATATAAAAATTGTTAAAAATTAGAGGCTAAATGAACATATTAGGTATTTATTTTTATTGTTTTTCCATTCATCATTTCTGTAAAGCAATGGCTTGGGTTTTATTGTAAGAAATATACAATCCTAGTTACAGACATATTTTTTGTTGAGGTTTAGATATGAATTTGTCTAATAAGTAATTACTAATACTACCAATAATGAAATCACTATTTGACTTCTCAAGTAACATATTATTCAGTAAGATATAATTTAAAATGTAATAGAGGAATGCTGATTTCTAAGTATATTGTGTTGTACATTTGTCCAATGCCTTTTTAAAGGGTATTTTTTCATAAACATTGTGGTTATAATTATTGATTATTTGGCCTTAATAGCTACTCCTAAGTTTAACTGTGCAATGTATTTTTAAAATAAATGTAATGAAATCTTCACTTTTTATCACAAAAAAAACAAGTTTAAAAACAAACATTAAAACCTTAATACAACTGAACATCCACATGCAAAAAAAAAAAAAAATGAATCTAGACACAGATCTTACATTCTTCACAAAAATTAACTCAAAATGAATTACAGACCTAAATGCGAAATGCAAAATATAAATCTCCTAGAAGATAACATAAGAAAATATGTAAATGACCTTGGGTATGCTGATGACTTTTTAGATACAACACCAAAGACACAATCTATGAAAGAAAGACTCGATAAGCTGGATCTCATTAAAATAAAAAAAAAAAGAATGAGAAGACAAGGCACAGACTGGGAGAAAATATTTGCAAAAGATACATCTGATAAAGGACTATTGTTCGAAATATATAATGAACACTAAAAACTCAACAATAAGACAATTAACAAACCAATAAAAAAAATGGGCCAAAGACTTGAACAAATACCTCACCAAAGAAAGTATATAGAAGGCATACAAGTATATGTAAAGATGCTCAACATTATATATTATTAGGGAATTGAAAATTAAAACAGCAGTGAGTTATCACTACATTCCTCTTAGAGTGCCCAAAATCCATAACACTGCCAACATCAAATACTAGCAAAAGAGTGAAACGACAGGAACCCTCACTCACTGAGATATGGTACATCCACTTTTGAAGACAGTTTGGCAATTTCTTACAAAACTAAACATAGTCGTACCATACGATCTAGTAATCACACTGCTTGATATTTACTGAAATAAGTTAAAAACTTATGTCCACACAAAAACCTATACACAGATGTTTATAACAGTCTTATTCATAACTGCCTAAAGTTAAAGCAACCAAGCTGTCCTTCAGTAGGTGTGTGAATGGATGAACTGATGCATCCAGACAATAGAATGCTTATTATTCAGTGCTAACAAAGAAATGAGCTATCAAGCCATGAAAATACATCAAAGGACATTAGTGTATATTACTAAGTGAAGGGAGCTGATCTGAATATGATTCCATGCCATATAATTCCAACAATGTGACATTCTAGAAAAGGCAAAACTAAGGAGACAGTAAAAAAGATCAGTAGTTGCCAGGGATTATGGGGGAAGGGGAATGAATAGGCAGAGCACAGAGGATTTTTAGAGCAATGAAACTATTCAGTGTTTGATATTGTAATGGAGGATACATGTCATTATACATATGTCAAAACCCATAGAATATATAATACCAAGGGTGAACCCTAAAGTAAACTATGGACTTTGGGTGATAATGATGTGTCAACATAGGTTCATCAATTATAAGAAATGTGTCATGCTAATAGGGGATGTTGATAGTGGGGGAGGCTGTGTGTGTGTATATAGTCAGAGGTTAGATGGGAATCTGTACTTTCTGCTCAATTTTTCTTTGAACTTAAAAAATAGTCTATTTAAAAACCAAATAAAACCCTAATACTATGTTTCCTTTAAGGAGTCAAGTAAATTGAATTATATCAGAAAATAAATGTAGCTGTAAAACAGCTTCTTTCCGAAGTTTCAAAGTACTTTCTAAATATCACCTCATAACTATTATGTCTTGAAACTTCCTCAGTACTTCACAGTTTTTGTTAGTTATCAGCAAAGAATTATTTAAGTAGATTACAACGCTTCATTTTATTTTATGAGAATGAGATGAATTTCAAATAAACAATTACATGTTAAGACTAAGTCTTGATTTGGGGTAGTGATACAATTAGGGATAAAAGAGATCTTGGAAATCCACATATTACCTGAAACTTTCATTGTAGCCAATAATTTCAACCTTTTACTAAAATCATTTTTCAGAGCCAATAACCAAATATAGGGCAAATTCTGTTTGATTTGTAACACTTTCTTTCCTTTTCCCTGCCCTTATTTTGGAGACTGATAATCAACAGTGAAAAAGTATAAAAATACATGTGAAAATAGGCATGAAAGTAAACAAATGAATATTTCTCAAAACTAAGCAATTGACATTTAGCTAAAATTCGCACAAATTTAAAAATTGAAAGTTTATAGGCCTTGCAACTGACTAATACTGAGATATATGAGACAAATCTGATTTCTAATGTGGCTAAAGTCCATTTAGCTTTTCATAACAATTTTCCATAACAGGTATTGAACTTTAATAATCCATCATTTGATGCATTTTGATTTTTTCCTTTTTTTTTTTTTTGCTTTGCAGAGCAGGCAGAGGGTTATTTGACATATAAACCATTTGAAGCAATCAATTCTGTTTCAGGTAATCTATAATTCTATGACTTATAATCACAATATTCACTGATAGACTTCCCAAATAGAATCCAAACTCCATGACTAATATAAATGGAATTTGGACAGATGACTAGACAAACTCCTTCCAATATGAGAAATAATAGCCGCAAGTATTCAATAAATTTCAGTTAAATTAACGTGTGACTGTTAATTCCTAAAGATTTCCCACAAATTAACCTGAGAATTTTGTTTTAACATATGAAGTTTTTTAACTCATAGAATGAAAAAAATGACATTTTTTCTTCTTGCTAATGGTGAAGTTTTTGATGGTAAATTTGTATTGATAATACTCATCATGCAATATTCTAGGAACTATTCTATTTGTAATTCTTTAAAAATCCTGCTGCTAAATGAAATGGGCACTGTTATAACCACAATTTTCCTGTAGAACTGCACTATGAATGGTCTTTTTCTAAGTATCATTTCCATCACATGGATTGAATTCTAAACTATTTTTTTCAGTGACCAATCAGACATTATAAAATACTTATGCTACTGACTTGGTATGTGTTCAATGTTGAGCCACTTTTTTCCATGGACAGCTTGAGAATGTTAAAAAAAAAAAATTTAAACTGTGGCTCAAAGGAACTTTCTGAAATTAGACTGCCTTGAATTTTCTCATTCTATTAAGTGAATACCTATCTTTCCTTGGATATTAAACCAAAGTAAAACTTACTGGATTGTTTTTTAGTATTATTACTTTGGAGCTCAGAAAAAAAAAAAAAAGCTCTCCTATATACTAAATATTTGAATAAAAAAATAAAGGGGGAAATTTAGTTATATTTAGGCTTTGAATACTCATAAATATATCTTGCAAGACCCTGTGTTTTTTTTAAAAAATATGCATTCAATGAATTATGGTAGTATAGTATTATCTAAGGAAAGAATGACTTGTTATATTCATTTTTTAATGTTGGAGAGTAATTTAAGATGTAGTGGCCTGATGCCACTATCAATATGCTCATTTCTGAGCACCTCATTGACTAATCAATTCCCCTAAAGGCTAACACTGTATTATTTTCCTATGCAAACCACAACCTGCTAGAGAGTCCATCACACAGTAGATAATTAAGAGCTATTAAACTCTTAATAGCTCTTAATTATCTACTGTGTGATGGACTCTCTAGCAGGTAGTGGTGTGAAATAATCTCTTGTTGAAACTAAGCTCTTTTTTCATCAACAGATTTTGATCTTTGACTTAGGTGCTTAGATTACAAAGATAAAAAATATAGCCCAACCCTCAAAAACTCCTAGCCTAGGAGAGAAGACCAATGTGTAGTAATAATCAGATGTGGTGAGTGATATTCTAGAGCATGATTCTCAATCCTTACTTTCCATTAGAATCACCTAAGATTAGAAGAATAATCCTCATGTCTAGACTCCATCCCAAACCTATTTGGGAGTATTTTTAGGCCATTAGTGCTTTGAAATTGTCTACCAAGTAATTCTAACATACGAGAGGTTGAAAAATACTGTGCTTGAGGCAAGTAAGATCGTAAGAAAAGTGTTCTTAATTCAACCTAGTAGTATCAGGGAAATACTGAATATATTTCTGTATATTCAACCTAGTAGTATCAGGGAAATATAGAATATACACAGAATAGCTGGTACTTAAGCTAACCTTTAAGGAATGCTTAAGATTAGTCAAATGAAGACAAGGTGAAGGGCGTTCTTGGCAAAATAAAAAAAATAGCTAAAATTTGAAAGAAGAGCATAACACATCAGGAAAACCAGAGGTAATTTTTTGTGATTAGCATTTAGAGTATGTACAGGTAAATCTGGGGCTATAACATGCAAAAATTTGATTGTTACACAAAGGAAATATATGATTAACTCTTTAATATTCATTATAGTCCAGATAATTATTATCCAGATGTTGATAGCCTATGTTGTAATTTCATTCCTTCTCTAATAATTGGCTCAGGAGTAAGTGGATCTAAACAGATTGAAATCAATGGGAAACTTTCCTCTACCTCCATGGAAAAGAGAAACAACTTTTTCTCCAACTAGATGCATGATAGCAATTATGTTCCACAGTTACTGCTGGAAGCCCTCTTGCCACTATGAAAGGAGTCAGATTGATACAAGGCAGAGCCAAAAAACCTGAGAAGCAGAGCCGGAATCCTGAGGTACCCTAGCCCAGAGCCCACCCTATCTTTAAACACTTCACTATGTGAAATTTAAAATATCCTTCTTATTAAGTCACTCTGAGACTGTATATCTTGCAGCAAGTTCATCCAATCAATTCGTCAAAGCAAAATATTTTTATTTTGAAGACAAAAAGGAGGCACTATGGCAATTTAGAAAGGGTTTTTTTTTTTTTTTTTTAAAGAAGGGTACAACATTGTTTAACCTTTAAATGAGATCTTTCTATATGTCGGGCATTGTGTGTGTGCTTTATACATGTATAAAAAATCTTAACAAATTGGAGTTTTATTCTTCTGGCAGCAGTATGTAGGTTAGATTTGATAAGGCCTAAACTAAAAGCAAAAGAACCAGAATAATGTAGAAGATGTTTTACAAACTATGCAATAGAAATGGTTATGCAGGGAAAGGGAAAGAGTCAAAACATATTTAGGTGATAGAATTGATAAGATTTGACAGCTGATAGAGTTTTATGGCTAAGAGTAATGAAAGAGTCTAGAAAAACCTATTTCTTAGAAATATTTGACTATGTCTAAATGAAGATGGATTGAGCTGAATGTGAAACACTGGTTGATTGGCCCTGATTTTTGTCATGAACTTAATGTGGACAGAGAAAATACTACAGGAATAAAGTTACTCAAGTTTTCTAGTTACTCTGTACATAAAGTGAAGATCAACAAATATAAATTGTAAATCAAAGGATTTCATGAAACAAAGACAATGCATAGAGAGTCTTCTTATATTATGTAGATAGTTAAATCTTTATTTCAAAGAATATAAAAATATTGAACATATTTTTCAGTAATCTCAGTCTCCCAGATTTCATTCTTCAAGCAATTTTCACATAACTGAGAATTGTCCCTCCATAGGAATTTTCATTACTTTTGGTTAATAAAGTACAAATAGTATATTTTGTTGATATAATATTTCTTCATATATATTAGTTTCCATAGCTTCATAAACTATACCTTTATATTGTATGTACCACACATGATTAAATAGATTGACTTTTATTTAGTATCAACAACACAGCAACTTTACTATTTTTCACTAAGACTTTCTATACAGACAACTATTGATATTACTCAATGGTGTTTTTGAAATCTAGTCCAAAATTTTCTATCACATTACAATTTTAAAGTTAGTACAATTTGAGTAGCAGAGCTAAAATAGGTGCAGCTGAAAGAATGTACTTAAAAGCCAAATTCTTTTACAGATACTTTAAATTATATACATTTTCATCTCTTCAAAAACTATTAATCAAGGAGTCCTCAAATTCACTAAAGTAATATTTGGAATATGCATTATTATGTTATTTTTATGTTGTTCCCTTTTATACTATACTCATTCATAATCATAGTTTTCATGATCATTTGGCAATCACGCCTTACTGTTATCCTTACTTCTAATACAAGCTCCAGTATATGTAATAAAGGAATCTATTTAATAAGCAATCATTAGTTCACATTTCAGGTGTTCAATATACAACTCCCACCTTCCTTTCTAGATGGGATTTCTTTTCGATGTTTCCGATTCTGTCAACTACAACATTGTTCTAGTTCCAAAAGGATGGACTTCGTGGCCATCAATAAGTACTTCTTTAATCCTAAAATATAATCAGTTGACAATTCCTGTCTCTCTAAATTGCTGCCCCAAACAATGCATAAATATTCCCTCTGAATGAGATTCTAAACTTCCATTAAATTTATGCTACTTTATCTTCCTACAAAGACTTTGCAGGCCATTCTGATACATAAAGCCTTTTTTTTACATTCATCAATTACAGAAGAATATCTGTTTTTATATATCCTTTGTTGAGAGCAGATTGTAAGTTGACAAGGTCCTTGCAGTCTTCAAGGACAACCAAGGGTTGCCTCGCATCCGCAAATTCCTTCTGAGGACAAAGAGGTATGAATGTAGCTGCAGGCAGATAAGCAAGCTGAAGGTCCTGATAAGATGTGGCTTCGGAGAAGTAGAAGAAATAGTATTGCTGTGCCTAAGAGAAACTGCTTATGCCAGCAATTGTATGTTCTAATATAAAAGCAGCTTGCAAAAATAAAACTGGGCCACTGCTCCACCATCAACGGGCAGTGGACCTCCTGATCCCAGCTTGCTGTCTTCTTTCTTTTCTTAATCTCCCATTGTTCCCACTCAGGTATATTTTCCAGAGCCATGCTGGACGTGGCAGGATTTGCCACTTCCTGGACGCGGCAATCCTTTTATTATTATCTAGCTGCTTCATGTGTATAAATTTTGTCTTTCTAAAAATACAACAAGTTTCCTCAGGACAGGAATGCATCTATACTTTTAAAATATTACCTTTATGACTGAACACTTCTTTGGAATTATTTAAAATTTTAAGAGACCTGAAGTTACTTGAATTATTAGATTATTAACAATTTTCTAGCAAGCTAGATAACTGTTTATAATTAAAACCTAAAATATCTAAGCACAGAATAAACAATTATGTACACATAATATATACTTAAAATAAAATGATGAGATCCAAATGGAAAAAAGTGAAGCAGAAGAAAATATGTGTAACGATATTTTTTTCAACCCTAGATGGCTGTCACTTATTCCAAACAAGAATCACTACAACAAAATGTTGGTAAATAAAAGAATGTGTGTGTGCTTTAGTGCCTGTTGAAGTAAGCATTGACACCTGTTTTAAGTATGTATAGAAATATATTTTATTCAAAGTATATTTTTGTTGACATTTTAACTTGCATTTTTCACTGTAGAAACAAATTGTTAATATTGACTTGATGGTTTTCATTTGCACTAAACATAGTAGTGGAAAACATATACTTTGTATATACATTCTCTCTCAGATGAACCAGTAATTTTTGTCAAGAAATATAGAAAATGATTTTCATTTTATTTCTGTTAATACTTCCTGCACGATATTGACATATTTTTATTAAAAGTATAATTTACATTTATGGCACATGATTAGTATTATTTGCAGATTATATAATTGTCAAAATATGATGTTAGGAAATAACAATTGGGGACATTTGTAATAAATATATGTTCCTAAAAATTCTAATATTATTTCAGTATAACTTGAGTTTTGTTGTTTGTTCTATGAATATTTATACATAACTTACCTGAAATAGAGAAAGATTATTCTTAATAAGAAACACTTAAAATGCCTGTGTGTGCTCATACACATACCCACTCATACACTTTTAAGAATGAGAGTCTTGAAATATGAGATTTTAAATTAGGTACTTAAATTAGATATACCAATGAAAACACGGAGTTAAACCATGTGAGTATGTAGTAGCAAGTAAGAATCGCCATTTTAATTGTTGTTATTTTGATGACTAAAGATGACATAAAGATAATATAGAAATAAAAGGGAATTAAAATTTAATTGACTAGTAAGGTCTAAATACTGCACAGGTACTTTATATGATTAATCTCATTTAATCCTAACTACAATTGTTCTATTTCTAAGAACAAACTGAGGTTTAGAAGTTAAGCTACCTTCCCAAAGTCATTTGATAGTAAGTAATGGACCAGAAATTTAATCCTTGGCTTGTTAGATTCTACAGCCCACACAGAGCATATACTTAAATGTCACACTTATTCAAATTTTCTGTGAAGATTTATTATCAAATGGCATCATAATAAGGTTAATTTAAAAATAAACAAGCGGTACATATTTATATTCTTCATATCACCTTTAGAAATGCTGAGCTGATGGCAAATTTTGTAGTGTAAATGTATTGCACTCAGCTTTGGATCCAAGCCATATTTGACCTATTAAAAGAGAAAAATATGACCTATTTTGAAGTCAAATATTCCCATCACAGTGTCAAGTATATATATATATTTAAAACCTCCAATTACTGCAGCTACAAATGTGTCAAATATAAAATTTTTGAAGGAGAAAAAAATAAGTCAAGATAAAGAGATACACTATTGATGTTTGTCAGATAAAAAAATATAAAATGATGTTTTTCTTCATCTGGCGTGCATTTTTATACCTACAGAATCTTGAACCTCTTCTCCTTATATCTGCATTTTTTGCCATAACCTTTCAATTCCTTTATCATTTTATAATAAAAGTTTATATCCACTACAGATCATGAATCAAAGTCTTCCTAATATATGAGGTAATTATTTTATGAGAAAATGTTTATTTATATATGGTTTCTCTTGGCTTTAACTAAAAAGTTCTTTTAAAGTATAAGAATGTTAAAGCCTTAGTAGATGATGGGACTTCTAGATAATGCAATAACGTATAGCCAATGGAAATATTTTCTATTTACTTTTTAAGTGTAAATTTCAATACTGCCTCAGTAATAATGTATTTTGCAAGAAAGCTTTTATGGGCAGTTATTCTTAGTTGACCTTGGTTATGCAGAATAAAAGAACAATCTTTTAAAAATTTAAGGGAACGATAAAACAGTATTTCCCATATACATTTTAATATAAAGTAAGGAAGTCCACTTCTCTCAATCTTCAGATTAGTTCTTTCAAGATATAAGTATGTATTAACTAAGACCACTTAGAAATTTTAGGTCAAATTATTAACAGCCAAATTAACTTTGTAGTTTTAAAATAAATTTTACTTAACTTTTTTTATGCACCTGGAGGGCATGAATATTAAGAATTAGCATTTTTAAAATAAAATGCATATGCAGTAATAACAATGGAATAGAAGACAGGCTTCAATAATTACGCTTCCATTATCCCCAAATAAAATTCCTTATATACACACATAATATAGCTAGCTCTCTGTGGTTGCATGCATGTGCTCTTGTATATGAGCTTGACTACTATGGAGATATAAAGTGATTTATAGTTCTTTTGGGGCCATACTACATTAAAGTCCTCAGCAAAGGCAAGTACCAGAGGAGAAATTATCTTGCTTTGAATGCCAGTTGTGGCCTGGCTGGATGTAGCTCTGGTGGGATTTGGAGGGAAAGTCATGATAAATAATAAACAATCCAATTGGTAAATTTCTTATTTTTTTTTCCATCTGTATATTTGAGGCTAAAAAACTGTATTGGGTCTATTGTCTTAAATAGATTTTAGAACAATTTTCTCACCAAAATAGAGCCACATCCACTTTTCTTTCTATATGTTATACTTCGGTAAAGAATTTTGAAAAAATAAGGAATTGTGCTATCATTTTCAAGGGACGGTCATCTAGATTTTGTGAATTTATTCATTTATGAATATCATTTATATTTATAATTGCTTCCTACCCAGATAAAATATGTAACTAAAAACGAGAGTTTAAAATAGATAATAATCAAAGCAAACATCAATGCTGCTTTTAAATGTAGTATCAGATTTGTTGGCTAGCTGAAATTTAAATTTTGTCACATTTCTTTAAAATATTCCTATGACTTTAAATTAGGACCTTACGGGTCATTCACAGTTTGTCAATAGCCTTTGTATCCTTCTTCATATAAAGGAAATTGAACTAGTGGGCTCCAAACTCTCTTCCAGCTCTAAGATTTGTTTTTAATTTTATGTTTCAATGAATTTTCACCCTGTTTTACTCTCTGATGATCTTGCAGGTATTTTGACATTAAAGATGCCAATCCAGTATCTAAGTCATATGCTAGAGAGAGAGGAGGGTAGGAGAGAGGGAAAGAGAGAAGGAGAGAGAAAGGACAGAGAGAGAGGATGTTTACTGAAATGGATGTTTAACTGTGTTTACTTGTGCAATATATTCAGTATCAAGTAAGGAAAGAAAACTTTGGTTATGTGTTAGACATGTAAAGGTGATATTTTTGTGTAGTTTGTTAAATATAACATATTTCCCAAAATGATATCCACTAGGAAGAAAGGTAATGATTTGAGCTCTGTAGTGTGTATGAAAATCTGAAGATACTGAAACTATAAAATTCTGCTTTAACCCTGTAGCAGCTCATGCTTCTTAGACAACAGCAGGTGATATGTAATAGTCCGAACTTTTAATTGTTATACTTCAATAGAACATCTTCTACTGTTCTAACCCTGACTAAAGATTATACCTTGCCATTAAAAAAAAAAGTCTCTCAATCTTTATACTCGTGGATGGGAGAATCGGTTTCAAATTTACTATGACTCAAATCATTAAGGACTACGTTTGTCCTAAACAACACCTTAGCTTATACTATAGACACTGCCAGTGTAAACTCAGTCTTAGGTGTAATGCACTCCATATGCTTCACCATACTGCACAGGCAGACAATTGAATCTTTCACATTTGAGTTAGTTCAGATTAGTTTCAAATTGGAGATAGCACGATAACACAGTTTTAGAGTAATGGATTTTTTAAATAAAAAGAACAATACGTGGTTTCTAAGACAAAGATATAGCGAGATAATCAACACATTTGACACAAGCTACTAGCCAATCAATAATTATGTGTTGATTATGTCTAAACATAATGGAACTATTTAAAATCTAAAAACCTTATTCAAATTACAAAGGTTTTTGTTATTTGATAGGACATCTTTTAAATGTATAGAAATGATGTCATTGTCTTGATTATAAAAGTGATATACATTTATTACACAAAATTATAAAACAATTTTGAAATGTTTGAAGATATAATACAAATACCTATTAATCTCACCAACCAGAGATAACATTAAATCGATGTCATTTTGAGTATATCTTTTGATATCACATATATGTATATATGATACACATAACAAATATGCATAACAAAAGATGTGGTTGTATTTGGATCACCATTTATATATGGTTGTAACCTGTTTTTTTTCTTAGCATTATATCATAACTGATTTCCTATACTTTTACTTATTTTAGGACATGAGTTTTAATAGTTGCACTGTTTATTTATCATAATGATTTACCATAAAGCATTTAATCAATTTTTATTATTTGCTATATATTTTCGATACAATAAATATCACTTCAGGGACTTGATTATATACAAACTTTTTGATACATCTAATTTTTCCTTTGAATATATTGATTCATCTAGGATTATTAAATCAAAATTTAATATTTTACTTATTGCTAATTTCATTTTGGCAATCTGTTTTAATTTCACTCTTAAGAGTAGTATATGCAAGTTATTGTTTTTCTAAATCCTTGTCACATTAACCTATTCATTTTTAAATTTTTGTTAGTTTGGTAGGTGTAAAATTCTATCTTTATTAACTGGTATTTTCATTACAAGTAAGCTTATAGTAGTTTCATATTTCTTGATCATATATATTTCTTCTTTGATAATTTAGCAATTTGTGTCCTTTACCCCTTTTCTTATTGGGCTATCTGTTTTTCTGGCACTGAATTCTATACAGATCAGTAGCTCTTTTTTTCCCTCTAATTTTAACTCTTGAAAAATGCATAGTTATTATATTAAATTTTCTCCACTAAAAGTATTTCTACACTCATAGTTTTTGGCAATCTAACTGTATTTTTTGAAAATTAGAATATATAAAGGAATTGATGACTAGACATTTGAAGACAGAAATAAAGGAAAATTATGCAGTATAAATATTTGCCCCAGGAATGTGTCTATCAAGTGAATTAATAGACCAAGAAAACAGATATGGCATTTTGGGGGCCATTTTACTGGGTGGATTGTATATATTAGGGAGATTAGTCATTTTCAGATTGTGTTCCTAGATTTTTTTGTCTGTTTGTTTCTCTGTAGGTGCCACACACAAACCCGTGGTAGGTGAAAACGCACTAAGCAAGTGGCATCTGGTCCCCTTTACCAGCATTCATCATAACTGCGCTGCTTCTCACTGTCCACTTTACATAGTTGGGTTCTATAATAAAATTTCCTTTGAAAAAGTGAGGGTTCTTCTGATAATTAAGGTTTTGAAATTACTGCTCTAGAAGATTTTCACAGCTTTATGTTAAATTCTGTTTTTATATTAGATTTTACTATAAATTACCACAAAATCTTTCTGGAACTAGAAAGAAACTCAGCTCTAAAATAATATAGATTTTAATCTGCACAATAAAAAACAGAGTTCTTATATATCTAACACAGCTATCTCAGATTGTTCAGGTATAGATGTTATAGTGGTATCTGGACATTGTCTATGTAATAATTAGCTTACTTTTAGCATAATTTACATATACTCAGTATATGAAATAAGCCTAAGTTATATACATAGATATTAGATCTTAAGTTCTATGTTATTTGTTTAGGAAATATTTTGTTTCATTGTTAGCATACCTAATTGTTTGGAGTTTAGAGAGTTACATATTTCAACAGAATTGAGGGTAGAATTAACTCAGTCGTTATTTACTAAACATCTGTTTTTAAAGAAATGTTCATTACCTTTGAACCAAAGGTTAGATCTAGTAAAACCTAAAATAAGAGGAGCCAAATGCTACTATAAATTTATTCCAAAGTACTATAGTTAAGCAATGTTGTATAGCTTCTTCCTTAGATTTTAACAATCCCTTTGGCCATAATGAAGAGTTTTTGTCACTCATCTCAATTTCTAAGTTTTATATGCCAAAAGGTTTTTTTTAAAATCATATTTTTAAGCAAGTAGAAAAATAAAATAAAATATATGCAATCTAAATGTACAATCACTATATACAAAATGTTGAGATAATTGTTATGTTTATCATTAGTACATTTTTTGCTCATTCAACAAACATTTGTGGAATATTATCCTAGGACAAGATGTCTAAAGATATTAGAATGTTAATTGGGGAAAAAGTGGAATGAATGGTTAAGAATAAGCAAATACTCCCAAATTTTGTTACTGGGGCTCCTTTTTTAGATAGTACAAGATCCTTAAGTTTGATGATAATGAAAATTATCATAATGGTAATAGTATCTATAATTTATAGACACATTTACTAGACAGGCTGATTTGCTAGTTTATATCAATTGTCAACATAAAGCTAAAGAAATAGACATCTTTCTTTAAAGATGAAGAAACCTAGACATAAAAATGTTAATCTTGTTATCAAAATGTTACTAAGTAAAAAGAAACAAGATACAACCTAAGGTATCACCTCCAGAGTATATGCTATGAAGGATTCAAGAATAGACAGAATTAATTGAAAATAAAATATAACATCTGACAAAGAATGAACCTAATTTACACAGAGATTGGTGTCCCAACTTAAAGGCAAATTTCCCAAAGAATTTCAACCACTGTCATTACACGTGGACACAATTGTTATTCTAATTGCAATGACAGTTGGGAATGAATCTCTGCTCTAGAGCAAAAAAGCCCCAAACAAAACAAAACAAAACTGAAGGTAGGCTGGGCATCCTAACGATTAATTTTTCTTTTCAGGTATGTTGCAGTTACACTTTCCTCATGTGATATGGCAGTTATGTGGGAACTAGCATGTAATGATAAAGTGAAACTTGCAGATCTAAGTGCTCTGTTAAGTATATTTATTGATTACTTACTCTGTGACAGACACTGTGATAGAAAACACCAACATAAGACAACATGAAGACTCAAGGGATACATAGTTTAGTGGGTGAATAAGGAACAAATTTGAAGTCCACCAAAGCCTGCCATGGCAGAAACATTTACTGCTCACCAAACAGTATATCAGGCTTTGTTCTGGCCTACAAACTATGAGTAGAGATGGCATGTATTACCTCTGCATCAAAGTCTGAAGACCAAGTATGTGACCTTCCACCTCTTTTTTCCCCTGCTGTGATATTTTGGAGAAACTTGTTGAGATGACTAATTCACAAGAGCAGTTGTTGTCTGGAGACACAACCATCTTGTATCATCAAAATTTGCAAAAATATGAACTGAACTTTGCCAAGCAATAAGATATAGAGGTTATTAATTCACTATGACAACACTGACTACTTCATCATGAATAATACACATGGCTCTTCTTTCTTTGCAAAGGCTGCTGCTAAATGAACTCTTTCAAGCATATCAACAGTTAATTAATGACGATGCTCCTGATACACAGAGGAGTAATTGAATGTCTTCAAATAGGATGTTTTGCCGCTCCAGGAATTTCCTGTGTTTCCTTGAGGTCTTGTTCTGGAGGTTTCCAGGTGTGGTACCACATTGTGAAGCTCTTAACCATGAGGTCAAGAGGATCAGCTTACAGAGATATTTCAGATCCTACATCATTTTGACACATATATATGTAATTTAGAACCTATTTGCGAGGGGAGGAATACAAGAGAAAAAGTTAAATGACATCCTCAAGATCGATGCAGAAATATAATGCAAGTCACAAATGTAATTTAAAATGTTCTAGTATCTACATTAAAAAGTAAAATGAAAGAAAATTAATTTTAACACACTTTGTTTACCTCAATTATACAATAATCATTTTGACATGCAATCTATATAAAAGCCTAATAATTCCACATGAAGTCTTTGCTATCTGATGTGGATTTTAATCTTACAGCACATCTTAATTTGGATTAGCTACATTTCAAATGCTCAATAGCCACATGGGGTTGTGTTTGACAGGGCAGCTCTAGACGTAACAAATTTATTTTACTTTTATTGAGCTTATGTTAGGCATTGTGTTAGGCACACTCACAACACTGTTGAATTTATTCATTATAATATTGGTTTTGAATTAACACATGAATGCGCTCACAGAATTAGGAAGTGACAGAGCTAAGATTCAAACCACTTCTCCCTCACTGCCTCTAGAGATGTTGCAATGCCCCGGGCAAGTGGAATACCATGAGGCTTCCTCTGTAATCCAAGCAAGAAGGGTGAGGCCCCAGTATAATGACCCTGGTGATGGAGAGAAGAATGGTGTTAATGAATATTAAAGAGATGTAATTGGGAAACTCTACTTGATAATTGATTGCATATGTGGGGATAAGGAGGGAGGGGCTGGGTTCCTACTTCTGACTTGAGCAATTCAGTGGGCAATGATGGAGTTTAAAGGGAGACCACGTGGGAATTTTTAACCTGAAGTTAGGATTTAGAAAATTTTGATCACCAGAATTGCTAGTACAGTGCAAGGAATCTAACCTACTTTTTTGTTGTTGTTGTTTTAGCCATGACTATGTCATATTTGGTCACAAATTCCAGATGATAATGATTTAACACCTGCTAACCAATTATGAAAAATGATGTTTACATACCAGAACCACACATGGATTGGCAAATCTTTAATATTACTAATGTCTAATTCAACAATCTCAGATTTGCAATGTGTAACATTTAAGAGCTTCTATGTGCTTCTTTATACCTTTTAAAAAGATACTCAGTTTTGTCACTGTACATGCAATAGTGGAGAGTTTAAAATATTTTTTAAATTTATAATATGTGCCTATCTTTGGACCTATAAGAACAATTCCAAGGGATGCGACTTGGGCCTAAGCCATCTGCATTGGCAGGGTCTATCAGATGATGATATGCCGCGTGCTATGGAAAATCTGATCCTAAAAATACAAAAGGACTCAGCTTTTTACTCTGATCAAATTCCATTATTAACGGCACAATGTAGGATACTAGATTTGACTAAAATCAAAACTTGGAGAAATTCAAGTATCTCATAAGTTCCTGACAGGTACTGCTGGTCCACAGGTGATCACTGTTACAGAAACAAATGTTACGATTATCCTAGAAAGTCATAATTGTGCTATTCTTATTTCTCTCTACTTACTATATGAGGAAAATATTTTTAAAGTTTTTTTTGCAATAAGTAGAGGTGTTATAGTATTTGTTTATGGGTCAAATTTTTTAAATTGGTTTGAGTATGTCTTCATAGAAATATTAATCTCACTATAACCAGCACACATAATCATTTTAATAAGTTCCTTACAGAAATGCTGCTGCAGGTTACTACAGATGCTCTAAATTAGAGGAGAAAAACCGTCAGGTTTCCCATTACTCATGCAGCTCACATTCAAGACTAGTAGTAAGTTTCACTTTATTTTATCATAACATATTCCAATATTTTTTTGACTTTTTAAGTCATGTTCTCCTTTCCATTAGTTATTTATGCCCTCAAGAATCAGTTGTTAGAAACATGGAATTGGACCAAGTTAGTTCCTACAATTCTAAGGTTATAAGGCAAGGGTCATGCAAAATAAATATGCCAAGTAGATGAGAAAGAATCTTCTGTAGCCTCTCTTAGTGTGGAAGAAGTTTCATCATAGTATTTACATACTCTTTTGTAGTACAGAGAAATACTTTCTTTTGATCACAGGTCTCTTTGTTGGTGAAAAGGACCGTTAGCTGATGATGTGAGGAATTGTCTTATCCTGGGCCCTTGGGCTTAGAGCTAATATTCCTTCTGAGTTCCAGTTAATGTTTGATTCTACTGGAATTCCCTTGTACTTTGAAGAGCAATAAGGTGCAGTTGACCCAATACGTTTTTTTTTTTCTTCTCAGCTACTGAAAACTGTTGAACACTGGCTTATTCCCTTTCTATGTCCTATTATCCAACTTAGCAGAAATCATTCTCTAAAAATAAATAGAATTTAGAAAAACTATTGACTACAATTAGTTTCAGGTTACAGATTTGTAAGACAAGAAGGCAATAATTTCTCAGAACTTCAGGTATTCAGTAGCTTGCACATGCTCAAAGCATTGATCATATCTTTACCTAAGTTTTGCATTATGTGTGTGTGATTACTTAAGACAGTTTCAAAAGATCAGTATTTTGTTATTATTACTTTTATGAAAAATACACATGCCATAATGTATATAAAATAAACCTGATTACTTATTTTTAAAAAAATTCCAATTAAACGAAAACAGGCACCTGGGATATTTTTAACATTATCATAAGTGCGTGTGGCTTATGAGTCAGATATTTATATTATCAAATTTATAATAATTTCTCATAAATTTAAGCTTATATTATTGCTCTGTCTTTTAACCTGTTGAACACATTCTGGTTTTCCCTTGGCCTATTCTGGCCTCTTATTATCCTTCTGATTTCTTAGGTCAACTGAGATATAAGCAGATAGTTGTCATTTAATCATTTTTATCCTTATTTTAATCCATTTTCATATGGCTCTTGTCTTGTATAGAAATACTCCATGTCACTTCTAAAAACCTTTTACAAATCTAAACCGAATCAAGGAACTAATATTAAACTCTTAAAAATATTTTGTTATAAGAGATAATGATTTGACGTTAACTTTGCATTTTGTTTGATATACAAATATACAAAATTTTCCCTTTGTCCTATAAACAAAAATGTTAACATCAAAGGCAGCTGGTGTTTCTTTGCTGAATCTGAGTCATATAAAAGTAAAGTGTGCAATTAAATATTTTGAAAGAGTTATACCAACACAGCTAAAACACAGAGGTTTTTAGTGATTCAAATCATAAACCTGGCCTCAAAATAGAATTTAAAAAAAAAACTAAGAATAAAACATGCTATAAATTGATGAAGCACAAAAATAAAAACATGTAAGAATAATCTTTCATAGTGCCAAAATTACATTAGTCATGTTAAACTCTCCAAGTTGGAAAACTAAAAACAGAAGACTAAGGTTTTACCTATAATTCCCGTCTTTAGTTTCGATTGAATTTTTGTTCTCTGAGATTTATGAACTTGTTCTAAATTCAATCCACTAAAAAGTATAGCATTTCTTTTTATGACATGAGAGAAATAAATGGTTTATTTCCTTTAAATTGTAGATAAAAATTTAGTGCTCAGGAGTTTGATGGTATAGAATATACAATATAATATATAGCATTTCATTATAGAATTGTCTTGCAGTGGTGTGTCTGTACATTTTATAGTCAGATATGTAAAGCAATTAATTTTCAACTGTAAAAAATTGAAATGCATACATACATTTATCAATAAAAATGACATACAAGGTGAATGCAAATGAAAACATAGGAATTGGATTATTCTCCATGTCCATCATTATAAAGAAACTGTTGAATAATTTTGGATTTAAAATAGGTGAACAAAAGGAAATTCAGTTAGAAGTTTTTGAAATTTAAGAAGTAGTCAATGTCTTCCTTATTTTAACACTCCCCACTCCCCATATTCAAATAACCAGAATTTCATAAAATGTATGTGGAAAGCAACTGGAATTTTGGAGGAGTGCCTATATTTTGATTTTAATTAAATCAATCATAATCTATATTTCATGATGGTCTTCTGAAAATTATTTACTATATGGTACTTGAATTGAAGAAAACCACCAATTTCTGAAAGAAATCATAAATCTAAATGTAGGAAGAGTTGGAAACTAGAAAAACAAAGTATGTTGGATACTATTTTATGCATTTCAAAAGTAATGTTTAAGAATTCATTTCTTCTAGTTATGTAGAAACGTAACAATTTTTATTGTGAAAACAACAATTAGTGTTATGTAAAAATAGTAACGTATTTGAAAAATCAGTAAAAGAATGCAGAATCACTAAACAGCCTGCATTAGCCATAGCAAAATTGCTTCTCAAATATTATAATGCGTAATTCCTGAAGAAAGTCAAGTCCTTGTTTTTTAAAAATAAAGTGCATCATAAATCACATAAATTACTATTTAGCGCATTTTAATATTTTCAAAATTCTTTATTTTATAAGAACCAACTGAAAAATATCTTATTGCTTTGAGAAATATAGCAGAAAAAATATTTCAAACTTCAACATAACCTTCACAGACAAATTCCAGTTTCAATTTAATTTTCCATACTTAAATTCATATATTATGACTGTATGTTACCAAGGAAAATTTATCTAGCAAGCAAAATGCAAAATAAAGTTTATAATATCTGTAGCTAACGATCATATTTAATTTTGAGTATTTTTATTCCTGTCATACCTCATGAACAAAAGATTCATGATTTTTAAAATTTAAACATATATTTTTCAGATTGCTTAAATTCTAGTCCCCTTAAAATAAAATAGTTTTAATTTTAAAATATCTTTGCTTTACTACTGAATATCATTTCATTCAAGCAGAAGAAATAAGAGATATACACGTTTATCAAATTTAAAGAGCATATATTTAAAATAATTTTGATTATGTTTCCTACAAAAGTTGAACAGTTTACATTTTTCAGATATTCAATCTTTTGTTTCAATGCATGGCTTGATATCAAACTTTTCATAAAATACAGGTATTAGTAGAATATTTTTTAGGAAAATTCAAGTACATTGTATGTACTATATATAAGATAAATATTATATATAGTTTAGAATAAGTGCTCTATAAATTCTATAATAAATGTTGTGATTTTTACTATTCTTCATGATATAGTTAGCCATTAGAGGTAAAAGACAACTTTCAACATTGGATTTTGTTGATGTGGACACTAAAGTAACTATCATAGGAAATGCTAGGGATTTTTCCTCCTGTCATTATATTTTTCAAAAAAATTCTCTATGGAATATAAAATAAAAATCAATATTTTACTATATTCCAAATAGTCTAATAAATAAAAAAATGAAAACTTATGGAATGATTAATATATATTTAGAAATTCAGAGAAAAAACTCATATTTAATTCTGGAATGTATCAAGGCCTCTATCTTAGCCCTTTCTTTTTTAAATCATCCTTTTTTTCTTAAAAATAACAATTTCCTTTTATTATTTCTAACTTTCTGTTAGAAATCTGGACTTCATTCATTTTACTGATATTATAAATTTTGAGTTTTCAATTAAAAAGACTATTCCTGTTAGCTCTTTAATTGTTCTTCTAGCCTTTTCTAATTTTTTTCCCCCAGACTACTAGTCCCACATTTCCAGAGGCTGAATGACTGAGGCATGTTGTACAGAAATTTCTGGACATGTTGTTAACATCTGACACAGTGAGTGAGAAAAAAGCCAGCAAAGTCACCGGGCAGGTTCAAGGAAAAGTGGCAGCTTCTGGAGATGAAAAGTTTGTGTGCTTTTGCTAGTTGCTAGTTACCTGCAACATACTGGTTAAATTCAAATCCATTCACTTTTCAATTGCTTGCTTTCTCTAAACCATTATAATGCAAACCAAAAGGACTTTTATGGATGTTTTTTATATTGATTTCTGCAGATCAAGTGTATCTTTAGTTAGTCTTGTCTGACATCTTCCACAATGCTTTTAGTAGACAGCATTATATTATGTAAATATTTCTGGTTACTGTTTATGGAGGTGATTGCCTAAATTTCTCTTTGGATAAAGCCTTTAATGCTTTCACCCAGATTCCTTAGAGGAGCTATCTGAGTTTGGAAAGTTTAGTGTCGCCCTTTGTACTTCAACTTTTTAATATTATGGCACATATTGAAACCATAAACACAATGAAAATTCAAAAAATATTCCGACGATATTAGAAGAATATACCCCCTCCTTTTTTATCCTTAAAGAGCCAAGGGCATGGGGAGTGGCAGGAAGAAACATTCTTAAGATCTAAGCCCCGGACGCCACCCTGTGAGTCCTTAAAACCTTTAGAAACGTACAACCTGAAGAACTTCTCTTTTCGAAGTCTAAAACAATATTAGATTCCCAAAATATCAGCAAAGAAAGTCTTACCGTCAAACGCTTGTAGCAGGTTCCAGCTCAGACCCAGACTGAAAAGCTGAGCAGCTGGTGAACAAAAGTTTTAGCTTTTTTTTTTTTTTTTTGAAAAGAAGTCTGCAAAACTAATTTCCCTCAAAATAGGGCTCAATTTCCGTTAAAGAAAGCAGCACTTACAAATCTCAGAATTCCTGATCATCCCACCCCATCTCACCTCTAAGCAATGGAAAACAATTCGAATTTTCACACGGATGTAAAGGTTTATTGGGAAGCCACTATTCTGCAGTACCACTTAAAAGAAAAGGGAGATAGGCTGAAAGCCTGAGGAACTGGGCAAGGGAAAAGGTTTTGCCTTAGGGGAGCTTCTTAAAGATTAATCAATATTTTTGTCCTAACTCAAACCAGATGGCTGGCCTAGTTTGCCGTCCCCATTAATTCCATTAACAACTTCAAAGACCTGGTCCCCATCCTCTGGACACGTGAGACCATGAAAATAACGGGGCGACGCTGCTGGTGGCACATTTGGGGTCCTGGGTGGGATAGGTGAGCGCCTATATCTTTTGATGCGACATATCCCAGGCAGGACTCACTGTTCCTGCAGCTCATTAGGCTTTGCTTGTCTTGTGTAAACGACTCTGCCCCCAGCAGACAATGTCGCCCCTCGAACAAGTGGCAGAATCTAAGTCCAGCTGTAGCTAGCACTAATTCGCTGGTGGCAAGTTTTCTAACTCATTTTCTATGATGCAAGATAAACCACGGAGATATGAAGCACCCAGGTTTAGTGAACTTTGAGGGATATCAAAGTGTAATGTTTCTCAGTAAATGGAACCACGGCCGAGGCGGGGGAGGGGCAAGGAGTGCTATTAGCTGATTCATTTTTTGAGCTGGAGAAGGTGAATGGATTCCTGGAGGAAAAATGAGGGAACGTGGGCTGGCTCCTGGGGAAAAAGACTGGAAATGTGCGGGCAACATATACACATGTGAGTGATACGAAAGAGCTTCGAATTTTCCTGACCCAGGAAAAGTTCTTGGCGGACTAGTGACTAGGAAATTTACTGGGACCAGGAAAGCAGAGGAGAGTAAATTTGAGGAAAGCAGGGGAAAAGAGACCCCCACCTGGCACCGCAGGTGAGGATGCCAGGGCCTAGGCAAATGCAACTGTCACTGCTTCCTGTTTTCTTCCCTTCACACCCCCTCACTCACAAACGGGTCTCTTTCCTTTCCGCACCCAGAATGGCCATTTCCCTTCCGCGGGGCACACCTCTGCCACCTTGGACTGATGTCCGAACTCATTAACAACTCTTCCACAGACACCAGCTGCAAAAAGCTAAGGCGCGCCACTGCGCCCAGGGCCCGAAGAGATGCGAAGCAAAACTAGCTCTGATCTTTTCCTTTAACCCTACTGTTCTTTTCGTGCTCCTCTAGAGCGAGGAGCACCCCTAGCTTTCCTGCAGGTGTCAGTGCCCAAAGTGACACTGACAAGAAAACCTTTACTGAGAGAAGCGAGCGGGCTCTGGCTGGGGTACAGGGTTGGGGCTGGCGTGCGCCGCCGCGCGCCTCAGCCGCCTGCGCTGGGACTGGAGAGCAGCTGGCTGCCCTGGTTCGGGTTTAGGCGCGGGGCGCGCCGCTTGCAGTGCTGGCGGCTGACAGGGGCGGGCGGGCGTGGACGCACTGCATGCGTCCAGCGGGTTAGGAAGTGGAACTGGGAGCGCGTGGCGCAGACTGAGCGGGAGTTTTGGAGGGAGTTTGCATGTGGTCAGCGCTGGGCTCCTAAGCCAGCCCCCGGCTCACATTACACGCTATTTATAACCTCTCAGAGCCGTTTCCCCCTGAAAGCAGTTCTCTGGGACCACCTTCTTTTGGCTTCAACCTCTCCTACTCTTGACATCTGAGTAGCTCCGAGGGAAGCTCCTCCAGGTCAGAGTGTTTATATGTAAAGGAGACTGGCCACTAGGGCTCAAGACCAGGATTATCTGAGCTCTGCACAAACACGGGCGGCTATTGCTTTGGGAGGGGGAAAAGTCACACACTTTCCAGTGAAAAGTGACAGAAGGTGGTGGCGTTTGGAACCATCGTGAAGTCTTCTGGCTGGACCCCGAGACTTGCATGCTATGGAACACCCGCTCTTTGGCTGCCTGCGCAGCCCTCACGCCACCGCGCAAGGCTTGCACCCGTTCTCCCAGTCCTCTCTCGCCCTCCATGGAAGATCTGACCATATGTCCTACCCCGAGCTCTCCACTTCTTCCTCGTCTTGCATAATCGCGGGATACCCCAACGAGGAGGGCATGTTTGCCAGCCAGCATCACAGGGGGCATCACCACCACCACCACCACCATCACCATCACCACCAGCAGCAGCAGCACCAAGCTCTGCAAACCAACTGGCACCTCCCGCAGATGTCCTCCCCCCCGAGCGCTGCTCGGCACAGCCTCTGCCTCCAGCCGGACTCCGGGGGGCCCCCGGAGATGGGGAGCAGCCCTCCGGTCCTGTGTTCCAACTCTTCCAGCTTGGGCTCCAGCACCCCGACCGGGGCCGCGTGCGCGCCGGGGGACTACGGCCGCCAGGCGCTGTCACCAGCGGAGGTGGAGAAGAGAAGTGGCGGCAAGAGGAAAAGCGACAGCTCAGGTAAGGGCGCGCCGGGCACCATGGGCGAAAGGGGCGGAGAGATGTCTGGGAAGATTCTCTCGTTATAGTGAGGCGGCAGGGAAGACAGTACATGTCTTGCCCTTTCTGGCTCCCCGCCGCGAAATTCCGCGGGGCTACTTCGATCCTGTTATTTGGGGACACGTGTTTCTCGGAGCGGAACACTGTAGCCAACAGCACTAAGCTCTCCAAGGTTCAAACTAGTTTACCAGAGGATCGAGAAAAAAAAGGACAAGTGACAGTATGTGAAATCGATTGCGAAGCGTGACCTTCCATTTGAGCAATGGGGAGGGGAGTGCACCCTAGGATGCAGCATTCGCTGGGCGTGCGTGCGGACTCCGCTCCTTGACTTTTTCCCTTGCAAGTTTCCGACTCTGAGTGGCTTGATTTTTCCCATCGTTAACTGGATTTCCAAATTATTGCACAATATTTGGAACTTGCAATGGAACTTGGCAGAGCGTATGAGAAAAAAAAGTTTTAGTTTTTTTTTTTTAATTCTGATTTCAGAGTTCTTTAAATAGCACCCTATTCCAAATGCTAGAATTTCCTTTTCTTGGGAAAGAAGACATAATCTAGGAATTTAGAGAATTTTAAGGAATGTGTCAGAGAATTGTAAATAAATACATGACTCTTGAGGAGAGACGAGTCAACAGTAGTTGTATTGGTGTGGTACTAACCTAAAGAGAGAATTTGAATTTCAAAAGTGGAAAGTAATATCCTCCCATTGAGATTTATCGGAAACGAGTACTGGGAAACAAACAGCAACCCCAGGAGCGCTGGTTTGCTCTCTCTCTGAGGCTGGTATGCGAGGGTGAGCACAGGAGGCGCTCATCTACATGGGGATAAATTGAGTAGCCACGCAAAGGGGAATGTGACTGAAAGCGGATGCTTGAAGGCACAATCTGCCAAGTAAATGGTAGCAATCCAGAGAAACTAAAGTTTTCCAGGCAACTCCTCAATGCCCTTTCCTAACTGTATCATTCTGAAATTGTTAAAAGATGCTTTACAATTGATTAAGGAAGATGTGAGTTTTTGTCTGTAGCCATAGCGCAACCTGCGTTCCATCTTTTTGGGAGATGTCATTTGTTTAGTATAATATTTACGTATGTTCTACATTTGCGGAATTGGTTTAACAGTCCTTGGAGGTAATTCCAGATATTGGTTTGAAGGATTGGCAAAATATTTACCCTTCATAATGCTTTAGGTATGATCCCACATAAATGACAATGATTGAGCCACATATTTCATGTTCCTTTGCAGCAATGCGTATCGATTGTTCTTTAGCATTAGTTATGGGAAATTTAACTTTTACTTTCCAAGGTCAGGGGTGAACTTTTAATGCTGGATCGCAAATTAGTTTATATCTAAAGAAGTTACCAGCAGTATCACTCATTTTTAATAGTTGTTACTAAGCATAAGTGAAACTTTTAAGACAGAGTTAAAGGTTAATCATAGCAAGGTTTACATCTTCCTTAGAAAAGAAGTCAATTTGAGAATGCAATGACCCTTTCAGAGACTCAGCATTTGATATCAATAAAACTATTTTTTGGAAACAGATCCTAGTTCGGATTAGTCAGCACACTTTTGTAATTACCAGAAGCTCTTACTATTCATTTTTCTACAATGAGAAATCTTTGCGATGGATTGTTCTTTATTCTTCCTGAACTGAAGCACTGCACCTAAGTTTCTTAGGGCAAACTGGATTTTCATATAGACACATGTTATTTTGGTTGCAAGGAAATAGAGAAGGCAGGATCCAAGAATTGGTTTGCTTAAGTTATTTTAATAACAACTGTCTTAAGAAAATTGATTATATTAATAGTTCTACTCTCCTTTGGTAATAAAGAACTATTAACAAAATAAGTTTATTTTTACATGTTGAAGCTAATAATTAGAGTACTGGAAGACAAACAAACACAAAAGTTTGCATCAGCTACATAAAGTGTTAATAGATTACATCTTAAGTAGGAAATACAATTAGTCATCACCAAGGATAGAATCATTGGGGAGTTAGAATGAGTGTTTTCTTTGATGGGATATTTTGAAATACATTTTGGCTAACTAAAAGGAAATATCACAATAGTTTCTAGTTAAATATATATATACTCATTGCAAATAAAATTTACCAATTTCACTATTTGAGTCAATTAATATTTGTTGGATCTTTAGGCAGATTTAACTTAAGTATCTTTTGTGATGATATTACATTCAGTGTTCCATAATTTATGTTCATAGCTATTTTATATTATATTATAAGAGCATCTTGATCTAGCAGAAATTAAGCAATATAGAAAATCACTATAACTCTAATATGTTAACACATATATCTCTTTGCTTTTGCACAGTTTTAATATTTCAATATTTCCAAGAAATAAAATTAATTTCTGAACTCTTGAAATTTTAAAATTGTATTAGATGAAAGTCACGTCATGTGTCATAGAGACCATTTACATTTTGTTCGGCAGTTTATAATTACTACGTGTTTATAGTTCAGAGTAAATGTAGCACATAAATCCAGGGCAAAGTCGGAACCAAAATTCTATATCTCAGCATCTAATACCTAGATTGTATGTGTATATGTATGTGTGCATGACCGTGTGGAAAATTAATAGAGTTTTAAGCACTAAAAAATATTGAAAAACAACCCCAATTTTATCCAAGGTAATGATGCTAAAACTACAATATGTAACATTTTCTAGTGTGCATTTACATGCATTTCCCCTCCCAAACATACACATTTACAAACTTAAGAGGCTTAAGGATCTAGAAACAAATATTTATGAACTTTATGCTACCATTATAGTTTATTGACAATTGAAAATAACTAAGTTTAATAGAAAAGCACACTGTTATTTTTTATGTGTGTTAAACATTTTTGCAACTTTGAACTTGCTATGCTTTCCAGTGTTACTGGCAGAGCCAACATCTGCCACATCTTCAAAGGAACTCTTAAAAATCGAAACTTTACAACTGTACTTAAAACAATCTATACAAAGCAGGTGATTCTGAAAAAAAGTCTATAAATAGGATGAATTACTTGACTTCAATTACATTTGATTGTTCACCAAGTAATGTAGTAATATAAAATGCCCTCTTTCGGTTAAGTAGCTAAAATAGATTAATCCATCTAACTTTAACTTTTATGTAGGTAATATAAAGTATAAATATGTACCTATTTTCTATTCAAATTAATCGAATGAATATATGCACATATTTTATAAAAAATAAAAATTATATTTAAATGGAGTAATTTGGGGATGTGAGTTTTACAAGGTTTTGAATCATTAGATTCTTGTAAAATTGTAAATATTTTAT
This sequence comes from Pteropus medius, assembly GCF_902729225.1. Taxonomy (NCBI): domain Eukaryota; kingdom Metazoa; phylum Chordata; class Mammalia; order Chiroptera; family Pteropodidae; genus Pteropus; species Pteropus medius. Next base: position 5,648,526 of record NW_024342467.1, on the reverse strand, counting down.
TTATAGCTACAAGATCATAAAATATTTATTGTCGAATTATGTCTGTCTATATGCCTAGCTATGTAGAATGACAAGAATGACATTAATAAGCTGGAAGTTAAATAGAAAGTAATGTCTTACCCACATTAACTCTAATATTATGTAATTTTTCTAGATATTTCAGTCATTACACTTTCTGAAAGGAAAAAGTCACTTTATTATTTATCTCTATGTTACTGGATTATGGTTTTTGCTTTAGAATTTGAAAAAGTCTATAAGACCTTGGTTATTATAGGAGAATATTAAACAAATAAAATGTCTCAAATTTACAAAATAAAAAATACAATTTTCAGTATTTTTTTTGGAGTGGTGGATTAATTTTAGGTTCTCAACATTTTTAAATGGTGACCTGAGCCCCCCCCCAAAAAATTTCTAAGTATCATTGACCTATATAAGTGTTCTCAAATGATTATACTCAAAAGTCAAGAGCTGCAGTATTTTTAGAATTTAGGTGCTTTATTGTTGAAAGTCAGCAATGAATGAGAAGAAAACTGCAAATAAAAATAGGAATAGTTTCAAGTTCTGTGTAAATATTTTTATTTATAGTTTATTTGGAAAAGAAATTCATTAAATACAAGGCATAGCACCTCTAAAACTTATTTGAGTTAAAAGCACAGTACTAAATATTTAAAATTTTAATATTTGTTTAAAGTAATTATCAATGGAAACCATTATGTTGGAACGTGTAAGCTCTTAACTAAAAAATTTAGAATTTATATTTTAAGCACTATTGCGGTTTCCCTGTGTTTAAAAACATAGACCCTTCATCACAGCGTTGGAATTTATAGTAACTTACAATATTTGTTGTGAACTAAGTTGTCTAGAAATTCATTTTAAACAAAATGAAATAGGAAAAGGGGTCAACCCCTCCTCTTAGATTCAGGGAAATTTGGGAGACTAATTCCATATTTCTTAGAATTAACTTTTTTATTTGAGAGACAGCTGAATTATGTAGGAAGCCCCTACATATAAATCTATTACATATACTTGGCCTGGTAATGGCGCCAATTTTATTCATTTACTATATTAAAAATGGCAGCCAGAAACACACAACAAAGATGTGAGGGCTATTTAGATTTTCATTTCAAATAAGGAAAACCAATAAAATACAGCAGTATATTTTAATTTTAGACTGTGTTCACTTCAGTAATTTATTTTTTAAAATTTCAGAGTGTGTCTCTTTCCCAAGCATTACTACAATGGTTACAAACATCTATGAATGATAAATGCTAAGGATGGAAAAATATTAGAAAATAAAATATGCACAGGAATTTCTTAATTAGTAGTTGTTGAGTTCAAGATCTGGATGACTTATCTCTCTCAAATTATCTGTATTTTTTCCAAAATGTTTTTATAATAATAAAATATTTTGTGAAGCAACTATATTAGCATATGAAGTGAGACTATCATGAGTAGCATTACCCCCTCCCCCACTGTAATCATAAAATCAGAAGGATTAATTCTTGAGTGGCCAGTTAAATTACATTTCCTGGATTATGGTATTGGTAACTGATTTCAATGGTTTAAAAAAAAAGGTTGGGGGGAAGGGGAGTTGAAACACAAACCGAGACCAAAGTCCACAAATTAGAAATCGAGGTAGGTATGATATATTTCTATTTAACATATTTAAGCAACAAAGCAAGTTTTATTGCCACAGCTTATTTCTCTGTATTATATGATTTAGCTATTCATAAGGTTTAGTTATCAATAATAAGCTTTTTGTTAAGGTCGTAAAGAAGATGAAGCACTAACATTTTTCCTGCTTTTGTTATGATGTTCTTATAACTATTTCTTGGAATAGCTGTATTCAACTGAAACCCTCAAGTAGACATGGAGTAATACAATAAAGAAAAGTTAGTTGTGACTCTCTACACTACTCCTAAATAGTCATCAGTGTGGTTTAAAATCCAACTGGAGAAAACCTTGCAGGATGTTTTATTTCTCTTATGGAGTTAAATGGAGATAAACAATGGTAAGGGTTATTTGGGCCTTTAGTTTCATTACTTATGCTGAGGCAGAATTAATTTAAATCCAATGTCCTTTTCTCTAATGGTTTTCCACTGACATTGCAAAAGTGTAGTGGATTTATTGTCACTTTAAGAAAGTTGTGTTAGATAGTATTTTATGATACAAAATAATCAAGAATGTATTTCAGAGTATTTCTCTGTAAAGCCTTTAATATATTTATTACTAAATTAACAAAAAGTTACTCGTTAAGAATATACATTCAAATGTGACTGAATGGGTCAATTATTATTTTTCTTCTATATTTGACATTTTAAATGTACAATGAAAAAGTAACCCATTATTCATAAAGCCTTCATTTATGATGTTACATTTTCTATAGCAATATGGTATTTCTGAATTTATACATGTTTCTGTCTGTAAATTTGATACTGTGTATTGGAATATTGGTTTTCACTAGATTCTGAAAATATTTTATTATATGTTCTTTGGTCTCTTACATGTGCATATGAACAACAATAATCAGGTAAAATCTATATTACACGTATACATTTTTGAAAAGGGTTTTTATGAGCTAGAGGAAAATTTATTCAAAAATAATCACTTTGCTCTCTTTATATAGATGTAAAATCAATAAATCAGATCTTTAGCTTATGTGATATTGCTATATTACTTTTAAAAGTTAGCATTTTTTTAAAAAGTGAATATTCTAAATATTTGTGTATTTTGGTGACTTAATTTTTGCATCCTTGGAGTTTTTACTTGTACTGCAAATGTGAGTTTACAAGGTAATACTCGTAGTGGTAACGTTAGCATTTTGATTAAAGATTTAAGTTGAAAAATTGTTTCTCTTCAAAATTTCATAGAATAAATTCAATGCAAATGTTTCAAATGTATTTAAATATCATTATTTGTTTCATAAGCTTTCTTTCTAAGATGTTTTAGATATGTTTTGCGAAGCTTAGATAAGCTATATTTATCGAAATGATCAGTACAAGGTGTTTATTTTTCATAGTTTTTAGTTTTAACGGTGTTTCAGTGGGAAGGTTAATGGTAAAAAGAAAACAGGGAAGGCGCCGAAATAACGGGGACATGGAAGCTATAGTTAAAGCACACTTTAAAATAATCCGTTTCTGTAAGGAAATATACTAATAGATGGATAGAATTCCAAATTCGATTACTTGATAACAGATCACCTGAACCAGCGCACCCACATTAAACACTGTACTACGATGTTCAACGTTCCGGCTACAAAATAAAATATTAGGCTTGAAGCATATACAGCTGTGTGGAGAGTCCAACAGGCTGAAACTGGTAATCAATGAGAGTCATTAAAGTCAAACATGCCAGCTCCCCTGCAGCTTTTGTTTTCTTTTGTTTTTCTTTTCCTGTAGCTCATTATTCTCCACATATTTCAAGAGATTCTCATAATACTACAAGAAAAAAAAAAAATCTCCAGTTATCTTACATGACTGTGGGCAAGAAAATGAGTAAGATGAAGTCATCTCTCTCTCAGGCTCTGCGGAAACCCAGAGGCGGGTCCAGCTTAGGTTGCTGGATGCCAGTAGAATTTTAAAGGCCTGGAATTTTGCTCTTTGAAAATATAGCCTTAAAGCTTTGCCAGAAATGACACCCAAATAAAAACTTATTTTTGCAAAGTGATAGTTATTTGCAAATGTAGTGGTGAAAAGTATTCAGTGTCTGTAGAAATGACTTTTTACACTGTCTGGACTGCACAGTAAAACTTTTGGATGATTTTTCTTAGCCTCTTGAATAACTAGCAAATTAAACTGAAGTGTATTCTTATTAGCTGGAAAAAAAATAAAATGGGTAGTGATTCTAATCAAATGAACAATGAATACCAAGTAAATTTCACAAATGATTGGTTTTATTTTGAAAGCAAAAACATACAGTTTAGTAAAATAGAATCGTGCCATGAAAAACTTAGTGGAAACTAAATAGATAAAATATGGCTTTGATTTTGTAGGAAAATAGTAATTTAGCAAATGGCTTTCACATTTTAAGAACCATCTAAAGAGAACTTTACTACTAACTGAGTAGATTGAAGTTAAGTAACATCTCTCCCTATTTAATATTTTTTCAAAAGTAAAATGAGCTCACAGTATGTTTATTAATTTTCACAATTAAAATCTCTGCAACTGTAGGTGTAAACTATATTTACTTTGGAACTTTTCTTATTTGAAATATAATGGATCTGATTGCATTAAACTAGGCAGCATCTAAACTATTGAGACAGGCTGAAATGACAGGGAAGCCAGAGGTTAGGCATCCAAACCTGGGAGCTTGCTTCTATCCATATTTCCAAGATTACCTTCTTTTCCCTGTCTTCCTTCAAAATTCAAGGAATTAGAGATAACTTTTCTTCTATAACAATTTTTTTTTTCCTGAAAATAGAGCTTTACCTAATATATTCTTGGATACTCAGATGTTTGGGAAAATAAAAAGCAGCGGCAACACTAGTATTATTATTATTATTATTATTATTATTTTGCATACTGAGCTATTACTTGATAAATTGTAAAGGATTTATCTTATTTCTTAGTCATCCTATCAGACAAGGAAATAGGTGGCACATTCAAAGGGATAACTGAAGAGAGTTTGATGATGACTATTTGATGGTGGCAGCAATGTAGGGAAGAAACAGGAAATGGGGAATAGCCCAGGGCCTGCCATAAATCTGAGAGGGCAAATAGAGGAAGCTTTTTCAAGAATCCAGACAGAAGCCTTCTGGCAAAGTTGGGACCTGAGGTGGAGCATTGCAGCTGATATCCGATATCATCCAATAATCCGTCTTCATGCCTTCCAATCTCCTTCTGTTGCCTCCCTTTAGCCAAATATAATCAGAAGACAAAGAAGCATAGCTCACGGGTCTCAGTGGATGAAATCCATAGAAGTCAACCTCCAGGAGAAATTACCAGAGTAGATCTAGGAGAACATGTCTCACTCTGTCTCTTACTAGTTGCGATTTAACTTCTCTGTTTCCTAAAAACTATACTGAGTTAATAAATATAAAGCACTTAAAACCATGTCTGGCTCAGTAGGTGTTAGCTATTATTTTTATCAAATATCAATGTAGGTGTAAGTATGTTGTATAGGTGTGCACTATCTGAAAACAATTTCTGTCTTACCTATTTATTTGTATTTTACTACTAATATTACTATAGGAAAGATTGTTTGCCTAAAAGATGGCTAAAGATTTTAAATAATCTGCAACTCTCCCTCAAATTATAAGTCACAAGTCATTTTCCTCAAATAATGGGTGAGTTCTAAACCAAGTTGTATAAAAGACTCAAGTTGCCTTCCCTTAATCACCCCTAAAACCCACTCTGTAGCCTCTTTTGCTTGGGCATCGCCTAACTTTTCTCAGGTGTATTGTGCCACTGTCTATCAAACACCTGTTTGTCAAGAAGAATGTACAGAGGGGCATTTAGTCAAGAGGGAACAGAATTTAAACCAAAGGGATTTAAAAACAGCAGTGAAATATCAGGTCTCTGTTTCAGGAGATTGGGCATGACATTTTCCTGTTGTGTTATAAAGTTTATTGCAGAGAGAATTTACATATTGTAGCTCTTTGTTATTTTTGGTGGTCTCATTTAGAGACCTTCATGAATAGCAAATATGCAAATACCACTAAAAACTAAAAATGTATTATATTCCACATAAAATGCATAAAAACAATTTTTAGTTTGGAGATCATTAATTTTTTTCAAAGAAAATAATTTGCTGGTTTGTTTGTATACTTATTTATATTTAATAAATCATTGAGAATTATTGCTTAGCTTGAGGTCAGAGAGAAAAGCAAAACCCGCCTGAGTTGCATGTTTTGAGTGATGAATTAGTTTTACTCTGTTTAGTTGAGTCACTTCTCCTGCACCTACAGTTCAATGCAGGGAATTCAGAGATGTATTTCAGAGAAAAGTTTAAATTATTGTACGTGATGGTCTGTGGCAGTTGCTTTTGAATAAATAGTAGAACCAAATACTGTATTAAAATTCAAAATGCCAACTTTCCTTTTTAAGGAAAGTTAAGATGGTTACTAAATCTATCAGGGTGATCACTTCATACGTTTTAGTCTAATCATGATGTTGTATACCTGAAAATAATGCAATATTATGTCATCTGTAAGAAAAATAAAATTAAAAAAAATATGTATATGAAACACTAGCTATGGCTTCTGTGCTAGTTAATGGGAGACTGGGAGGGAGTAAGGGGAGGGGTACAGGGAGAACAAAACATTAAGTGCTCAGTAATAAACACCAGTGACAAGAATGGGGCAACTGCACCAACTAATTCCTTATTCTTGGATTACGGGTTAGGCTTAAATTGTTAGTTTTTAAAAATAAGTCGCAATCTGTAATATTTAAACAGATGATTAGAATCAAAATTATCAAGACACTAGAAGAGGCCCAAGGCATCACCCAGTTCAATGAATATATTTCCTAGAAGAGAGAAAGCGCCCAGAGAAGTTAAGTAATGTCTGTTCATTCAGCCAAGTAGTGGCAGCTCAGCTTCTATATACTGACTTCAGCCTAGTGCCCTTAAAAGAAAAATCTCATAAAATATTTTTAAACCTTAAGTTTTCAGTCTTCCCAATAAAAATAAATTTCAGCATCATTTAAAACGTTGGCTACTGCTTTTGAGTGAATAAAATGCAATTTCACAAAGTGCTTTACTTGGGTGTAAACTACCTCTTTCTGAATCTGATTTTATGTCAGATTACCTCAGTCATTTTTCATTCTTGCTTTATGAATATGAACACTGTTATACTTTTAGCTTCAATTTTCTAATTTTCTAATGATGTGGTTCTTTTCAATTACCAATGTGCCTATATATTTTGATACCTCCCACAATAAACCATTGCATTTTAGTTTAAACCATAGTTTAATGTCTGGTAATATATAGATGGACTTTGCTATATTATATCTATGAATGATAGATATTTATGTAAACAATCATAATTTGGGTATCCATTTGGGAATTGAAGAATCTATTTCCTGTTTGCAAATTTTTAATTTAACACAAGTAAATTTGGTTAAATTGAACTTTTCCTAAAATATATTTATCTTTTTATGTTCAAAGTAATGAATAGCAAATGAGTAGACATCTTGCAACTTTCCATCATCTCAAGTCATTAACTTTATCTCTGTTTTTAGATAAATATTGATCTTTATAAATTTAATACAATAATCTTCTTGCATAGAAGATACCTCAAAATCTTAATAGTTGGTCATTTTGCTTTTGCTAACCAGATGTGCCTTCTTGGTTTCTCCTGCTCCTGCTTAAACCCATCTTCCCTCACAATCTGTAGAGATCAGACCCATCTGCTCCTCCTCAATACAGTGAACCTTATAACCTCTGAAATACTCTAATGCTGACCCCTCATGCTCATTCCAGATCATTATTTCTTAGTAAACCCTCAAAACACAAAATTAAACATGAAAAATACAATTGGTTATTCCAAGAGTTTTTTTCTTCTTTTTGTCTAAACATACTTTATTTCCAAAATAATGAAAAAATATTCCTCTTTTATGTAGTTAATTTTGAATTACATTAAAAACATCTTCACATTAATAGTCTCAATTGATAATTTCTTCTTTTCCACTAGACTTATATTCAGGAATCCGCCATGCTGCTTTTCCCTACACATTTCAGCCCAAATCCATTCTATTGAACATCCTTCTATATTTTTTTCCATTCTTACTTTGACGTCTCTTGTACTTAATTTGGATGTCTCCTCAGGACTCCCGATGTAGCCATCTTCTGAATCTTTATCTCTTTTTCATTTTTCCTTAATAAAATTCTATATTGAACTAAAGTAATATTTTGGCTAATGTTCATCAATGATATACTACTAGATTTTACTTATACTGAATTTTGTGTGCAAATAAATTTTGTATAATATCAGGTAGATACATATAACACAAGTAAATATAATACATAATATAATATAATTAAATATCTGCTATAATCTCATATATACTATGAATCTAATCAAATACATAGAAAATTATATCTAGAGCAGTGCTTTCCTGGAAAAGTATTCTCTTTATTTAGTCTGTGGAACACAACACTAAAGGCTAGTTTAAATCAATATTCTTATACTTTCTAATGTGGGTACCTAAATATATATAGTCATGGTTGCATTCAAGGAGTTTTCCACAAGATTTACAGCATCTCTCATTTACTCAAGAACCTCTCGTGACATGGCATGTATTACTTACTTCTAATTTCCTTGAATAAGAATTTAGGGCTATATGTAAATAGGCTTCTGTAAGAATCTCTCAATTCAATTATTAAAAGACTTTATTGACTTGGGCTAGTTTTTTTGACATTGGTTTTGTTTTTGTTTTAGCCAATTTATGTTCAATAAACTTGTATATGTCTATCCCTTTTTCAAAAGCTTTTTATTTTGAGAAAATTGTAAATTCATATGTGGTTGTAAAAAAATAATATAAAGGGGTTCCATGTACTCCTTACCCAGTTTCTCCCAATGAAAATGTCTTCTATAATTATAATACAATAACAATCAGAAAACTGATATTGAAATAGTCTATGAAAATGATATTGATACAATCCACTAACCTTATTCAGATATCACTAGTTTTACAGGCACTCGAGTGTGAGTGTGTGTGTGTGTGTGTGTTTAGTTTAGCCATATGCTGTCAGATATATTCTGTATTTTGATCTCATAGCCTATAATATTGTCTTCTAATATGTATTTATTATTTTTATTAAAATCTGGCTTGTGACACTTTCTCAGGTCAATACTCCCTTATATTAATAATTGTGCTTTCCCTACCACATTAATGTCTATATATTGCATAATAATACACTTATACTTTGCTGTTCCTATTTCACATGTATTTAGTAGATGATTTGAATTACATGCACTCTCAGAGGAAAAACTAATGTCTTCTTTTTTTTTTAGTGTGTATCCAGCCTCAGATTAGGTGCACAGATGGTCTAAGTAAATCCAAATTTTGTCATAGAAAATGCTTCACTAATGATGCGTGAATTACCTGTGTTAGAAGTTTTCTGAGACTCTCGGTTCCAGGCTTGCAGTAGGGCAGATTCAGAACATTTTGGGGCAATTCATGGGAGAACTTAGTGAATATCCAACTTAAATAACATTCTGTGTTTGTTTCTGATTTATTTTTATGGATTCTTTCTAAAGTATTATACCAGTAATTATGTGGTATATATACTTATCATTTATGAGTAAATCTGGACAAAAATAAATATGCATTTTATTGAAAACTTTATCATAAATAAGCAAGAAAATCTGTATTTTAAAAGGTAAGATTCTATATTATTAATAATGTAGTATTGCTAAAACCAATTTAGTGATTATTAAACCCAACTAATATATGGAAATGCCTCATTCCATTATTTCTGGCTGAGATGTGGGATTCTATAAACATCTGTGGAATTATGCTATGCATTGTTGAGTTTTTGCACATTACATACAGCCAAATAATAGTAGTATTTAAAATGTCTTAAAAAAAAAACCCAAAAAATAAACTTGAAATCATTGACTGATTGGGAAAATATGGAATATTCATCAATCTGCACTGCAGTATTGAATAAGGACACAGATAGTTGGTGTTTTTTAAAAAATAGATTATTTTTAAAATTTTCAGGTAGACTGGATTTTTTACAAAAGAAAAATCACTTTTATAAGGATATTAATATAATGATGCTGATTCAATCCATGATGCCTGTGTCTGTATCATTCTCCTTTGAGTATGACTGGTTAACCATATTCAAATAACAGTACATTATTAGAGAATGTGGATCTGGACACTGACAAGTGACTATACATGAGGTGGCCTGGCCAGTAAGGAAAGAACAATGATGATGAGAGGTGGACAAGCTAAAAAAGTCATTTCCCTTATGGTTCTGAGCTTAGTCACATACTACATAAACTGTCTGATGAAAAGAAAGTTTGCAATAAGCCCACCTGTCATCTGTGCAAGTGAGCTAGAATTTATTTCTGTAAGAGTTCAAATCAATTCATATTGTAATACATTTTGACAATTTCAAAAACATTCTGTTACCTATGACACTGATACTGATTCTATTTCAACAATTCCTTCAATTCATAGAGAAAAATATCCTTTACATTGTCCATGCTTCTGGCCTTTTTCATTAATGTGGTATATCATAAGATTACTTTATTAAGACTGATAACCCTCAATACTGATGTTACATTGGAATGATCTGGGTGCCCTTTAAAAATACTGATGCCTCATAAATTATGATTAAATTATTCTAGAGTAGAGCTGAAGATTTTAAAATTTTATAATGGAAAATTATAGCATTAAAAGAATAGAGAAAATAATATAATGAACCCTCATGTGCCCATTATGTTTAATATTTGTCACACATGGCAAATCTTAACTCATTTATACCATCCCACTCTTCCCTCACTTTGTCCCAATTATTTTCAAACAAATCTCAAATATTTTATTGTTTTATCTGGACATTGGTGTTAGTGATTCTAATGTATAGCAAGTTTGAGAACTATTAGTTTAGAAAATTCTTGTTTCTAGGTTGGAAGTTCTGAGAGGCAGGGACTCTATATTCTAGACCTTATCCTTTTCTGAACATAAAGAGCAATGTCACACCTGGCTGCTCAATAAAAAATTATTGATTTACTAGAAATGGCCATTTGTATATCTGTGTTTATCTCTGACTATCATAATATTCTCTTATGCTGTATAGAATTAGTAACCACTAGCCACATATGGCTATTTAAATTTTAACTAAAATTAACTAAAATTTAAAAGTTTCTCGATATCACTACCACATTCCAGATGCTCAGTAGCCATATGTAGCTACTAGTTAATATAGTCAACAGGGAAAATACTGAACATTTCCATCTGTTAGAAAGTACAATTGAACAGTGCTTCTAAACAGAAGGACAAATTTTCTTATTCTTCAGCTACGAAAGAGTCATCAAAGATGAGAACTTCCTCAAGTGGAGAAAGAGATTATGAGAATTCAAATATGACTTGAAGCCAAATACAATTAAAAGTATAACTGTCACAGTTGAAGCACATCTGAAAGTAAAATGTAAGGAGCATTATTTTGCTAAAACTTTTTGGATAAATGTTTGATTTACTCAACCAAATATTCACTTAAATAAAGTACACTCATGGTTTTGCAGAGCCCAAAGCTTATCTTAAAATAATTATTAATTAAATAATGTATAAGCCTGAGATTTAGGTAATTATCAAAATGAAAGCAAAATCAGAGATATTAAATTATTGAATTATAAACAGAATTAAAATGAAGTACAACATAACGATGAATGTAAATGTTAAAAAAAAATAGAATTTTGGAAGCGAGAAGGCAAACAATGAAAGTAAATTCAAAAATGTAAGGTCAACTAGGGAGATTCTTCCAGGCCTCTTGAGGAATAGGGAGGAGAACATTTTTCTGGGAAAGGGTGGGGAACATGCCAGGAATTAGGCTAGATTTTCCAGGGAGAAAGTATGAAAACTTAATAGAATCACACAGTGGCAATCAGTGATAAAATAAATATTAATTTTTAATTCTTCTCAAAGATTTGGTTTTTTATCATCCCTGGTGTGAATTTCAGCTTTGCAATTCAGGTAGTTGACAAACAGAAGAACCTATTAGGGGAAATGTTTAATCTTTTAGGAAGAAAATGAGGCTAAAGTATCCATCTTGGCATTAGGAAAGAGCAAGTGCAAGGAAGACTGAAGTATATTGTGTTGTACGTCTGTGCTGTGAAACAGCTGAGCTTGTCTGGCTGTGGCCATACATTACACAATCAAGCTGCCACAACCACAGAGACTTGACTGTGTGGGAAGTAGGAAGACTATTCATCAGTGGATTCATTTTTAATAGAGATTAACTGGTAACTCATTGATGATTGAACTACTAGCAATTTATGGGAGAAAAGGCAATATTAACACTACATATTAAGTTAAGCAAAGATATCACTGGATATATTCGTGTTAAAATTTATGAGTTGAGAATGTACATTTAAGTATGAAAATGTAGAAAAATGTTAGCGATTGCACTCAAGCCCTCTTAGGACCACAAAAATACATACATACATACATACATACATACATACATACATACATACATACATACATTATAGCACTGGGCTGGGCATGCTCAAGTGTCCTCGCAATTCTCATTGTTTTTCAGAGGTTTTGGAACAGAAGCAGGCCAGACCAAATATAATTTGAAATAAAGTTTTATTGACAGTGTGGAAGAAGAGTGGAGAAAACATTTTAGTAGTTTTCAGTAAGTAAAATTGATGATTTACTTTCATATTGAAAATTTGCTCATATCGCATTGGTGGCCAATGGTGTGTAAATGTGTGGATGTGATAATCTATGTTATTCATGGTAATTTTTTTTTTTATTTTAGATGAATAAATCTTAGTTTTTCCCAATTTAAAAAAAAGTGTGCTTTTTTTCATGGACACAGAAAGTAAAGCTAAGAGATTATTTATTTATTTTACAGGAACCACTTAGAAGAAATCATCTATATATGCAAAACATTTCTTTAAAAAAAAAAAAAGCATCACTAATTAAAGTACATTTATTAGTTAAATGCAATAAAATAGTTAAACACATATTAGTATACCAGAGAAATAAGTGACTTCTATATTAAATAGTGTTACTTCGAAACTCAGAATGTGAAAAAGCCAAACTCAACCAATAGGAAATTTAAATATGTTATTCAAAGTAGATGGAATAAAGTGGGCCCATAATTTGTGTCCCAAAGAGTTGTTGAATTAGGGAGAAGCTACTTAACACGAGTCACAAGCAGAATTATTATTAAGGGATTTCCTTCATTAGGTAGTTGCTATTCTCAGGTCAGATACAAATACTCTCACATTTTATCTGTATTTCTCTTAATATTAAAAAAAGACTTTCTCATTTTATGCTTTCTAATAGAATTCCATTTCACTTTGAATCACCTATTTACCTTTGGAAGCAGAATTAGTACTTCAGATCAAGTTGAATTCCTTAGAAACAAATAGCTCAGAGAAGAAATATTTAGATAAATGTTAACTAGTGTCAAATTATAGCCTATCCTTCCCCTGGTTCCTGACACACACACTAACACAATAGTTGTTTCAGTGGTATTATAATTCACAAACTCAGACGTAGTTCACTAAAAGCCTGCTATTTGCCAGGGACTTGGCTCTGCACTGTGAGTACAGTAAAGTGAATAGAACATCTTGAGGCTTCTAGATAGGTCCACACCATAGTAGCAAAGACAAAGATGGAAGCAACTGGATGCAACAGTATAATAAAGGATATAATAATGTAACAAAGGTGATGGAAATATACAGAGAAATCCAGGAAAGTTTCAGGGATAATGGCATCTCCTTCAGTTTCTCTCACTTCTTACTTTCTACTTCTGATGTCAATGAGTGCATGAAAATCTTATGACTGTGACCTGGATAAAATTACCTTTGGAAAAAAAAATAAGGATCTTTATTAATCATAATGATATGAAATACAGGGTAGGTTTTGGGTTTCTGGAATCATGCACAAAATTTATTCCCAAGGCATTCTTGTTCAGATCCTCGATTTTTATGATTTAAGCATTCCTTTGTCTTATGCACCAAAGTTTGTGGGCAGTAGTAATTCATCGTAGATAGCTAAACTTCGTAATTCAAAAATAGACTCATGGACGGACTATAGACTAGTGGTTACTAGAGGTAGGGGGTAAGAGGAGGGGGGAGTAGATGGGATAAAAGGGGTCAAATATGTGGTGACAGAAAGAAATCTAACTATGAGAGGTGAACAAATTATAAATATATATATACCTTACTGTTAAAGTATATGGCTGAAACTTATTGTATTTCATTAACCAATGTCACCATAAAATAAATAAATAAATGATAAATAATTTTTATTTTAAAAAAGAGAAAAAATATTATGTGATAAAATCAGAGTGAAAGGTAAGAGATTTTGCTACCTGGTAAAATACTCTGTACTATTTTTGGCACGAAATCGATGTCATCTTGATAAGACAAGGGAAAATTAGGCCCATAGGAGACATTGTAGAGTAAATTTACATACGCATGACTGTGATGTTATTAGCTCTCCCATATCGCAAGTACTGAGTGTAGGTGAATATTGGGAAACAAGAGGAATGACTTTTCGTCCTCCCTAGGTATTCTTTCTTTAGTCTTCTTGGCATTTCTCTCCATCTTTATCTTGAGAGCTGTTAAGACTTTCCTGCAGGATGTATTTAAGCACATTCATTGAAAGTTAGAATTGGAAGGGATTCGAGAATTTATCAAAATTACCCCTTCAGTCCTAAAGAGAAGAAAATTGAGATGCAGAGAGTGGCACCCTTAAAATAATGTATGCTGAACTGAAACTAATAAGTTCGAATTCAGTATCTTTCTCTTATTTTTATAATCTGCTGTTTGAAAATGTCATCCTGTTTATTTGTTAAGATGTCAGATAACTAAAATTTTTCTTTTGAGGATTGTTTAGCTAGTCACTTTCTACAATAAAGGCAAAAATAGCATATGAATCTACTTTTCTAGACTAGCATTATTATAATTTAATTACCACTGTCCATTTGATTTGAATGAATATTGAAGGTTGGTTAGTTGTTTTTTTAAAAATTTAATCAGGGAGACAGAGAATTTCCATTGATGTGATCCCAGTGTCTTCCTTGCGTGACTTTTACTTCCTGGTGAAATCAGTCATTCATTAAGGAGTAAGAATTTGGGTTATTCTGGATTTGATGACCACTCTTAAAATTAACTTTGAAAATTTAAACATTGAGAAGTGTTCTCTCAGTGATTATTATGACAGTTAAATCTATAGTGTTATAGTTGAAATTACTTCATGACCTGGAGTTTGAAGGTTTTCCTGTATTGCAAGTGCTCTTTCTAAATCCCAGGTATCTTACTTGATATCATCAAGTAAGTGATCCGATTCATCACTTTTGTTTTATTATTCTTTCAATTATTCTCCTAAAGACAGTCAGTGTTGCCAATTCATTAAGATGTTTCCCCCCATCCCCTCTTAATTTAGAATAGTATTAGTTTCTTTTGCTCATTTTCTTTTCTCTAAGTTATTCTGGAAATTTATATGGAGGAAGTCATATCAATTCACAAATCTGACTGTATTAAATCACATGGGTTTGATTTGCCAAAATATATAACATTGTCTTGAACATTTAGAGTGTGGTTAGAAGGAAGCCTGAACTGTAAGAAAAGGTTTTTTTGTGTGTGATGTCCACTTAACCAATAAATCTGTCATCACTGACTGATTTCCATTTCCTCTGAAATAAACAAATCACTATTAAGTCCTTTGAAGCAGGAGGCTGCCAGGAAACACGAAAGTCACTTTTGCTTCATCTTCCAAGATAAAGTATTTAATAAATGGAAATGAGATGCAGAAGAAGGAGCCGTGGGGTCTTTACACCTGCTAGAAAGTCCAGCAGCTCTCCACAGAGCAGGAATTCAAACAAACCTCAAACCTCGACTTTCAGCAAAAGTATAGAGACGAAGCCAAGAATAAACTCTGCAGGGCCCTTGGAAATTTCTTAAGTAGAAAGCCTGAATTGTGGAAACATAGGAAATTTGAAGAGGAAAGGCTAGAAGTCTGGAGGCCTATACTTCTCTACTGAATTAGCTCTATAGTTGTTTTATCTTTAGAATCCTTCATATTCTACTTTAAATCAAATGGTAATTGATCCTCTATAAAAACTTTTATTAGAAAGTCAGGGTCTTAGCTAAGGAGTAAATATCAAATGTTGATTGGCGAGGGCTTTTTTGTTTCTGTTTATTTAATTTCATATAATTTCAGAGTTATGTTTTATTTTTATTTATCCCATTCGAAATAAATGAGTCCCTTAAAGTAAATGCACATGCATTCTAATCAGCAATCCACTAAGGAAATAAAAGTTCACGTAAAAGTCAGGACAAAAAGAGATAGCAAATGTCAAAACTTTTAGAAAGACCAAAAAGCAAGTAAGGTACAAAGGAAATAAACAGACATTAAAAAGAAAACTGAAAGTGTATCCTAAAATAAAACTTCAGACGGTGATACATTACTATTTTCCCTATATTTTGTGATCACCCTTTATTTTTGAGTAAAGAATTTATTCGTCTCAATGATGAAGTGAATCTCTCTTAACCTATGTCCTTTATCTGTTGTTATTAGCTCTTTGAGCACCAAGAACTGTGGTTGCTATTGTTTTAACAATCATAATACTAAAAATAAATAAATAAATAAATAAATAAATAAATAAATAAAACGACCCACACTAAAATTTTTATTTTAACTAAAAATTATTTTCATCTTGTTTCAATAAACTTATTAACTAAGTTATATATTTTTTCAAGTAGATGATGTTGAAAGGATCAGGAGTATAATTGAGGAAATCAAGACAGCAAGTTGTTTTGTGTTTGCTGGTAGCTCAGTGACACGAGAATAATGTCATTACTGTACTCATGTTTCTCATTGCCTGCCTGATACAAGCCTGTTCTTATTTTAAAGATGCCAACACTATGCAGTTATTCTGTCTTCATAAAGCTTGCATGTTCGTTTATTCTTTTAAAAATAAATTTAGTGCTATGCCATTCAGATATTTTAAAGATTATTATAGAAAATTTATTTTGCTTAACAGTAACAGTTGACCACAAGATGAGAGTTCTTAGTTCATTCCATCTTTTTGAAAACTTCTCATCAATAAATTTATAATTATATTGGTTTTTGAGATTTCTGATACTTTTGAACGAAACACAATTGGTGGCTGTGAAAGAGAGTCTAATATGTTCTGTGTGGCTCTCATAATTGGAAACTACAATAAGAAAGTTAATATTCTATCCACAGCTATAGCTTTGGTTATTTACAGATGTGGGATTGACTGCTATGCTGGTATATTTGAGGCTCAAGTAATTTACATCTCTGAATTATTTGATAAAAGATATACAGGCCTTTTAATTCTAAAGCTTCCGTTCCCACAGTATTGATAATACTTTCGACTTTGATCTCCAGAACATGAAGAATTCATTGTCTCTCAGGCTACTAATTTCTAATAATGGGCAATATTGATTAGTTTGACGGAGCTGTGTTTTTAAATTTTCATATGCATATATTCAATTATAGATCTTTGGAGTAGTTTTATTCTTTATAAATCTCAGGATGAAATACAAATATATTACCAAAAGTACTCTCAGTCACGGCACAGTGTGGATATTAAAGAGGATGTGGAAAAAGTTTGAAGGAATGGGGGCTTGCTCCATTGTTCTAAGCCAAAAATATCAAAATTTGGCGTATAAGATGATGGAAACTAAAAGTCTGCTTATTCCTATAGGGGATTAATGCATTACTCAACCTTGAAAAATTATATTGCCTGGCAACTACAAAATATGTTTAATTCTCCCAGTCCTATCTTTATTCTTTCATTTTGGATCCGGTATCATTCAAAAGTTCTGATCTGCTGACAGTTAAAATCTCATTAGGATATTGTACAACTGATATTTTCCTCAGGCTTTAAGAGTTATTTGATATATGCTCTTTTTTATTGATTATAAGTAGAGTTGATTCAACATTTTTTTCCATATCTACTTAACTGCTTTTAGTTTAGGAAAATGGTGAACTGAAAAACACTAAAGCTCAAACACTTCCCTAAAGAAAAAGTACTGTGTATTACATTAATATGACACCTTTCTTTGAAAATCTCAAAGCTCCTAATTATAGAATTCTCTAAATAAACAGTCTTTGGTTCATTTTATTTTTCCTTTTCAAAAATAGTCCAGAAGGCAAATAGCAGTAGTGGTATTGTTTTTTTTTTGTTCTGTATTTTCTTACTTAACACCAAAAAAGAGAATAAATTGTAGTATGGGGCAGCGATGATCTTGTCCTTTTAAATTCCAGAGTATAAGGATAGTCTTGTCTAAAATAAAAATAAAATAGTTAACTTCGCAAAGTTCCGTCTAGCTATAAAATTGGTTCATTTTACCCTATTTAACTTGACTTGTTCCATTGTGTAACGTTATCTCATATTATGTGATTAACTATAACTATGGTGGTAGCAGCACCTATATCTTCTACCCCAGACAGTTATTATCTGTTACTGGAAAATTTGTCGATTAGCTCAGGTGAGTAGAGTGGTGCTAATAATACCAAAACCACAAGCTTAGGTTTTGTGATGTTATCTTCTTTCAGAGAACGGCTTTTTTTTCGTGGCTGTAGAACACTGCTTTAATCATTGCCAGCTATATGATAAATGCATTCTGTGCTACACAAGGAACTGTGTGTGTTTGGCCAGCTATAAATGAAAAACCCATTTAAGAATACCACTTTGAAATGGTTGATCATATTTTTGGGGTGATTGATTCATGTCCACAGCCCTTCAGTCATTTATAATGTGTAGATTGACCACCTCCCATTGGCAAAGTGCTGTACTTCTAATAAAATATGTGGTTGATTGAAAAAGTAAAAAGTGTTTAAAGCTCAGGTTCATTATTATGTAGGTGCCTGGGTGACCAAGTCAATTGAATGAGTGTGTCAACATATTCATTTATCAAGAGGAAAATTGAAATAATTTGAATTTTTCTTTCTCAACCATGCTAATTATCTTAGCTCTCAGACAGTCACTTACCAATAGAGAAGCTATTCATGTATTTAGTTATCGAAGGCTTTCAATTTTACATTCTGAACAACTGTTAAATATTTCCCTCACCCTAATTTCTTAGTTTAGAAATGCATTTTTTTAACCTGATCATTATAAGTGTCTCTCACCAGTCTATCCCAATGCTTCCATTCTGTTTTGTTTTGTTTTGTTTTGTTTTCTTAATGGAAGTGCGGCCATTGATTTAAATATCTTTCAGTGACTACTGACTATGTGTCAGGTACAGTGCTGGAACCTTAAGAAAAGATCAATTGTTCTCAAACTGGGATGGTTTTATTCCCCAGGAGACATTTACAGTATCCAGAGACAAATAATTGTCACAACTTGAAGGTGAGTAGAATGCTATTGATATCTAGTGGTTAGGAGCCAAAAATGCTGCTAAAAACTTCCACTGCACAGGTTAGCCCCCACAGCAAAGTGTGATCTATTCCAAAATGTCAGTAGTGTCTAAATTGAGAAATCCTTGGGGAGAGGAAGGGTGGAGAGGATCTAAGAATAAGGCCAGGTTCTGCTCTTAGGACACACCCATCTAATTCTTCCCTCATTAAAATCCTCGAATTAACATACTCCATGTTGCTCACAGCGCACACTCTCTTGCCAATAGTTTTCTCCAATTCTTTAGCCTTCTCCATGTGCTGAGCTTCAACTCCAAGAGAGCTTTGCTTTCCGAAGGAAAGGACATTCTGTGCTCTTTTGTGTTTGTGAGATTTTGTTCTCGCTATTTCCTTTGTCTGGAATACTCTTCTTTCTGCAGCTACAGAAATTTCACTCATTCTTTAAGACTCAGCCCAGATGTCACTTCCTCCCTGAAGCCATCCTTACTCACCCTGGGAAAGGTATTCACTTCCTCTAATAGTCTTGTAGCTTATCCTGCATACTTTTATTTTTCAGAATGAGTCATTTTGCATAAATGTTATTTATTAACACTTCTCTCATAAACTTAATTGCAGAGATTGAATCTTTAGCTGCAAGTGCAGAGGACAATGTCTGGCACAGTTTCTATTCAAATATTTAATAAAATACTAATTAAGTACTTGAATAACTGTAGAAAGAGAATGATCCTAAATTGCATGGAACTTTTAAAAATAAATAAGTGCGACCTGCTTTACTCTAAAGTTTTTAAAACTTTGGGTTTAGAAGTTAGGCATCCTTTGACATATAACAGACATAGATATAAAATTTGCATTCCATATACACGCAGGAGAGTGCAAGATCATTTCTTTTTTCCTACCACTAATCCTTGTGCAATATTTGCAAAAAAACACATGGAAATTGCTTGCAAAATGGTTATGATTTCTACACCACTTATATTTCTAGATAACATTGTATAATTTATAAGTAAGTTTATATATTAAAAGTAAATTTGGATCCTTCTGCTTCCAAAAAGATAGAATAAATATATTTTTCTCATTTCCTTTCACTAAGAATAATTGAAAGCACTGGACGTCACATATAAAATGAACTAAAGAAGATTCTGAAAGAAAGAGAAAGGAAGGCAGAACGGCTAGAGACGTTGTGACCCAGGAAATGACATGATGTTCCCTGGGTTTGCTTTTGCTTTATATGTTCCAGACTTGGAGCTGAGGAAGCCAGCAGCTTCAAAACACCAACAAACACAAACAAAAAAGGCTTCAACGAAAGTCCATTATCTTTAGGCTAAGTTCCAGGAAAGGGGTAGCCTCGCAAAGCAAAATACTTTAAGACAACTGCTCTACTCAAGCAAACCAACTTTTCCTTGGTAAAAGTCCCTGTTAAGAGAGTCAGTAACCAAAGAGGAAGGAACTATTGATGAATCTGAACAACTTAGATGAACCTGCGGAATTATGGTGAGTGAAAA
Organism: Pteropus medius; assembly: GCF_902729225.1. Lineage (NCBI taxonomy): Eukaryota > Metazoa > Chordata > Mammalia > Chiroptera > Pteropodidae > Pteropus > Pteropus medius. Next base: position 5,628,002 of record NW_024342467.1, on the reverse strand, counting down.
AAGCCAATTCCAAAGGTTCTATACTATATTATTCTATTTATGCAACATTTCTGAAAGGACAAAAATTATAGTAACAGAGAACAGATTAGTGGTTGCTAGGAGTTAAAGAAAGGTTGGAGACGAAAAGTAATTGAGTATGCCTATAAAAGAGCAGTCGGAGGGATCTTTGTGATGGAAATGTTCTGTGTCTTGACTGTTTCAGTGCCAACATGCTGATTGTGATATTGTGCTATAGTTTTGCAAGATTACCATTGGGTAAAACTGGGTAAAGGGTAGATTTCCATATGTCATTTCACTGTTTTAGTATTTCCTTGTGCTACTTTTGATTGCAGATGAATCAACAATTATCTTAATATATTAAAAAAAGTGAATTTAATAAAAAATTATGATGGCTTAGTAGTTCTTTAGAATATCTTTATATATGTAACATAACATAAGTTATTTAACTTCTTACAAGGGCTATGATACATTTTATACTCATAGTAGATACTTTCCCTTCTAATGTGGAGGTGTTAGTGTTGCTTTCCACAGAGGAACTACTTCTTTTGGCTGAGAACATCTGCTTACGTGACTGGTGTTTAGAGATGTCATAACATATATTCCATACTTTTATGTCACATACATTTTTTTGAAAATGTTATAAATTACTTAGTGAAAGTATTTAGAAAATATGAGTAATTAAACAGGAATTTTACACTTTGTGACGTGATTCTAAAAAGACATTCTAAGACTTCCCTAGTCACAACTAGTTCACCTAATGTACAATTGATTCTTGAACAATGTAGGGGTGTTTTATTTTTTTTCTTTGAGCAGTAAAAAATATATAACTGCAATTGAAAACAAACTTTAAGAGAAATTAAAAGAAAATGTATCCACTGCTGAGAAGACTATAGGTTCAAAGAAATTGAAGCCTCACACCCTATCACCATACCCAATATTAACGCCACACTTTTAAAGATGATATTGTGCGAATTGTTTAGATCCATTGTTGGTAGAATCTAAGGGTGAGAAGATGAGTTAATCTTTTGATGGGTTCTAGATCATTCCTTCTTCCCAGAATATGCTTGTTGATGTCTAGTTGTCTTATGTTGGGGGAGCAAAATTACCAAGTAATCATGTTGGTGTGTTAATGACAGGGTCACCCATGTCATTAAAAACCCTGAGAATTTCGAAATCATATATGGCTTTGAAATTTTTAGATTGGGAAGGTACAAGTCATTAAACGTTGCTCTCTGTGTTCTTTTCTCCTTATTTTGCATTTCTTCCAGTAGGATCTCTTTTGATACAAGTTCAAAATAAATTACTTGGACAAGATTGTCTTGTACAATATTTAAGAGCACAGTTGCTGGTAGAAGATTCCTCAGAATTAAACCCTAGCTCTGTGCCTTACTGGCCTTGTGACTTGACATGTGTTACTGAACCTCTCTGTGCCTCAGTTTCCTTATTCCTGAAATGAAGGATTAATTGAGTCAATAAATGTAAATGCTTATAATACAGTCTGGCACAAAGTAAGTACTACTTAAGAGTTAGACATTATTATTATGTCAACATTAAGAATGCTGTAGAATGTATTGTATTCTTATTATGTCAACATTAAGAATGTTGTAGAATGTATTGTATTCTTAAAGAATTACTTTTTAAAAAGTAATTAGAAATGGTATTGTATTAAAATTTTTACCAAAGACAATAGCTTACCATCTTTGACCGTCAGGTATAAGCTAAAATTGTCTGGTTTTTGTTCAGTGCCTACCATGCACTGGTGATGATATAGTAAATGATCCCCACCTTTAATTGCTCTGGACAGGAGCTTGACGATTTTCATAGCTGTAGAGACAGAGTATATATCAAATCCGTTTATAGATACCAAAATTAGACATTCAGAACCAATCTTTTACTTCCCCTTTAATGGTTTTAAAATCATTGATGGCTTTCTAGTGTCAAGATAAAACTCTCAGCATGGAAATCAAAGGCTCTCACAGGCTGGCCCTGTCCTCATCTCTTCTCTCACTCACATCCTTGTTTCTAGCACTTTGAGATAGTTGGTGTTCTCAGTACATTCTAGGTGCTCTCTCTAATCATCCTCTGTTCACTCTGATTTTAATACAATTCTTGGTTTCTCCTTTAGGCACTCTTCTCCTTTTCCAAATTCTGGCTCATATTTGCTTTCTCTAAGATTCTTGCTTAACTAAAATCAACCAGATTGAGTGCTTCTCCACCCATACTAAAAAATGTTCCTCAAACCTTTGATCTGTAGGCTTAAGCTTATCTGGTCACCAACTCTGAGCATTTAGAAAGAATTGTTTTGCCTGTCATTTAAGATAACACATGGCCTCAACCTATCCTTCTGGGATATTTTCATCATTTTTCCCACCCATACTTCATATTCCAGATACTCATTGTTTTCAGCACCTACCAGTTAGTCTCTAAACTTAAAATTTTTGCGTCCCTTACAAAGTCCTCTTCTGCCATCTCCCATTGTAGAAGCTCTCTGTTTTCTTTAAGAACTATCATTAATGTCATTTGCTCATGAAGCTTGCTTGTCATGATTCCTAAATTTTGTGTGATTTTTTCCTTCTTTAATTATCCAAAGGTGTTTGTCTCTTTCTTCTGGTGCCAAGCCCGTTCTTTGATATATGAGTTATTTTTAATTTAAAAGGAAAAAAAATCCCTTTCTTGATATCTCCACCACACACACTGTTTTTATAATCACCTTAATGACGTTACATGAAATATTACTTAACAATTTGTTAATTTGTACCTCTTCAATAAATATTTATTAAGTAGAATTCATATGACAATTGACACATTGAAAATGGTGAACTATTAAAGTATGGAAATTCTTTATAGAAGATAGCAGACTAAGCACAGCCCTTGGAGAATTCCTCATTTTGAGAGGGAAAAGTAAGGGGGACAGGGAAGCCCAAAGAAATGGTGACTTGCTTAGGTTATTCAGGGAATTGTGGGAGGGCCTCCATAGAACCCAGGTCAATTGTGGCTTAGCTAGTGAACAATTTAATTTCATGTAAATCAGCTATTATTAATCATTTACAGAGTGAGACATTCCTGCTCTTATTTTATAGCTGTACTGGCAAGTGGGTGCCAGAGGAAAGGGAATTCCCTGGGTAACTAGACTCCATCCTCAAACCTCTTTACTTCCTCTGGGTGATTAATTATGTTGCAAGGTTCTTAACAAAGGATCCTTGATTCAGATCCCGAAGCACTAGGGTATTAATGCTGCAGCACTTTCACTGCATCCTAGTTCACTTAAGTTTTTCTCAAAGCTGGTTCCTATTTCTGGCAGTAATTCTTCAGTTCTGGAACTTTAGTTCCAGCCAAAATAAACTATTGTCTCAGTCTCTATTTTTCCTGAAGCACCATGGCATTTTTATGGAATGTGGAGACAGTTTTATGTAAGACTTTAATGGTAACAATAAAGGACCCAGACCCCCTTCTCTGGCCGGCTATCCTTTCCTCTATATACCGATAGTATTATATAACTTCCCAAAAGAGGGCCATCTTAAACCTTCCAAATGAACTCTGTCATTTATTTATTGTGTGATGCGATCCTCACTTTCCTGTTTATTTTTTCCTCATCCATGAAAGCATAAAATTATTTTTTATGTTAGGTGGTTATATTTTTAAAGAAAAAAACGCAATTCCCTATATTATAGCATGATTCAAAATTGTCTCGTTATTCAATTAAGTAATGCTAATAAAGTCTTCACTTTTAAAACAGCTTTACTTTATCTTAAACGTTTATTGTTCATTCTGTTAAGGATGATAATTCAAAGAAGTCAATATTATATTAAATCTTATTTAAAGATTTTTTAAATACAAAAGAGACAAAGCTTACCTATTCTTGATATGTTTTCAATATGTATTAATTTAGTTAAATTAATAGGATGAATTCAAATGCTGTGGGATTATCTGTGGCATGATAGAATCGCCATGTTAATAGTATTTTGAAGGTCAGATTTTTCCCAATTTAATCAGCGGATGAGGAAAATTCTTCTGAGATTATTATGTTTCCATTATTTGACTTTGTCTTAGGAGCTCTCCAAAACATGGTATGTAAACTGAGTTTGAAAATAAAAGAGTTTACGACCATGCCACCCTGAACATGCCCGATCCAGTCTGATCTCGGAAGCTAAGCAGGGTCAGGCCTGGTTAGTACTTGGATGGGAGACCACCTATGAAGACCAGGTGCTGTAAGCATAAAAAAATAAAATAAAATAAAATAAAAGAGAATTCTGAAGTCATATCTTTGTAAGAAAATAAGCTAATGTATCCATGGTAATACTAGAAAAAGTGATTGTTTTTTTCCAAGTTAATTAAAATTTAAAATTCCTATTGTTTCGTTAAATGATTATCTTTTAAAATGAGAAATTATGTTCCAGAAATTTTAGGAAAATTGCAGTAGTAAACTTTTCATGATTTGTTGTTGGCTGTTATATAAACGATTATAAATGTTCGGTCTTAGAATTGCCACTAGTATATAATTGTTCACAGTAGCTTTAGTTTCATGTTCCATAAAATTGAGCTTCCTGTCTTTATATTTTAGAACCTAGATCAAGATCTTTGAGATTTCTCTATGTTAATGCATACAAATTGCTAAGGAAAGGAAATAGTGTAATATGAGAAGACAAAGAAATTGAACCATCAAAGTAGACTTTTGCATAATAAGCAGAATCTTAGAACTTGTTGAACTTAGCTATAGAATTTGCTAAAACATATTTTTGAGCCATATGTCTGGAAATGTCTCACCGTTTTAGTATGGAAAGCACAGAGACTATACTGAGATACTCTTCTGGTGGGTTCCTGAGGCAAACCTGGATTTTTGGTAAAATGAGCAATGATGATGTTCTTCCAACATAAAAGTTTTCTTCCTATAGAACTATTGAAATACCTAAAATAAGGAATTTTTCTTATATTCGAGTCTTATTTATGAGCATTAAAGTGTAATCTTAGTTATGGTTTGTTTTACATAATAAATCTATTTGTTATATTTGTTTCTTGGTGTGTATGCCCATCTATAAAAACACACAAAATGTGTGGATAATACTGCATATAAATTGTATATACTATGACAAATATATTTTAACATATGCACAACACATTCAATATAGTACTTTGAGAATAATGAGCTATCAATAAAGAAAAAACACTTATTAAGAGCAATTATTATTTTAAAGGGGAATGATTCAGATTCACTAAATCATTCTTTCATACTCTGGTTATTAATTTTATGTCAGTGTGATTTATTTAAATGAAAAATAATAGAGCTCTTCTCAAATTGGTGATTAAAATAATTATGAATTACAGAGCTTCTTTTCATTATGAAAACCTTGTTGCATTCTATGGAGTACTTCTTTTGAGAAAACATTGCTTTATAGCTAAGTTCACAACGGAGCTCTGTTTGTAATATAATAAGCATTTAAAATACAATCTCAAATATAGTATTTCCAGTAGCCCAGATCTTTAATATCATGGATTTTACTGAGTTTGACATACTTTATTAAACTCAAGTATTAAACTGTCTTATAAAGATCATCTCTTCTTCAGTTGAGAAATGACATTCTAGAGTGGAAAGAAGTAAATGTATAGGTATGTGAGAAAAATGATAGTAGAAAGTCACTGTCACTCTATCTGAGGTGTGAGGAGAAAAAAATACAATTATATTGTGAAAATATACATTCAAGTGCTATACAAATTGTATTTCAAGAAAACTTTCTATTTATAAGGAATTTTGTAAAATAAACATACTGCTGTGTATCTCATTTGCCCATTTAAGAAATCTATGACACTGGCAGTAAACTGAGAATAAAGGGATTAAAACTATTAGATAAATAAACAGGGATGAACACTGAGGTTTTTATGCCAAGCCTATTGCCATTTTCATTTCCATAGCTATCGCTGGAAAACTAAGTATTTTGACATAAACATTTATTGTGTGGCTACTATTGTGTGTGGAGCTTAATTACGAGCACTCTTTTTTTTATTTCCAGTATTTCATAGTAAGTGTTCATTGTGGAAAATTCCTTTTGATGTTGTAATTAAATATAAGCTTAAAAATAGAAATTTTTTCACTTAGAATTGCAACTAGTACATACACACAAGCACATACTTAAAATGAATGTGACACAAAATGCACGTGACACAAAAATATTCACACATTCCGCAGAACACAAGGTTTACATATGTTTTTGTGGTCATTTTCTTTCTGTTTACTATTTGCAAGCCAACTCTTTCTAGAGAGTAGTTACGTTGTAAATTTTCCTTGCATTGTTTACCACTTAAAATAGCATGATAATCAAGAGACCATGTGAGAAATGCTTTTTTTTCCCCATTGGCAATCCTGACAATTCAGGCATTCTATTGTTTTTTTCCAAACAATTCTTTACATTATCTTTGTTTTAAGTTGTAAGTTCCTGAAGTAATTTCAAAGCAGAAATATTTTAAGGACAAAATAATTCCAATAACCATCTTAAAAGAAAAATATTATTGCGGTTGTGGGAAATTTGGTATTTTTTTCCACTGATATGAGACCATTTCTATATTTTTTATTTCCAATATTTAGATATTGAAAGATGCTCTTTTCTTCTTGACATATGTTATTCTGTTTTAGGTTTCACACAGCTATTTTTTCATTTAAACCACAAAACATTCAAATGAGGCAATCATGGATGGATACCCTAATAATCTCTGATCACCAATGATGGCTTATTATGTAATCCATATGATTAAAAAGCTTTTTCACTTATATATAGCAACTCCTAGCCTTTTTTTTTTTTGCTCTCAATGGCATAAACAGAGTCTCTTTACCCATTTTGGTGAAATGATTGTTGATTAACACAGCAAGAAGGGTGATTAATGAATCATATAAAAATGTTGTCAGTTCCATAGATGAACTTTAGAATAGTGCTTTAAAGACCGTCATATAATCATTAAGATCCTTTCCAAATTAGCTAATCATACCTTCTTGGGCTAAATTAACTTTCTTCTACAGAAAGTTTCACTGTAGAGATTGTTATCCATGATTTTATGATAGTTTCTAAATACCAGATTTTAGTTTGTGAAATACTAAGGTGTTACAATGGTGTACTGGGACCCATTAGTAGGGACTCTAGGTAGCAAATTGTTAAATTTTCAGAAAGTTTGAGAGCCAGTTGACATCACCTTAACTTAGTGGCTTGAAATTCACCATGGCGAGAATATTTACATCATAGAAAGTGGGAAATTATACAAACTAGAGCATTTCTCCCCTCTTACGTGCACATAACTGGGTATAATTCATTCTAAAACATCCTTAAAGAGTATTGAAATATTGCATGTGATTGAAAATTTAAAAATCTAAAAGTGCTTTATATATGTACCAAAATTTACATGAATTTGACTAAATGAATATGTGAACAATGATGACAAAAGGAAATAAAATATTTTAAATGTTAGATTATAAATATATAGGTACTCACACACATACAAATATACATACACTTTTTTATTTTGGCATCCCATTTAATTACACTGAGAAAAAAGTATGCATTAATTTTGACTCCACTTTTTAGTAGAAAGACTATGAAAGAATTAAAATCATACAGACTTTCAAACCTCATATATTATTTTAAAAGGAAACATAATTAAACCTTGTTGATTGGCCAAAGAAATTACGAGTGCAGCTGGGTTTTTAAAATATGTATTGGTAGAAACAGCTAGAATATATAATCACCTCCTTTCTAAAATCAATTTTATTTAAAATAAATAAATCAATATGTATTTCACCAAATGCTAGGTGTGAAATGACAGTTAATAATTCAAATAAAATTAAAAGACTAATAAATGATTTAGTAAAAATTTCAGTTAATTAAATCTTTCTCATAATACATTTAAGTTTAATAATTTTACTAATAATAGGTGTATTTATTGAATTGGTATTACATTTCAGATATACACACTTTAAATTTACTATTTTTTCTCTTTACAACAATCACGTGTGGATTCTGTAAATGGAGAATCTGGATTTCAAAAGACCACACAGTTAGTAAGTAGCAATAATGCATTTCCAACTTAGGAGAGCTGGCTTCAAAGCTCCTACTACTTTCCCCAAGCCATTCTTCTCATCTAAATATGCAAAAGCTGTAAACAATATGTAAAGCTGTAAAACTTACACAGCTTTAATTATAATGACAATTCTGTGTAATCAATGTAAAACTTTTAAAAATGTATACTATTGTTAAGATTTTTTCCACTGATTGAAAATTATTGCAACATAAGCAGAGGATATGCTGTGTGTGTTGGAAAATTACATTTTAGGAATAAATTGTGTACTCTTTTTGTACTCATAGGTATTAGGTACAGCAAAAAATGTTGATACTTAAGCTCCATTACCTCCACAGTATAGTGCTATTTAATATCTATGCTTTATCAGCTTTTGAAATGTTTCCAAAGTTATAGGCTGTGATCTATGACATGTGAAAAATTCATTAAATTGCGAGGTTTGATAAAACACCTTAATTTGCTGTAAATAACAACCCATGAATTGTCTGCCAGATTGAGATGAAATCTTCACTTTCTCTTTAGGTTAACTCCATGCCATTCATATGCTATCTTGGTAGACATTAGAAATAGGAGTAAAAGATATTTCTATTATTATATATAAAATATATATTTCTAATATAATAATATAATCTAATACAAAAGTAATTGTGATTTTTTTTATTTTTCAAACTTCAATGAAAATTATTTTCATAGTATAATTATTTTAGGGTTACATTCAGTTTAGTCTCTAAAATATTATGAATGTGTAGATAATAATTTCATTTAAGAATTTATGTTTCTATACCAAATGTGTAATTGCATTTAAGGCTTTCAAAAAAGTGTTTTGGAACTCTAGGCTTTATGCAGAATGTTTCAGATGTGGGATTAAAAAAAGGTTTTATGAGTAGATAAAGTCTGTTATATATGCAAATATACATACAAATTTGTGATTTTTACTAAATCACATAATTGCCCCACATGAAATGGAGTAATTGTGATATTATTCAGGTATTTCCCAGAAAGTCTCCCAAACCATAGTTTATGTGTCCAAAAACATCAAAATTTAATAAACAACCTTTGTAATGTTATCCCCAAAATGACTACTTATAATTATTTGTGAATTTATCTTAAGCAGCTTCTATTGCCACCTTGATTGTAAGTTACTTTATGATAGGCACTGTCTCGTACTGACCTATTTTATAGAATTTTATACAATAAACTATTCATGTCTGTATGTAACACACCACACTCTCAATATAGAATGTAGAGTATAAGTAGCTGGTTCAGAGATAGATTACAGCATAAATTTATATATGACACTTTATTTTTGAGCCTCACAGTTGAACGAGATTGTCAGTTCCCAATACCCCTCTCTCCCCAGACAAGCAGATCTTGGATTACTTTTATGTATTATTTGTTATTTTTATAATTCGTTTTTATAATTTGTTTGCTATGAAATTATAGTAAAATCAATTTATGCATTTGACATTAATCTTCAAATATACATTATTTCTGAGGTTATAAAATACCTAAGTGGTTTCCTTCTCAAACCCTCTATGTAAAAAAGTTATAAGTAGATAATATTTCCAAGCAAACAAATAAGAACAGCGTTTAAGACAGTGGGTTTAATAATTATTGCAAATACTTCTAATCTGATTTTTCAACCATTTGAGAGTGTTAAACATTTTGTATATGCTAACATCAAGGCAGAAGGTGACTCCTGTTTACCTAAATCCATATACCTGTCTGTCAAGATTCTATAAAAGAAAAGAAACACACATGCAGGAACACTATCTGACTCCAGTTTATCGTGTATGCCAGATTTGGTTAAGTTTCCCAAAAAAATTTTCAGAGGAAACAAAAATTCATACACTGATCCCACTGTAAAGTGTCACTTCAACAATTTTATTGGAAAATTATAATTAAATCTTCAACTTCATTTGCAGACTAGCCAAACATAACACACGGATCCTTTTAGAGATTCATCCATTTTCAATGTAAAATAGAAGTCTGCTAGTTACTGTGTATGTTTTAAACTTCCTAGATTTTAGGTCGAGTTCTGTTTTCAGAATGAAATTTTCCTACACTTATAAACAAACAAAAACCAACCAACCAACCAACCAACAAACAAACAAAAAACCTCTTTCTAACTCCCAAGTCTGTCAAATCTATCATTTGAATTTGAGGTCCCTAGACCACCGTCCTCCCCAAATAATGGTCAGAACTTACAAGTGAGTATTGAGAGCTCACAATATGCACATACTGTCCTAAATAATTTACTTAATACTCTTCACTTTCACTCTCTGTTAAAGATGAAGAAAAAGAAGGTTAATGGTTGAATAAGCAGATATGTGGCATATTGGGTAATAAAGATTCCGTTTGTGTAGTTTAGTTTCATAGCCATGTTTAGTATCACAGGTCAATGGTGGTGTTTCTCAAAACTTTGTTTTATGAAAAGACCATGCCATGGTTAAGGATATTTAGGGAGTTCAGCAAATGTATTATCACTGAATGACACTTAAGGCTTAACAACATTGCATGACAGTAATGTGACCTCTGATGAGAACTTTTGTCACTCTGAGTCTCATTTTTCTTATCAATAAATGAGGGCAGGTGGAAATAAATGATTTGTAAGAATCTATTCAAATTATAAAACTCATACCTATTAAATCATTATTTTATAAAATAATTTATTATAGCTCTTATGTTCTTTGGTGTATTGAAGAAACAATGAGCAGTGACAAAAATACTTCTTGAGCAATTTTAATCTGCAGACAATCTAGTCATTGGTTTGAAAGAGATAAGGGTTGGCTATAGTATTAAGGTAGTGTTATTTACACATGAGACATTCACATTAACCTCTGAATCAAGTTGGTCATTCCTAGAGAGAGTTGTGTAACTTGCAGTTATTGATGTCTTGTCTCAAATATTATCTGTACTCAGTGATTCTCAACTGGCAGATTCAGCCAATACAAATACAATATGCCTGGTTAAATTTGAATTTGTGATCAAAGATAAATATTTTTAACATAACTATGTCTCATGCAATATTTAGGATATACTTACATGAACATATTTTTCATTGTTTATCTGGATTTTAAATTGAACTGGGAGTCTTATATAGTATCAGGCAAGACTAAAGTGGGGTTAGGGGTGGCTACTGGCATCTAATGAGTAGAAGACGAGGATGTTGCCAAACATCCTACAATGTCCAAGACAGTTATCACCACTTAATTATTTTGAATATGTTAATGTCTCATAGAATATAAGTGTAACAAGCATTATCCAGTCCAAAACATCAATAATGCTGAGGGTAGGAATCACAATATCTGTGCAATCTGTTCCTTCATTTGGTATAACATTTAATTTCTTGGGTTTTAAATTTTACAGCAGTGACACTTATTTGGAACTTTTCTATCTGAACATGTTTAGAGTTATCATTACAGATAAAAAATGAAGGTAATAGTACCTGTTCCCCTCTGCCATTACTTATGTGAAAGATGTACAAAATTGCTTTGAAAAGTTAATATAAAGCAATATTGGGTTATGTTTTCTCTTTTTTTTAAAGCTGAAGTTCATTTAAATTTTTAGAACAAGACCCATAGAGTTACCACTGGAATCGTAATTCATGAGAAGAGCATGATCAAAGATCCAGAAGAAATTCAAAATTAGGTGTTTAACATTATGGATATAAAGATGAATAAGGCAAATTTCTTAATATTAAATTATCTAGAACCTAGATTACAGAGAAGCAAAGCAGACATGAAAATAAATGACAAGCTCAATAATTTGTGAGTTACCGCTATAAAAATATACTAACGTTACTATTGTGACTTACCAAAAAAGGCTTAGATCCATGTATAAATGCAAGCCCTCACACTCTTAGAAGACATGTACTTGTCTTCCAGAATATAAAATAAACTTTATGGAAGCCCTCCCGTTACACGTCCAAGGGATTTAGGAAGCTGCTATCAGAATTAGTACTGAAATTTCTGGCGCCTCACTGCAGAAGCTGTACGGCATGTGATCCCTTAAGAAATTTCAGTTCTTTCTGCCCTGTTGACAATTGTAAATTACAAATGTCACAATTCTGGCTACTGCCAAGTTACCTATCATTTCTAATTTCTGAAAAGAATTTCGTTTCTTTCTCATCTGCTCAAGGATACAGTAACACTATGTAACTCCAAACCATTTGCTGACATACGAACAGAATACGAGATGAACAGTGTGTGCGTGGGGAAGCGGGGGCATGCGGAGGTTTGCATCATTTTCACGCCCTTGTCTATCAATTCTGCATGTATTGAAGTGTAAATGTGAAAGCCAGTATTATCTTTATTCACCTCCAATTACTGAATAAATGAGAACAATAGTTGACATCAAACACTTGTATTCTAGTAAAGGAAATAAAGGATCCATATTGTGGCAGAGGAAATAAAGGATCCATATTGTGGCACCTCCAATTACTGAATAAATGAGAACAATAGTTGACGTCAAACACTTGTATTCTAGTAGAGGAAATAAAGGATCCATAATGTGGTAAGTAAGTATTGTAAGAAAGGAACAAAGACCATTTGATGGAATCTCAGAGAAAGGGTGCATTCTTTCATTTATTTTATTTTATTTTACTTTACTTAATTTAATTTAATTTAATTTAATTTAATTTAATTTTATTTTATTTTATTTATTTATTTTTTTTTGGTGAGGCAACCCTTGGTTGACCTCACAGATTGCAGGACCTTGTCAGCCTACAATCCCTTGTGTTTTTTATTTTTTACACCTATAGCACCTGGTCTTCCTAGGTAGTCTCTCATCCAAGTACTAACCAGGCCCAACCCTGCTTAGCTTAGGGTGCATTCTTTAAATTAATATGATTAGGAAGAATAGTGGAATGCCACATGTGTAAAACTCTTTGCTAGGGGTTCCTAGCCCGTTGGAAGAGCAAATGATGATCCTTGTGAAGTCCTTTGCTTTCGGGCACAGTCCAAGCATTTACGTGTGCCTGGTTTTGTTGGACAGATGGTCATGATATTTCTGTAGTTTTAGTTTATGTTTTCTTTCTAGGATATAGCAAGAGGCATAAAGTAAATTCTGCGCATTTGTAACCAGTTTCTAACCCCAGAAATGTGTAGCAAGATTGAAAAGTTTTATGTTTACCCAAAAGACATGTGCTGGGTTTTTAATTTTGTGCTAAATATTTTGAACTTGTTATTGAGAACTAAATCTATGCCAAATCTGACTCAAGTAAGTGGCATTGAATTCCCATTTTGTGTGTCTTTGGCCTCTTTTTAAATTTTTAAATTTATGGTTTTTATTAAATATATTTGGAATTGTTCAGCATTAATCATGATATTAATTTAATCAAACTTCGTTAGTTCTTTGTATATTTTATTTTGTACCTATGTCAAGGAAGAAGAACCATTAAGTTAGCATCTTATTTGTATCAGAAAGAACTACTCTGTGAATAAATAGTAGAAAAGGCAAAGTAAAAAGAAATAAAACAAAATCAACTCTTAAAGTCTCTATTTAAAAACAAAGGGACTCCACTAATAAAAGGCTGTAAGCTGGATACTTCTGAAACTGGATTCTTATATTTATGGGCACAGAAAGTAGGGGATTAAAATTAGTTATCGACTAGGAGCCTATTTTAAATTGGTTATAATTCCTACAACTGCAGTCATTCCAAAATTATAGAGGAGAGAGGTGTGGATGGCTTTAGAGACCTGGATATTTTATTTTTATGTAAATTCTGAGGTACATGTTTTTAAGTTATTCATATCCATATTCACACTGTTATTAAATTGGTAGCAATTTAAGCCTAGCCTTGTGATATTATCAGGTCTCTGTCTCTCATTCTAAAATGCAACCTAAAAATATATAGATTTTATAAAGTATCTCAAGTTATCATAATTTTTCCCTTTATATTATTACTTTGCAAATCATAATTTTGTACTGTTACCAATTGTAATATTTGCTTACATAAGTAGCTATTGCTAAATACTGACATAATCATGGATACTAAATTTTGATTAATCTCACTTTAAGAATTAGTTATATAAAAATAAGCCCAAATGTATGGGGGAAAAGACAAATCTATAAACTAAAATTTACTATTACATAATAGTAAGTATTCTATTACATAATTTTATAATTATGCAGAGTTAATCTTCATTATAGTCCACCAAGTAGGAACCTCAATGTCTTTAACAGAAATAATTATCCTCTATAAGTTATTTGTTCAAAACACACAATTGGCTACACAAATTTAATAAAAAAAAGAGCTTATCTTTAATTTTGCTAAATTAGGATTTATCTTACTTATTTCATCCCTGAAAGCATATTAGACAGTACTATGAATAATCAAGGAGGCAATGAGCAGGGAGGCTGGATGGTGAAAGAGAACATCTATTAATTTACAATCACTGGTCCAGCCTGTAGAATGATTTTAGCATGTTAAATACAACTATTATCATTACTATTATTGCTATACTCTTACTAACGCATGGAAATTTTTTTTTGTCTGAAATTTGGGTTTGCTTTATAAGAAAAACTATTATCATAGCTTTATTTTTTTCATATCAAAGGTACAGGAAATAGTGGATGTTTTTAGTGGGTTTGCTTTATAAGAAAAACTATTATCATAGCTTTATTTTTTTCATATCAAAGGTACAGGAAATAGTGGATGTTCTATTCTAGATTTACCATAGTGGTTTTCAATCCTATTTTTTCCCTACACACCTCAGTGTGTAATAGACACATTCATTAGTAATAGTAGCTCACTATGGCTGTGGTTCTCAAATCTGGTGTGTGGATCAGTGAGGATTTAAGAACCGCCACAGAAAATTATTTACGAGAGAGGGAGAGAGAAGAGAGAAGAGAGAAGAGAGAAGACAGAAGAGAGAGAGAAGAGAGAAGGAAGGAAAGAAAGAAAGAACCTGGAGAAGCTGAAATGCCCACTCATAAAAAGCCAGGGTAGCAAGTTGGATAAATTCCCCCAAAAGGAGGCAATTTCCCTTTTTAAATGTGAAAATTACTAGCATCGGCAGGATTATTTTATGTTTCCCTGACACCAACCACAATCCCTATGTTTATGTTAAGATAATTATTAGTTTCTTATACCTACTATTTTATAGCTTTATTAATAATAACAAAATATCTACCCTTCGAATAGCTCACAAAACATTGGTACACAAATTTGCAAAAGACTAAAAGAGACTGTGGCTTAGTATTCATTCTTTCTTTGGAAAATGAAATAAGTATTCATTTTAGTCTAAGCTATAGAGACATTCCTTTATATTTTGATATTTTACAGACATAGGTAAATTATATTCTTCATTTAAACAAATTAATAAGTTTACCCAAGGTAGCTAAAAATATACTCAATCATACTTTAATATTTCTCTTTTGCTAAAAAGCATTCTGTGCCACTAGTGAACAGACCTAGCCCTTACATTACTTGTCTTCAATAAAACATTATTATCTTTTGGCATCCTCTTGTACTAGGGGAAATAAAAAGTCACATGTGGAGAAGTTCTAAATGCTAGACAGAACTGATCCTTGGAGGGCAATTTTTATCCTCCACGGAAGTATTGCAGACTTCTTCCATTAGCATAGTCCCAGGGAGCAAAAGGTTAGGGAACTGGGACCGCCAACTCTACCTGAACACATAAGCCAATGTTTCCTCCAAGCAGCAAGGGAGTGTGAGAGAGCCCCCACACGTGCATTAAAGTGTCTGAGAGGAGAATCAACAATTGTAATAGTTTACAGTGCGATATACTGTACAGATGGCGACATTTTGTTTGTGGTTGTAGGGAAGAAAGGAAGGCAGTTTCCAGATTTCCCCCTCAACACCTACCATTTGGCATAGGATATGGGAGGTTGAAGAAAACAGAGGGAGTTTGGCCTCAGTTGAAACAGCTGGGAAACAGATGGAAGCTGATGTGCAATTTGCCAAAAGCCTGGTCCAAGGCTTCCACCCATTTTCTACCAAAGAAAAGCCAGTCAGGTGATAGTAGTAAAGGCCTCAGTGTCAGCAAATTGTGGGTTTTGAAAGTATAGGGAGAAAAAGTCAAAAAAATTTTTAATTCAATATTATAAGAAATATAAGTCCAGAAATGAACAGAATCACAATTACAAAGATAAAAGTGCCCACAGAATTACCTCAAGTAAATTGACCTTGAGTAATGAAGCACGCCCCCACTCTTTGTCATGTTAATTACTATAGACTTATTTCATTTGTGATTATCATAAATGTAAATGTGCACAGTGTATATCATTTTAGTCACTGGATTTCAGGTCATGAGCTACTCTGGTTTGGAATTTAGGCATTTAGTAAGTTGCTATTGGATTTAAATGTTTAATTATGGCCAGACTTTTGATTAAATCCAGTCACTTGATGTGTAAATCTCCCATTGTATATTTCTAGTTAAAATGCGCATGTGTATAGATCCACTACATGAGACCATTCTTCTAAGCATTGGCTCAAGTTTTGTGTGTTTTTGTGTTTGTTTGTGTGTGTGCACGTGTGTTTGTATATGTGTGCGTGTGTGGTATTTTCGAAGTACTTTTGAATATCAAAAAAGTTAAAGGAAATTGGTTTCAAAAATAAATACAAGTTAACAGGCTTTTCTCAATGTGAATTTGTTCATTCATGCTTATATAAGGGAATGTGTTAACCATGAATCATTCAGATTGAGTTGCTCATGAGAAAAAATGCTCTGGCTTTGCTGTCGGTTTTCAGAGTTGCTTTACTGAAGGGAAAAGAGATCGTCCCCACACAGAGAATAATCAGCCACAGATTTCAGACTGAATATGGCTCCAAGTTGGCAAAAAATACTTTTAATTCACGCGAGAACATGTATCCTTGTGAGAGAGACTTATCTGAATAGTCTAGGCTGTGACTGACTTTGCAGTCTGCCAGAAGAGCCAGTGGAAAAGTTAAAAAAAATCAATCATTGGGAAATTTTGTTCAGACAATACCAGTATAGCTAAATTCTCCAAAGACGTGGAGGATGGCAAATCTGCAGTTAAAAAAAGTGGGTGTTGGACGGCAGGTCCTACTTAGAGCCAGGTAAGTTGGCATTTGTAATTTCGTAAGTAAACACGGCCTATGTAAGAGCTCACACATCATTTATTATGTAACTCATCTGGTCCCAGTGGTTTACTATAAAGTACAGTCAGCCTGTTCGTGACATCTCACAAACCACTTTTTGCACTGGATAAAACCTTGCCGGCCCAGCCAAGGTGGATAGCCAGTCAACACAGGGATAAGTGACAAGCTCAGAAATGTAGTCAGTGAATTCTGAAGAATTTCCAGCAGTGCCAGTGCACTCGTCAGTAAAACATACTCTGCGATCCCTCAGAGGAAAAGTAATGGCCAGTGTGCCAAAATTTTGATGCAAACCTATTGCTGCTGCTACCAGACCTAGAAAATTTTACATCTGGCCAGCTTAGATTCTGGCGAGTTAAAACAAACTCTATATTAGAGCGCCTTGTCTAGAGAATATTCATTATGCAGGGCTCTCTTAACTTTAGTTAGACTTCCCCCAGCCAGACAGAAAGGAACAAAATCACTAAAAAAAATGTTTTTTGGAGGTATTTAGCATACATAAGCATCATTGGATGAAGGAACAAATATCGCCTAAAAAGATCTTTTATAAAACCCCACCATTATTATATTTGTCAATTAAAAAAATTAAAATATTTCTCGTAACCTTTGATTAACTATCATTTTTCCTATATCACTTCTCTCATTTGGTCTCATAGATTTCATTGTATGCCAGCTGATAAAGACATCGCTATTCGTATGTACATGCTTAAAAATAATGAGAGCACAGAAATAATTTTCAGGCACAGACGTACCATTTTATCTTGATTATGTTGATATTTTGCTAAGAATAAATGTAATATGAATTACTACAGCTGGTATGATTACCTACTATTTTGTTTATGTGGAATTTTTTTTCCATTATAGACACACATTTTGTTCTTCAGCATGTTAAGAATGTCTTCTAACCTACACCTCAGGGATTTTGTAAGGATAAATGAAAGACTATGTTGATTATGTTTTGAATCTTTAGGAAGAAAAATGGAATGATATGCTCTAAATTATTATTATTTCTACATGACATTAAATGATTTGGTGTTCAGATAGCTGAAGTTAGGTGTTGTACATCTTATGTTTATCTCATATGTAATGAAAAAAATTTAAAACTCAGCTTATATTTTGAGTTAGATGAACACAATTAAATTATAGATTCCACATTGAACTAAGTATTATACAAAATTAAAGAAGAGCATTGCTATTTGCCCTAAAGGAGACTAAACTTAAATAGAAATTAAAAGACCAATAAATACACACATACTCTTACATATGCTTCGTCTGAGCTTAAGCAGACTTTTATGGTCCAATTACTAAACATTTAACTGCTTAAATATTCATATACTGAGTTACTACTATATTTTAAGATTATTCTGTTCAATTATAATTAGACCTCAAGTAAATGTGTTAGGCAACTTACCAGACTAAATTTTATATCTCAAATTACTTTCCAGAGAGGCTTTGGTTTATCTTATTATTATAATAGCATATTAAAAGTAGTTAAATTTTCTCAAGGTCCATCCATATTGTCGCGAGTGGCAGTATTTCATCTCTTCTTATGGCTGAGTAATATTCCATTGTACATATGTACCACAGCTTCTTTAGTCAATCATCTATTGTAGGACACTTTGGTTGCTTCCATGTCCTGGCCACCGTGAATAATGCTGCTATGAACATGGCTGTGCAAATATCTTTTTGGATACAAGTTTTCCAGTCTTTAGGGTAAATACCCAGTGGAGGGATCACTGGATCATGTAGTAGATCACTTCTTTGTTTTTTGGTATGCCTGAAACTTACTGGATTTCATTAACCAATGTCACCATAATAAAAATAAAAATAAAAATAATAATTAAAAGAAGTTAAATTTTTTGTTCATATTTCAAAAGAAAAAAACTAGATACTCCCTCAACTAGGCTGTGAGTTACTTAAGGATATATTGAAAAAATAAGAAATACATAAACTTACCCCACTGAGGTGAGGTCTGTCTTATTGTCTTTGGTCTCTATTTTCCCCATGTCTAACACAATACCTGAAAAAGTAGTTACTCAATAAATGTTTCTGGAGTGCTATGATTGAATATGTTTGAACGAACAAACTAAATCTAATTCTCTTACTTGTTTTTTCAGATTCCCAGGAAGGAAATTACAAGTCAGAAGTCAATAGCAAACCCAGGAAGGAAAGGACAGCTTTTACCAAAGAGCAAATCAGAGAACTTGAAGCAGAATTTGCCCATCATAATTATCTGACCAGACTGAGGCGATATGAGATAGCTGTTAATCTGGATCTCACTGAAAGACAGGTAAAGTCAGACGTTGACATGATATATTTTTAATTGCTTTGGGTCAACAATCTTCTCTCGTGATCTTTGAAATATCTAGATCTGTGGTTCTTAAACGCCATTTGGAAGACAGGTGTTCTACTTCATGATAAAGTTTCGCTCAGCAAAATAAAATTAAGGATAAGATAGTGATATTTTAAAGAAAACTACATTGATTCAGTTTAAGGAATCATTCTTTATTCTACGATTGACCCTTTCTATATATTTTGGTTTTAAAATATTATTTCTTTTGTATAATAATGGCATGTGGTGAGGAATTTTATTTGCTTATATTTCGAAACCTCCTTATTTGGCATAATTGAAAGTTGGCAACCCCATATTAGTTTTCTCAATTGCTTAGAATAGAGTCTGTTATGTTGCCCTAACACATTAATCCCCAAACCTCAATGACATAACCGAAAAAGTTCATTATTTGCTCATTGTTTATACTAACTTTACAAGTCCAGCATTCCAAGTAATCACTCATGGATCCAGTCTGACTCTCTGGCATCTCAATATGTGGTGTCCTTGGTAACCACAGGAGGTAAGAAAGAGTTGGAGGTTCGAGCATTGACCTTTAAATGTTTTCACCTGGAAATGACCCATGTCACTTCCATTTACACTCTAATGCCCGGAAATAGTCAATTGTGCCACTTAAGTTCAAGGGGGCTGGAAAAAGATGGGAGCAAGGGCACGTAGATCATTGGTAAATATTTCTACCCCATTTTCCAAAATATTTTCAAAATTGTATTAGTCTCAGAAATTCAAAATTTTGGTACCCATTCATTTAGAAAACAATTTGAAATTATTAATGATCTGTGGACTTCAGTTAATAAGACATACTGTTTTTTAGGTTCTTGAATTTTATTTGAATGGCAAGTGATTTACTCCAATAGTGTTCCCAGTACACTCTTGAATGGATTCTGATTTAAACTTGGAGAATCTAGCCTACTGATGGTTAACTGTTGCTAATCTTTAGAAAAACATTCCTGAAAGGCAAATGCAAACATCTTTATGGACAGTGCAGTTATGATTGGCACTGTTAGGACTAGAGTCTCATTTCCTCTTTCACTGTATGCACCTCCTCTAGGGATCCCATTGGAACTAAAGACATATCAACAGGGTGTGTACAAATTAATACTGTCTTAAGAGTGCAAGTTATTTTATCCAGTTTCTTAAATCATCTGCTTTCTTTCTGTTAAATTCTAACATTTAGCAGGATATTTCTGGGTAGTGGAAATACATGAAGGAAGACTTTTATGTGGTTTTATTTATTGGCAGTTTATTTTTTATTAAATATTATGACTAGTACTAAATTATAGAGCACAATATTTTCCTTCTCTTGAACTTCAATACGAAATTATCTCTATAAGTGTACAGCATTTGATGTTCTGGAAAACAGAATCCAAAATCTACATCATCAGACATTTGTTTTATTATTATTATATTTTTTAGCAGGGAGCAAGAAAAAAAAGAAAGGAGCAGGGAATTGCACATTAAACTTTTTGTGCAGAGACAGTTTATTCTAGGAAATGCAACCATGTTTTATATGATACATAAAGGAAATAAAAAACTAGAGTTTACTTCCAATCTACAGAAATGATAGGATGCAATATTATGATCTTACTCAAGAGAAAAGTCAAGATCTGGGCTTGCTATTCTGGACACAAGCTATGGGGCAGAAGTTTCACTTTTGGTTAAGAAAAATTTCTTTTTAGTAGCAATTTTGTAAATTTTGTTTGGGAATTTTAAAGGTCTTTTGGATATTTCTTCTTTCTTTTTAACTGACTTGCCATTCTTGGGAAAGAATTATATGCAAAAATTTATTTATACACACACACACAAATATATATATATACACATACACAATTTTAATATTTTCTTTTTTAAAATGGCCCTTTTCAATTTTCTAGCAGTTCAACTTTGCTGTGTAAAAAAAAAACACACTTAAAAATCTTAGTGACTTCAAACAATAACCAACATTTAATTTGCTCACAATTTTGTGGGTCAGGGATTTGGGTTCAATTGGACTGTTCTACTGCTGGCCTTACCTAGATCCCTCATGGAGCTGTAGTCAACTGGGAGGTGACTAGACTGGTTGATCTAGGCAGCCTCAGCCGAGACAGTGTGTCTTTGTTACATGTGGTTTCATCAAATAAACATCCTAGGATGCTTCAATGGTGGTAGAAATACTCCCAGGAGTATTTAGAGGAAAAACTCCGATGTTCAAGGGCTTTCAAAGCCTCTGGTTGCATCACTAATTTTCCATTTACTAATGTCCCATTTTTTTTTTTTTTTACTAATTTTTACTAATTTACTAATGTCCCATTGTCTAACACGAGTCATATGACCAAGTTTAGTGTCCATGTAGGAGGGGGCCACCTAAGGGCGTGGAAGGAAGGCAAATTTTGTTGGAGGCCATTACAAAAACAATCTAATTTGAGAGATAATGAGGTTTTTAAAGAATTGAAAATTGTATTATGCAGAAGATTTTTTTTTTTTACCCTATAAATTTTTTTCTTTGGAGTTTTGCAAGATGATATAAAAAGGAGATGCATGCATGTGGAATCCAAAAACACAGACTAAGTCTTTAGAGGGCCTCTATTTGTTAGGCAGAAAATTAAATTGTTATGAGAAAACTCTGAATAAAAATCCTAGATTTCCCAATTAGAATTATGTATTCTTGGGCAAGTAACAATCTCCCCAAAGCGCAAAATGTAAATTAAAACTACTTCGTCTTTCTTCTACTCAGGTTCATAAGTCATAATGGGTGCGAAAAATTTTTTAGCATAAACTATGAAGCACAGCTATCATTCTGAGGGGGAAAATCTTTGCTATGCATAGAGAATTGATTCTCTTTTAACATGAATATTTGTTGAGCTAGATTCCAGAAATAAAATTTTGTTAAAATAAGCTAGACATCCTACTAGAACTTATGGAAGGGGCAAAGATGAAACAAGTATTAACAACTGTGATGAGTGTTGAATGTCACAGTAGAGGAATGACAGGCTTGTATGGGGGAATGTTTCTGGTTATGACAAGTGTTCATTTTATTTCTACACTTCTGAACACATGAAGTATCTTAAAGTAAGAATCCAAAGGCTTTATTTATGTTTTCTGGCCTGAATTTTATTATCAGAAAAATATCGCATGCTGTCAGTTTTGCTAAATTTTAGTCCCCCTTATGGTTCTAAAAACATATTCCTACAAGGTACCAGGGCTCTCATCCCAGTGAGATATTTCCAGTTTATTTTCTTAAGGTTGGGCTTTTAAAGTTATAAACATAGAGTTATAAACTGAACTTTTTTATTTATCTTCTTTTAATCATGATACAATTATTCCATTACTTTGATTTGGCAATAGTGCTATTTATTTATCTATGTAATCTATATCTTGACCCTATAAATTCTTAAATAACACCTTTTTGTTGGATTTCCACATGTAAAATATTCTAATTATATATATGTATTTTTTTCATTTTCATTCTCCAAGTTTTATGTTTTCCATACATTAAAATAACATGATTTAGTAAAGTGACTTAAATGTGTATTCCAAAGAATATAACTTATTTGAAATTGTGCAATATTTTTCATAACTTTAATAGAATTTTTAGTTTCCTAAAATACTAGTTTTTGATTTTTTAAAAAACCTTTCAAGATTCAAACACATAGAATTTATATGTATATAATATAAATGCAGAAAACTATAAATATTAAATAATTTAAATCAATAGCAGAATTTTTATAGAAATAACTTTCTCCTAAATCAAATGTGCTTTTTAATTAGAAATAATCTTTAGACATCTTTTATCTAGAAATTTTACCTGTCTATAAAATATGCATATATGTAACTGAAATGTTATTTATAAATATCTTTACCTTGCTTATATTACTAGTCAATATACCTGCCTCACATTTTATGATGGGCTACATACATGTGATTATAAAGATTCACAATAATGATTATATTTTCTTTTAGAAAAAAAGTAAGTTATGTTAAATTGTTGAATATCATTCAAGACTCAAATTTTCAAATCCCTACCTGAAGAGTAGTTCTGAAATCTCACAAAGACACAGATTCTTGTGTCTTCCGTAATGCAGGTCAGGGAAGTCTGTAATTCCCTTCGAACTCTATCTGGCCAAAGAAGTAGAAAAAAAAAAAAAGGAAAAAGAGCCTCATTCTGCAGAGTAATTCCATGTTATCACCTAGCAATTAAAGAAAATTATTTTACGTTAAATAAAAATGGAAACACTAAAACAAAATTGAGCTTCAAATATTTAAAATTATATAATAGCAGAACAGTTATCACGCCAGTAATCTTCTGGCTTCTAATTTTCGGCTTCTGGTTTACACATATTCTCATATACCCTTCTCAATCAACAGCTAATTCCACTTGGCAGAGCTACTTGGAATATGTTGAAGAACCAATCAGTCTTGTCCCAAGGTATTTTTAAGTTTGACAAGCTTATTCTGGCTTTTTTTGTTTGTCCAGATGTACTTTGATAAAGCTCCTGCCAAATTTTTAATATCTCAGTGTGAAGAAGAGAGAAGTTACCTGAATGAAATGATACAAAGAGTGACAAAATTGACATTTTTATAGAGTTAAGGCTGACACATATAGCAAGAAAGGAGATCCTTTTATTTCACAAAATCATTTTACAGAGCTAATCGAAGGTGCAATGTTGCAGATTTGTAAACTGGGATTGCCAGAATAGATAGACCGAATTCATGATACCTCTGCAAAGATAAATGGAAAATCACACCTCGTCGGATCATATTCCACTAGTGAAAATGAAAGGGACTATGTTTTATTTGTCACTCATAAATCATTAAATGGCTCAATGCCAAGTATTTTCAAAATAGGAATCCATTTTTTGGATGACTATGAACAAGAATGTTTTGTGTGTTCCAAATAAACAGTGGTTTTGTCTTTTGCTCAACATTTTACACAATTCCTCTCCTTTTGAAAGCTTATTTCTACAAATTTATATGGATACTTTTAGTTATTTAGCTATTAAATTATATCTTTATGACTAGACATATTGTCTATTTAAGGTAATCCAAGTCTGTGTAGCCAATGATTTTAGAATATTTTTTCATTTCTTTAGAGTAGTATCTAAGAGTCACTTAAAGTAACAGTAAGATATTTATTTTGCTTAAATCCTGGTGTGCCTGCTATTTTGAAAGATTGAACATGATTTGACTCCAGCTGGCAAACGGGGATAGCACAGGGTGAAGGATTTGTTAGTGGAATATGGGACTGAATCTTAGTTTGAAATGAAAAGAGATATTTCCTGAGTAATGCTGTTTTTTAAAAAGAAATGAAATGCATATTGACAATGTGTGTTGAGCTCTAAAATCCAGATTCAGCACTGCCTTAGGTTCCACAAAACAAAGGCTATGTTGTAGGAAAAGTAATTTAAGGTCTTTTTATTTCTGTATAATAAAGCAAGATCTATAAAGAGCAGATCAACAAATCAATCCTCCCATAAGTTAACTTTCAGAAATATTAGTTGTATGAATAGAAGACTGGGAAATAAGTAGTTTATCTCTAATCATTTACAAATGTAACTATCCAACTTTGAAATAATATAGAAAAAAAATCTCAGAAAAATATGGCCCTACTCTTATGAAACAGCCATGAGAATATATAATCTGTATTTTAATGTAATTAATTAGATGAATAGATAGATAGAGATATACAGATATATCTCTAGCTATACATATAGACACATACACTTATACATTTATATTTGTGTATATGTATGTAAATACATACACATATAAAATAATTCTTTTTTAGTAACTTTATTGAAATTTGCTCTAAAGATTCTTGCTGTAAGCATTAATCAAACTGATAAAATGAAAGAGTAAGGTTAATTCTTCCCATTAATCTCTGAATTTGCCACAATTTTTTCCTTATCTCCTCAAACGGACACAAATATATTAATTTATATTTAATCAACAATAATATTTTGAAACATATCATGCATTGGATCACAGGATCATCGTTTAAAGTGTAATGTTAAAAAATATGCTATGGAAGATTACTCCTTTTCCACACTATTCTTATATACATTAAATTTTTTTATTCATGTCATTTTAAAAAAATCTAAAAGATTCTGGAAATTTTGATAAACCGACACATTTTGTGTTGACATCTTCAATTATAAAGAGATGTTCTATTACCTAAATAGGTATATAGAACAGTATATGCATATGTTCTATGACAGCTATAAAATAATAAACCCAGTTTCAAGAAAATAATTTCTAGAGAATTTGGCTATAAAAAACTTTATAATAATTAGTATTCCTATTTTCATGACTCCTCATGAAAACCTCAGAGATATATTCAATTTAGGAAGTATGTTTAACTTCTAATATTTTTATCTCTTCTAATTTTTTACACTGAATAGTTTTTTGTTATTTTGAACTTCTTCCAGTTATTGAAATTATTGCCTATTTTTGTGGTCACTGTATAGTCAGTCATATGATAGTAATAATTATTATTATAAGTTCTTATAATATAATCTTGGATCTAGGAGATAGTCCCTAAATTTAATGAATGTGTATTGAAGGCTCATGTATATTCTCATATTGAACTTAAAGTCGTCTAGAATATCAATTAAGTTGAATCATAAAAGGTTGCCAATATTCTACCATTTTTATAAGAATCGTGAGTTCCTATGTTTTAACCAAATATTTATATTTGATAGTTTTCCATTAATTAAGCAATTGCTAGAGTAAAGTTTATTCGAGGTCATTCAAATGGTATATACTGAACATGATATGTTACTATTATTAAAATTATCCCAAAGATTATGCAAGATATTGAAAACAAAAGCTTTCATTCTAGTTGATCTCAGTACTTTGAATAAGGACAAATAAATGCTCAGGATATACAAATACCATGTATTCAAGAATTGTTATTCAGAATTTTTTTTTTTGACAGTAAAAGAGAAAAGTGCCTCATTTAGTTCTGATATTTCCATTCAGATTTGCTGAACTTATTTATTCATGTAATACTTAGGTAAATAATATTTCACTTAAAACAACTAAAAAGTATATCTATTTTTTTATATTGTGTAAAAATTAGGATTAGGAAAAGTGAATTTTTACTGTAAATGAATATTAATAAAATAGGTCGTTTGAATTGAATTTCATCAGATATAACAGAAAGAGGTATGACTGTTGGTATTTCCTACTATGGTGTGATTTCTAAAAAGTCAAATTAAAAAAGAATCAGTCTCCTAAGAACTTTGTTCTTCATGTGAACGGTTACTTTGGGTGCATTATTGGAAAGTAGAATGTGATACGTATAATTAGCTTGTAATAATACCCATACCATTATAATTTGTTATGGAGAATATCATTTCTTACCTCAGAAAGTAGTTATTTCTTGTTCAATATGTTAATTTTCCATAACCGCCAATAGCTAATTTGTATTCAATTTGCTTAAAATCATGTAAAATAGTAAATGTTTTATGAGTACAATAGTGAGCTTTCTAAATAGAAAAGAACAGTCTTCAAAAGTGAAAATTACAGAGGTAGGGGTATGATTCCCTGGTAATAAACACTGTGCTAAAATAGAAGATAAAGGTGAGAGGCAGTCCTCCAAACAGAAATTCCATCTTTATATTATGTGACCCATCAATATCTCTTCTGGGTATCTACCCAAAAAAACTTGAAAACATTTATCCATGAAGATATATGCAACGCAATGTTCATTGCAGCATTATTCACGGTGGCCAGGACATGGAAAAAACCAATGTGTCCTTTGATAGATGATTGGTTAAAGAAGATGTGGTGCATAAATTAAAAACTCAGCCGTAAGCAAAGAAAATACTGCCATTTGTGACAATATGGTTGGATCCTGAGTTTATTATGCTAAGCAAAATAAGTCAGACAGAAAACGTGGAGAACCATATGATTTCACTCATGCGGGATATGAAACTGAAAGTAACAAGTGAACAAGACAAACAAACAAAAACTCATAGATGCAGACAACGGTTTAGTGGTTACTAAAGGAAAAGGGGCAGGGATTGATAAAGGTAAAGGGGGTCAAATATATGGTGATGGAAGATTTGACTTTGGGTGGTGAACACAATGCAATACACAGATGATATATTATTGAAATGTACACTTGAAACCTGTATAATTTTATTAACCAATGTCACCCAATAAATTTGATTTGAAAAAAAATTGTCATAATCTACCATTTTCATCCAATCTATGTATTATGGTTGTCTTTAATTATCAACACACAGAGATTGACAGCAATTTTTAATGACTAGATTTATATAGTAATTTTAATATTGCTTTGATAATACGTACTACCAGTTTGGACACTTAAGTTACTTATATTTATTTTTTATAATAAAAAATACTAAAAATTATCCAATCTTTAGTCATGAAATATGTCCTAACCTTGTTCTCCCTCCAACACACACACACACACGCACAACCACTTCCCAACTGCATGTTACATTGCTGTAGAAACAGCAGAATCCATTAGTAGCTCCCTCCCACTGGCTTCTTGAAGATAGCTAAAGATTCCTTCTCTTAATCAGATGCAAGGCTATCTATTCAGGCAGGAAGAGTAAAGAAGTTTCTTTCCCCTTTTATATCGCCACTTTATAGAGCATTCTTGATTCTAATTCTTTAATTCAGCTACTGATTTTGACACGGTATTACTTGGGTAAGTCTTTCTAGGACCTATTCACCTTACCAGATCAGTTGCCATGACCAAATTTAATCACAGGAGATGTGATTAAACCTGAAAATGGTATTTATACAATTACTCTTTGCATGTTTTCATATAGTAAAGATGTGAATAAATATCTGCGAGTGTCTATAGTATTTCGAGTTCTCAAATACAAATGGAAACAGTCAGAATATTAAATTTACACATTCTAGATATTTAGAGACATCTAGATATGTCACTGAAATATTCAATTTTCATGCAGATGTTTAGCGTTATTATTTCTTCAAAAGACAGGCATTTATTATATGTAAATATAGGTTACGGAATTATATAGATTTAACTTTTGATCAATCAATTTACCTCTGGTCATCTTAGGAAATTATATGACAGTAGGGATACATATTTCATTTGTGTTCTGTGATATATTGTGAGCCCTAAAAGGACAAGTATTGTGAACTTATACATAGAAGGTTGTAATGTAAATGATTAAATAAATTAAATACAGAGACAAAATGAATGTTTAGCAAATGGCAGCAATGATTCTCATTTACACTATTTTTATTAAAGACAAAAAATATGCTTTCTAAATTCTGAAATACATCATTCAAATGAGTTAATCACAGCAAAATTCACGATTGCTTTCTTCAGTATATAGAGTCAATATGTGAATAAATGTTTTTTTCTATTTATTTAAAGAGGAGTTTGATCAGCAAGGCAATGTAAATACTAAATATTTTGTCAGTAAAGGGATAAAAAGCAAGACTTCTTTATAATAAGCAGATGTTCTAAAAAGGTCTATAACTGAACATTTAAATATTCACTACTAATATAGCTAGCTATTATTTACTTTTTTAACTTTTTAACAAGAAGATTTTTTTGAAAAAAAATATTATCTGCATGCAGAGATATTAAGAGCCTGTAGGTTTTGGTTCATAGTTCTTTGATTTCATAAATAATAGTATTTTTCATTACTCAGATTTTTGGAATAGTTTATTTTTATCTGAGTTGTTAATTGTACTGTGTAGCACAACACCTATACAGACTCTTGCCTTAGATTCAAGCTTGAAAAAAATAAAATATTTAAAAAAAACCTCATTTATTCAGCACTTTTCAAAGAAATTGCAGACTAGAAGATAAAATTGGCTTTAAGCCTCAATAAAATAATAACAGTTCACAAAATTTATGTATCATGCTCTAAGGTGGACAAATATTTTTAATTGTATACAAAATATTTGATGATTAGATTTTCTAGAACCTTGGTGTTACCCTAGGTTACTAGGACAAAAAATTCAGAAGGCACACTAGATGCCAGAAACAGTAAGAGCATGAGATTCTCAGAGGAAAGAAATAATTTTTTGTAATAACTGTATGGCAGCATAGCAGTATGGGACATTGAGCACAGGGGTAGAGTTTTATGCCATCTCATGAACCATTGGGGGTATGTCTCAAAAGAGGGGTGGCAACAACTCCAACTAGACCAGTAAACAGCTTAAGGATATTTTTTAAAATAGGAAGCTAATCCTTATGTCAGAGGTTTCAAATTCAGCCAGTATACTGTTACTTACATCTCTGTGAATACCTTGAGAGTCAGGACTTTGTCTTACTTATTTGTACGTTTCTTACTCCAATCCCTCCCATCTTTGATCTATCACAGTACTTATTACTAGATATTAAGTATATGAATGTATGACTTCATAGATATTTCAAGTCACCAAGGACATGTGAGATTAGTTTTGTTCTACTTAAATGCAGATTATTATATGAAAAACACTTATAAATTTTAATACAAATAAATAGCATATTTATTTTTTTAATGACGTGTCAGGCATTTAAATGACTAAGCTTTAGCTACCTTAAAAATAAAACAAAGCAAAAGCTATATTTTCAATCTAACCAATTAAGCTGAATTATAAAGCGATACTAAATTAAAGTGACTTTATTTATAAAACTGTATTGTTATTATAATAGCAACATTGACATAATCTGTGATTGCTTTTCTGGATTTATTTTTTTTAATAATGTGATGTTAGTAGAAAAACATCCTTTTCCCAAAAATCTTCCTCTCTTTATTTCAATCTACCCCAATATTTTATAATATAATTTGAATATATTGACTTTTGAAGTTTTTATTCTTATTTTCATAAGAAGTACCCATCATGGATTTGTTGCTTTTTTCTTTCCATTACTAATTCATAGAGTTCCACTATAAATATGTAACCTAACCCCTAAAGAAAATAGTATATAAAGGTGTTAGAATTACTATATAATTATCAAAAGCTTTCACCTACATATGTATACATATATATTTAGTATGCATTTATTCATATATGCATGTGTATATATAGCTACTACTGAAAACTATGAAGTCTTTTATCAGTCTGTTTTAAAAAATTAAAGTGGCAAAATTTCACATGGTAACATAGAAAACAACACAAAATAGCCTTACTATTTCTAAAATTAAAACCATATTCTTATATTTTTTTCACTTAGAATTGCACAGAAAGGTTTTTATATCGATATTATAGAATTACTGTATCTCCTTCTCCCAGAAAAGGAAATAAGTATAGATTTTAAGAAATCTATTTTTCTCATTTTCTGCCAACATCGTTTTGACTGGATGTTTCAGCTCTTGGTGACAATGATGATGATGTATTTCTTCCATCTGGAATTGTCCATGGAGAAAGTGTCCCTATGGAGAATCTTGAAAGGCTCATTATGCCAATATTACAAATATGAAAATTGAGTCAGAGAGAAGTATAATTTTCTTGAATTCACACAGAAAGTCAGAAGTGAAGCCAGGAGTAGAACCCAACTCATGTGGAAAAGATCTAATACAACATGCAACGTTAAGCTTGCAAAGGTAATTAAATTGAGTAGCATAATTACGTAAATTATAGTACAGGGAAATAGTGTCATATTTACAAACCTAATTATATCGAGTGGGAGAATTACCTGAATGATAGTAATCATATGGTTGGAGTTCACATACTTCATATGCTTTACTTTTCTGATCTGAATGCTTGTCTATGGCCATACCACGCTTAACGCACCTGATCTCATCTGAATGCTTAAAATGTAGGAGTTTGAAATATACAGGAACAAAAAAATAAAATAAAATAAAAATAAAAGCAGAATCTAGAGCCAAACGAACCCCCAGGATTAAATTTTAACACCATATTTTCCCATCTGTGTTATCTTAGGTAAGTCACTTAACCTTTGAGTCTCAACTTCCTCATCTGTAAAGTAGGAATAATGTTAAAAATATCTGAACAAATCGTTAGTGTTAGAAATAATGGATAAATGGCACCTATTATTATGGTTTCTTAACTCTAAGTAGGTATGTTTTCTTATTAAGTAATAGTACATAGACATCCATCAGCTAGTTTTTAATCAGTCTTGTTTAACTATATTTTATGAGTTATAATTAGTCCTTTTTTCTACATTTTCTTAGTCTTTTATTGCCAGATGGATTAATATGTGTATGGGTATCGTATGATATAAGGTTTTAATTAGAATGTAATAGATCACTGAAAATTTGGAGTCGAGAAACATTTACTTTTTTTTTTTGGTGCAAACATCTGAGAAAACTGTACTAGTTTTGTTGGAGTATTGTGACTTGAAGAACACTAAAATAAATATATCTTTGGAAATTTACATTTATTTTACTTTCTTTTTAGCACTGTACATTTATGAAAATTGAAATTGCTTCTACAACATAGATGGAAAATATTCAAAATATTTCTGGAGTAGAATAAAACAGAATTATCTGTACCAGATATAAAGACTTATTATGAAATTAAAATAATTAAGACTGTGGTTTCGTCACAGGGATAGGAAAATTGAGTGCATCACTAAAGTTGTACATATGTGGAAACTTGATTTATGACAGAGTTGAAACACTGATCACTGAGAAAAAGGTGGACTATTTAATAAATAGTCCTGGAACAATGTGTTATAATATGGAAAAAGTAATTTTAGTTTTTTTTTATTTGTAATGTATACTCAAATCAGTACTTCAATTCAAAATACAAACATTAAAATTCTTAGAAGACAACATAGAATAATATCTTAATGGCCTCAGCAGAAAAGTTTCTTCATAAAGACATAAAAGTAATAGGTATAACAGAAACAATTAATAAATTTAAATGTATTAAATTTTAGATTTTTTGATCATCAAAAGACTCTAAGGGACAGAAGAAGAAACAATATTTTGAGAGTATATAGTAGCAGCCATATTAGCACTCAGAACATTTTGTTAAAATTTTATTATTAGTTTCAAGTATACAGTACATTGGTTAGACATTTATATAGTTTATGAAACAATCCCTTTGATTACTCTGTCTTCTCTCTGACTCTACACATAGCCATTACCTTACTGCTATCTGCATTCCATATGCCATGCTCCCCATTCCTGTGACCCTCTATCAACTACTAATTTGTACTTCTTTAACCCTTCACTGCTTTCTCTCAGCACTCCCATCACCCTCCCCCATGGCTGTCACCAGATTGTCCTCTATATTTGTGAGTCTGTTTTTGATTAATTTGTTCTTTTTGTTTCTTAGAGTTCACATGTAAGTAAAATTATATGGTATTTATCTTTATGTCTGACTTATTTCACTCAGCATAATAACCTCTAAGTCTATACATATCATTGCAAATAGTAGGATTTCTTTTTTTATGGGTGAGTAATATTCCATTGTATATATGAACCAGAACATACTTTAAAAGTCTATAAAGAATACAATAAAATTAAAAATAATTCAATGCAAGCAAAATATGTAAAGGCATTTCAAAAGAGAGGAAATACACATGGGCCATAAATATTTTAAAGATGCTTTACTTCATTAGTAATTAAGAATGCAAAATAAGAGCATGGTTAAATAACATTTATAGTCATTTGGAAGAAAATTGACTGATAACTTCAGATGTTGGCAAAGATGTGGATCAATAAGAATTCTTACACACTGGACTATGGGGGCTTAAACTGATGCAACTTTGGAAAATAATTTTTATGTATTTCATGTTAAGTTGAACATTTATGCACCCTGTGACTCATTGATGCCACTCCTGAATATATACTCAGAGAAGTTCTATAATATATTTATCAAACACAAATGCAAGAACTTATAATCTCAATGTTAGCATTTAACAAATGCTACCTTGGAATCACATATTTGCAAAATAAAACAAAAGTAAAACAAAAGGCAGAAAAAAGAATGGTTCAAAAGAAGATGGACTCATTCTGAGGTAGAATGCTCAAAGTTTTACGAGTGCAGCCGTGGACTACAGTGGCACAGAACAAACTTTCAGATACACTTTCATCAGTAGCTCCCTGAACTTGTTTTAAGTTGGTTCAGGAACTGACAGCTAGATGTCAAGGCAAAGAACTTGGGAAAGAAAAGTTTGACCAAGATCATTATTAAATTGTTATAACCATATATGGTGCCAGACGGGTACTAGAATTATCAAGGTGATAGCTCTGTAAGGTTTGTGAATGTCTAATCACTATATTGTACACCTGAAACTAATATAATATTATATGTTAAATATAACTGAAATATAAATTTTAAGAAATGTTAGCTCTAATTCATAAAAACTCTTTATAAAGCCAAATACCTTTGAACAACCTAAAATGAGAGAATTCTTTCTCATCTAATTTTTACATTGTGCGCCATAAAATTGAAATGTACTTTGTATGTACCTTCTTAAAGTTTAAAAATTATTATCATGAACATGGGACTTGATTAAATTCAACATTGGTTCACTGTCATAGTCACTCCTTGATAGTCTTTGTGTAAGCCTGTGAGGAGCTATTTTTTGTTGACAACAAAAATGTTGGAAAGCAATGTCCATTTAATTTTCTTTTCTCTCTCTCTCTCTTTTTTTTTTTTTGCTCATTTGTTCTTTTTCTTTGTTAAAGGTGAAAGTCTGGTTCCAGAACAGGAGAATGAAGTGGAAGAGAGTAAAAGGAGGACAGCAAGGAGCTGCAGCTCGAGAAAAGGAACTGGTGAATGTGAAAAAAGGAACACTTCTCCCTTCAGAGCTTTCGGGAATTGGTGCAGCCACCCTCCAGCAAACAGGGGACTCTCTAGCAAATGAAGACAGCCATGACAGTGACCACAGCTCAGAGCATGCACACTTATGATATACACAGAGAGGATCAGCTCCATTCTCAGGAAAGGAATGTTGCGATGGCAAGCCTTACTCAAACATCGTTTACACAGAGATGACTATGAGAGTGATTTTTAATATTATTCAATTCAGGCATCTCTAGTCTGTTTTTCATGATTTATAGAAGGTTTTACACTAAGTGCCACTTTTTAAAGATACTTCCACAGTGAAGATGGTGAAGGTGAACTAACTGACTTTGAATATTCCAGATGGGTTGGTCATGTCTATGACAGTGAACAGGTATGTGTTTGCTTTTGCTTGCACTGAAAATTAAATTGCTATCAAGAGCAAACTATGAGATATTTTTTATTCAAGATGCGTCCAGAATGAAGATGCAGAAGATGAACTTGCTTTGAACATTCCACATGTACAAGGTGATGTGTATGACAGTGGGCAGGTATTTGCTTTTGCTTGCACTGATGATTAAATTGCTATCAAGAATAAACCGTGAAACATTATATCCTGAACAACCACAGTGCCTGAAATCACTTTTAAGTGGATTAAAAAAATGTATTTTAACTCTGTATATATTACTCTTAAGCCATTTTCCTGTCTTCACTAAGTTTAGCAATGCATTCATATTAGCTGATAAAAATAGGCACTTATGATGACAACCAGAACCAGCTTCTTGTCTTTTTATACATTTTGTCATCCCAGAAACAATCAGCACATGCTTACTTGTGTTCAAGTAGAGAAAAATACGTTAGAGTCTGATAGGACATATTCTTGTACCACAGACAAAACAAATCTTATGTTGCATTTTCTATCAACTGCTGCTAATAACATTATTATAAAAATTACCTAGCTCCTCAATTCTTCCTATCTTATAGCTTGAAAAAAAATTTAGGATCATAGGCAAATCAGTTACCTTGCAGAAAAAGCTTTGTATGACAGACATTGTCTGATTTTATTTCTATAAAATGTTAGCTATTATGAATATCATTTAATTATCAAGGAAAAGTTTTCCCCTGATTGATGATGGTGTTAGACAAGTTGCAAAACAAAACTGATTCCTCATTTGGTAGACAATAAAATCTTAAATGTCTTCAAATAAAATTCAGTAAAAACACGTTATTTTTTCATATATGATGTATCATGCAGAACGACAATCTTTGTATTTTGTAAAAAAAAAAAAGTGTTTAATAAATGATCCTTTGTAAATAATGTTGGTCTCCCTACTGTGATTTCCTAAATTTTTACAGGTTTTAATATAAATTCTTAAGAAAGTCCCAAATTCATCTACATGTGTATAAATCTAGATGATCATAAGTTAATGAATCATCTACCTTTTTATTTCTAAAATTTTTTATTATAAAAAAATAAACCCTTGGGTAATCAATGAGCATATAAGAATAGGTACGTATACTAAGCCATTTCCTTGATTTGAAGAATATGCCAAATGGATTTTTTTTTTATGTTTTATTAAATCAAAGATAAAAGTAGGGGGGAAAGTAATATTATTCACCGCAATGAGATAAATAAAACCATCATATATTTTTAAACTTATGTATAATAAATGTGAATTAATCCAATAATTGTTAAGTCTAAATATCCAGAGTTGTTGATGTGAAAAATAAGCTGCAAAAGCTAATTAGAATTCTCAGTTCTATGGACATTACCAATAAAAAAGCTAAGGATTATATTAACCTAACGTATTTTGTATCATGCATGATTGCACATACATTGACATCTAAGTCTTACTTTTAACTTCATAACATTGTTTTTCATTTGTTCCATATTTTAACCAGAAATGTGTGAAAATATACAGCAGCTTTTCTTCTCCCTAACTAATCAGAAATAGAAATAGAGAAAATTAATTGGTAAAATTTCCAAAACCTCATTATTTAATTTATTTCATTTGTTGTAGAATGGTGAGACTGACCAAAAAAAAAAAAAAAAAAAAAGATTCAGTTGATTTTAATTTACTTAGTCTAGCATGCTATATATGGAGCATTCAAAATATAAAATAATTAGATTGTATCACATTTCCCTTTGTGTAATAAATTTTATCACAGCAGTTGGCAATATTTCCAAATTAATTTTGGAAAATGATTCAGATTGACATCTTCAGGCATAAAACAGACACTTTTTATCAATCGCTTGAATGAATACAAAGTATATTTGTACTGATGACTTCTACTTGGGTGGACTGACTTTCTTATTGTAAGATTTAAATTCAAAACATTTTGACAGATTGAAGAAGTGGGAAGATGTAAATTGAATTGAGTTTAATAGGGACAAAGTAGAGGATAATTTATTTTGGCAGGAAAATAATTTTCAGAAATAAGAGGAAATGATCTCTTAGGAACAACTAAGGAGAGCTAAGAGTTGAGGCCAAATAGAAAGATATCAGAATTATAGTTTAGTGTGATAAATGAAATAGGAAAAAGTAATTCTGAATAGACAGGACATTTAGGAAATGTGAGGCATTTATACTGTGGACCATGCTTTTATTAGAGAATTGTGAGCTATTCTAAAATGATGTAATGAAATTGAACTCCAGAAAACATGAAGAATCACCAGGCAGGACAGTCCACTGTCTGACCAAAAGGGGGAATCATTTTATTCATAATGGATTGAAATAATCCACCACATAAGATGCTAGAACACATTAGCACAATGATGACACATTGACAAGTTAAAAATCAGGCTAGATTAATTTTAATTAGGCAAATTTGCTATCTTTTCAGTGTATTTTAGTACTCTTTATCTTAAAAGTGGTGCATAGGTTTGTTGCTAGATAATACCTTAACATTCTTCTAGAATTAAAATCCTGTAAGGAAACAAGATATTCTCATGTGCTACCACATTTAATTTACTCCAGAAATGACAAAATCTAAAAGAACTCTATGTGTTTTTATTCTACACTGGGATCCTGGCTTGCTATGGTATCTCTTCACATAATACGCTTTTCCTATTATTTTGTCTCAGACCTTGTAGTTCTGTGGAAATTTATATAACATGAAAGTACCTTTCTCTGAAAACAGTATGGAATCTTGGTTAGAGTCATTTTTCCAGCAGGATTCAGAGAGATGAACACTACAAAGTTTTTCTGAAAGCTGATCCACATATTTTTAACTCATTATTATCATGACCCCAGTTACCTTTTCCCATATTTACCTAGGATTGTCAGCCTATATTTTCTCCTTCAGAGACCTAAGACCTGAGTTTGCCATTTTGTTTTTCTAAAACAAACTAAATGCACTAAAAATAATGCCAACTACAATTTTAATACACTATTGAATGACCTTACATAAACCAAATGTAGGAATTACTTGTGAAACTCAATAAGAGCTTTCTTTAAGTTAATAGGATGAAAATAAAGGGCAGATGAAAAACAAATTATAAAAATATGTATTTTATGTTTTTAATGCTACTGGTTTTCAAGAATATTTTAAAAATTGCTGGCATATTTATAGTGGTAAATGCCAAATTTCTTCTCATAGATGTTGAAAAGAAACAACAGATCTAAAATAAGATAATAACAAGTTGACAAAGTGTCCTAAGGTAGTGATTAGAAAGGTTTACTGTAAAATATTTTAATTTCACTTTAATTTCTAAATATACTTAGGCTGATGAGTCCAAGTGTGCATGTGTGTATTTTTTAAATATTAAATAAATAAATAAATAAATAAGTCACTTATGCTGTGACATTTTCTAATAAAATGGTATTAAAATAATTAACATTTGAGGTGAGTCATATTTAGATTACAATGCAATGTTTAAACTATTGAATACTAATAATTGGTATAGTTCTTTGAACAATTTGGGAAATAATTATATTTTTTGTTTCGTTACATTCTTTTAGTTAAAAGCAATCTATAAATAAAAATAAATTCAGTGCTACTGAGAATTTAGCCTTTAGTTTGATATTCTAAACATTCTAAATCTTATTAATGTTAGGAATCTGTAGGATCGATCTGCCAATACTTTATGAAAATGTTTTTCTGGTATGATTTCACATTTTCTGCCTAAAGCTGACCAGAATATTGAACAGTTCCCTTTGTGGGTACCTCAACATTTCTGCTTTTGGTTCTTATAAAATAATGCTAGCGGTAGTGGAGAAAGGAAAAAAATGGCCCCAGAAAAAGATTGCTACACCAAACTCTGAAACCTGTAAAATATGTACTTCTGGATTTAAATATGGCTTTTTAAAAAATCTAAGTATTTCTCTATTACGATATAATTTTACAATACTCTCATTTTGATATTTAAAATGGTAAATATATTGAGAATTTATTTACAAGAGTAAACATAGTTTTTCTTTTATATCTTACTTTTCTCCTCAATAGCTAACTTTTATTCAAATCTAGCCTGAAACTAGGTCAAGAAAAATTCTAGAAAAATTTTGATTGTATCACAATATAATCAACAAGCTCTGTAAACTCTCATTAAAATATTGTTGAAGGTGGTTTCCAGAAACAATTTCCAGAAGAGAATAAATTTGCAAATATAAATTATTGTCACATTTACCTCATGTGAGGGAGATACAGTGATTTGAATATAATGTAATATCAGCTTTAGGTTGTACTGATACTTCTGCCTTATGAACTAAATTCACTGATGTAAACTGGTATTTGCTTTAAAAGAAGGTGAAATCACAAGATTTAAGAACATTTAAATTATCTTAGAATTATTTAACCATACATTGTATTTTTGCATATGTGTCAGTGATATTGATAGTTGTAAACATTATTATGCCTCTTTTATGTTTACTACAAATGTTAATTTTGAAAATATATCATTATTTGCCCAGTTTTATGAAGCTTTATATCCACACTATTTAAAGCTCAACTACTAATCCCAGGTAAATTATTTGCTTGGCTTTCAGTTTTTAGGGCAGAGTTCAAGTTTCTTTGGATTTGCCAACATTGGAATACAGTAATTTTTTATGATCTCAGATCTATATGATATAAAAATGTTTTGGTGTTCAAAACAATTGAAAAGGTGGACAGAGTGCATATTATCTAAAATGATAAGATTAAAAATACATCTTATATATTCAATAGAAAAAGACAATTGGCTCATGACACTACAAATTTTATAAAAATATCATCAACTTTCTTTCAGAAGAATTCATCAGCTCTGAGTTCATTCTCCTTTGATTCAGGTCTTACATCCCCTAGTTCCCTAGCTGCAAATGCTCTTCCACCACATATATCTTGTACTTATTACCTCATTTCCTTTAGGTCTCCACTTCCTCATACAGGCAATTTCTGATCTTAAATGAAATGGCACCACCTGTCACATTCTACCCCTTTAAGTACTATTGTTTTTCTTCTTAGCCATTAGGTAAATATCTGCTGATTTCTTCCCCTACTGATTTCAGGCTTCATAAGAGCAAGGACTGTGTCTATTGTGTTCATTGCTATATCTCTAGCACCTTGAGCAGTCCCTGGAGGCTCCACCACCAGTCCATATCCTGAATTTGTGTGACTTATATAAAGGTACTCCTGCCTCAAAATATTAGAATGCCAATGCCTGGTGATCATAGCGACCATTGTAAAGCTACATGGTAATTGTGAAACGAATGATACCCCCTGGAGTTATCCACTGTGTAATTTGCACAATTACAAACGCTGACTATGAGCTTGACATGTTGTAGCAATCAATAAATATTTGTTGAATTAATGCACGAATGAAATGACATGAGGTCCATTCAAAGAAATAGCTGTAAATCTAAATTAGTTGTAAAATGTAGCTCTGGAACATTTTTTAAATGGGCAGTATATGGATGTAACAGCTAAAACAAAAATTTGGTTATAGTCTTTGAAATGATGCTCATATATACCACTTTGGATGAGAATAAGTAGAAAGAAAAGTTAAAAAGACTAGGCTTTAACAGATGTTCATTTATGGTTTGGGAGAAAAGGGAACATTTTCCTTCTGCTCAGATGCCTGTCTTGAAGTTCTCACAATTTTTGCAGACATTTTGGCTGGTTTCCAAACATACATCGTTGCTTGTCTGGTATGAGGAATGCCATCTGTGCAGTATGGAAGTTCTTTTTTTAAAAACTGGAATACTAATTATACTCTGGGCAGGTGCTGTTAAAGTGAAATCAGGTGTCAAGCTGACCATTGTCTGAAATGACTATGTTATGTTGAAAAAGAATGGCATACCATATTATAAAATGGAATTTAAATGTGTCATGTAAGCATTCCATTTTGGGGGTGTTGCAAAGGTCAGATTGCATAGCAAAGCTGTAAAACCTCCAAACAACTTCCACTATCAACAATAGAATAAGCTTTACTTTAAATCAAAGATATAGACTACATCAGAGTTATATATTTCCTCATTAAAATGTCTTCTGAATTATATATATTTTTTTCTGGAAAGTTCATGAAAGAGGAAAAGTGACCTGAAAAGTATGACTACCAATCCCACAATACAGAAATTAATTTTGCAAAATTAGTCAAAATTGGTCTTTCATAGTTATTAAATGGAATCATTTTGCTATCAGAGTAAAGAGTCCTCAATTTTCAATGGAGTTTTTTAGCTCCCTGCAAGGCAAATGACTAATTTATTTTCTTTAAATATATTAATTAAGTAGAACTGTTATAGGCTTTTACAGTTTTACATTTGATACTATGCTAAATCATCTAAAGCAAGATAGAAAAATCTCAAATTTTAAAGTATGAGTATAGATAAATCAACTATGATAAAAAGTATTCATCATCACTGTAAGAATCTAACTTTGTTATTGCTTATTTTTTGTAAACTATTTGCTATTTGAAATATAATTATTACGTTATGTCATTTAAGTCTTATAGCAGCTCTATCAGAGGAGTCTGGTATTGTCCTAGGCTACAGATGAAATAATTGAAGATTAGCAAATTGAAGCATTGTGCCTAAACTCACATGGCACTAAATGGCTGAGCTGGGGCTCATAGTCATTTGTTGAATCCCCAAACCTGTGTTTTGACCACTCCAAAAATAGCCTCTTCCCTAAACAAGTATTATTCTTTGTCAGTTCCAGCTAGCTCAGTATCTTGTTTCTCATCCCACAATGGATTAGAATTATCAAATGAGACCTGGGAAGTTGCTACTATCAATTGGTTAGCATTTTCTCATCTGGGTCAAAACTAAACTATAACATTTTATACACTGTCATCACGCCTTCCCATTCTGAAACTGTTGCTTGACCTTTACATTTTGACTAC
The DNA here is from genome assembly GCF_902729225.1 of Pteropus medius. Taxonomy (NCBI): domain Eukaryota; kingdom Metazoa; phylum Chordata; class Mammalia; order Chiroptera; family Pteropodidae; genus Pteropus; species Pteropus medius. Next base: position 5,586,518 of record NW_024342467.1, on the reverse strand, counting down.
ATCTAGGCTTCACTCTACTTTGTTCTTGGAAATCTAGCTAGGTGAAAAGGTGCATTTGAGATGAGTTCTCCAAAAGTCAGTGTTGATATATGTATTCTCTGACCCCGAGAATCCAGTAAGGCTGAAGGAACCAGATCTACTGACAATTATAAGTCTATTGTTGGTTGATCTTTAATGCTGAAACAGAAGCTGAAATTGAAGGGACACTGGGAGATTCCTCCCCTAATCTCTCTGAGTATTTAAAATCACTCTATTTGAAAATGATTACTTTGAATTCTAACCTTTGAAAAGACAATTTTTCTAGGATATTACCACATTATAAATCCACTCAGTGATAATTTTCCCTCCTAAAGAAAAAAATAAAAAATTAAAATACAAATTGTTTTAATAAGTAGGAGAAACATGGAAAGAAAGGGAGGAGAATTTGAACAAAGAGGGAAGATGAAGATACTTGTACTTTATAAATTTGCCTTTGTGGCTGTATAAGACAATAAAAAATAATATTTTATAAAAACACATTGTTCATTTATATTTTTATTTTAAATATAACTTGTTACCTTTAAATATCATACCTTGAATTTCCACTAGAAATTCATGTCTTGAACTGGTTTCCATGCTAGATTTTCCTTTGTTTGGGAAAAAATGTTTGCTCTCGTTTCCTGCTTCTGCCTGGTGTCTATATTTTAGTTACTACCACCTCAATAGTCAATGAATTACTGTTTTGCCATTGGTCATAGCGCTTTTTCTAAAATGTCCATAAATCCATTTCCTGAAAATTAGGCACAGTGTTAGATATTGTTAGCTTTATGTAAAAATTACTTTTGCAGAAATTGTCAAACAAAATTGTATCTCTTTCATAGTTAAAATGACATTTCACAAAATACTTATACTTAATAAACAAATATTATGGCCTTCTATTAAGGATTCATTGAGATTCAAAATATAATCAGAAGTACATTTTCCATTAATTAGTTTTATATGGAAGATCTAAAGGAGTAATTTTACTAATTGAGGATATACCTTATGGTTGACTATGGCTACAGGTCTTATATGTTTGAATAAATTTTGTTAGGAAAATAATTTCACCTCCTTTCTTGTTAAATTGCCATATAGAAGATGTTAACGTGTCATTGTGTTTTATCTCCAGCCATGTCCAGCAGCACCAGACATTGGGGTCACATTCTATTTTTCCACACGGTACATCCATATTTATAAACATTTGGTTATGGTTTTAACTCCATGGGTGGTTTTGTTTGTTTTGTTGTACCTTTCAAGAATGTTTCCCTGGAAGAATTCATTTCTCCTTTTACTTGAACCCCCTTCACTGCCAGTGTTTTCCATGCCTTCATCTGGTTCTACTTGAGATTCTCACTCCGAGCCTCTGTTGAGTTCCACATGGTTTTTCTCTGCACTGAGGAACTCTGAGAGGAGGACATGATTATGGGCTGAAATATAAGTAGCTGAGTAATCCCCCTTCTTATTCATTCTTCATATGTATTCAATAGTCACAAATTTTGGATCTCTGCCACTTTTTACTATAATGAATAAAATATTTATAAGGCATATGTTTGTATTAAATGTAAAAATTGCATATTTTACTTTAGACTACCTATTTCTAAATGGATTAATCATTTTCATCAATCGTTTGCTTCCTTACATGGTCCAGGGTTGATTTATGAATCACTTTTTCTCAAAATTGTTTGGAAATGGATTCTTATGTAAATATACTGAGAAAGAAAATCACAGATTTTAGTGTGTTCAGATAAATGTAACTTAGATAAAGGCTAGCAAACAATTGAAAATGTAAATCTTTTAGTTATACGTAGTTTTCAAATACTGTTGAAACTTTGTATATAACCTGAGATTGAGACAAGAATGTCTTCTGTAAAGTTCAAACTGAAAAAGAGGATATATTTCCAGTTTATACTGATATTTGAGTATCATCAAGTTTCTAGTTGAATGAGAAAATGACACTGAGACATATACTTTTTAAAAATTGACTATGAGCTTTAAGAATTCTACTTCAAAAACGTAAAGTAATACTTCCTTTTCACTTTTATAAATTCACTTTTCCTTTTTGCACTTAGAAGAGCTTATTACCAACATGACTATTTGTATGTCATAGACTTTCACCACATAGCTATTTCAGATGAACTTTAACAGGTGGCGTTCACATCATGCATATTCAGGCTGCCCAGTGATGGCAAATGCAAAGAGTCAGGTCCAGACATATAAAAAATATTGTTTTCCTAGACTCTTTTCCTGTAATAGGACACATCTCCACCTGGAACAAATCCACAGATACTTCAAAGTGTAATAAATCCCTATCCAAACTTATTAGCTCTTTCATTTCCTAAACCCACTCCTCCTGTGTTACGTCCTACTCAATTTATACTGCTACTAGCCTTCTAGATACCCAATTTATAAGTCTGAGTCCAAATTGCCTTTTCTTTCTGATTCCTTCCCTATCCTCACACAAATTGATGGAAGACGGTTGGTTCCGTTATCTCCACTTTACGTCTATTTCTTCCCCTCCATCTTTGCTCTTATTACCTCAACAAACACATTCAGTAGTGTTAGAGACCTAGATTTTATCTTCCTCCTTTCTTTTAGGATAGAAGTATAACCTTAATCTAATTAGGAATGAGATAATTTGTAGCTGTGTTGGTCTGTTTGAGGCTGATCTATTTCTTATTCATCCTTATTTCAGATTGTAACTCTTCAAGCCTTTCTTCATTATTAGAAATAGAATTCTATTTTTTTTCATGTCCCATACCCACTCTTAGCCCCATCAAATTATAGAAAATTTTGCTGAGCTTCAGATCCTGTCAGTTACTTCATTCATTTCAGATATTTAGTCTCTGAGATGATTCTTAGAATCAGCAAATGGTTTGATGTAGAAGAACCACTAAATGTCAGAATCATTTATGTTCACTTCCTTTCTCCTGAGGACAAGGGCTTATCAAGTCTTACCTCAATCACTCTCCAATGTTTTCAAATTGAGGTGATTTTTAAAAAATCTTTTTTTGATGGGAAGCGTACCTAACATAAAATTAACTCTTTTAAAAGTGAACAATCTAGTGGCATTTAGTTCATTCACAGTGTTGTGGAACCATTACTTCTGTCTAGTTCTAAAACATTTATTATCACAAAAGAAAATTTGATAACAATTTAGCAATTGCTTCCCATTATCCATTCTTGCCCTCCAGGCCCTGGAAACCATCAGTTTTCTGTCTTCATGAATTTACCTATTCCGGTTATTTTATATGAATAAAAGCATATAATATGTGACCTTTGATGTCTGTTTTTTTTCACTCGACATAATGTTTTCAAGATTCATTTCTGTTGTACTGTATATCAGTACTTCATTCATTTTTATGGCTAAATCATATTCCATTTTATATATAGACCACACTTTGTTTATCCATTCATCTATCGATGGTCAAGAGTTGTTTCTACCTTCTGGTTATTGCAAATAGTGTTGCTATAAACATACATATTCAAGTGTTTAAGTACTTATTGTCAGTTCTTTTGGGTAAATACCTAGAAGAGAAATTGCTGGGTCATATGATTATTCAATGTTTAACTTTTTGAGAAATCACCAAACTGTTTCCATAGTAACTGAATCATTTTACATCCTTAACGGAAGCAATGTGTGAGATTTCTAATTTCTCCACATCCTTGCCAACAGTTGTTATTTTCTGTTTAATTTTTTTTATAGTAGCCATTCTAATAACTGTGAAGTGATACCTCACTGTGATTTTGATATGCATTTCTCTAATGAATAATGCTAAACATCTTTTCATGTGTTTGTCATCTGTATTTCTTGTTTAGAGAAATGGCTATTCAAATTTCTGACCCAATTCTAAACTGGGCAGTTTGAACTTTTTGTTGTTCAGTTGAAGAGTTCTTTATATATTCCCGATACTCTACTCTTAACAGATATTATGATTTGCAAATATTTTCTCAGATTTTACATGTCATCTTTTCATTTCTTGGATGTTTCCTTCGATGCATGACATTTTTACATTTTGATTAAGTTCAATAATGTATTGTTATCATTGTTGTTACTCATGGTTTTGGCCTCATACCTAAGAATCCATTACTAAATTCAAGGTCATGAAGATTCTACCCTATATTTTTCTCTAAGTTTTATGGTATTAGCTCTTATATTTAGGTTAATTCATTTTGAGTTCATTTTAATATGGTATAAAGAAAATAATTTAATTTCATTCTTTTATATATGGATATCAAATTATCACAACACAATTTTTTGAAAAGACTATTTCCACTGTACAATCTTGGCATTCATAAAAAAATCAATTGGATATAGACATATGGATGTATTTCTGGTCTCAATTCTATTGGCCTTTATTTCTAGCCTATGCCAGTACTACACTGTTTTGATTACTATAGCTTTGTAATAAGTGTTACTAATTGGAATATAAGAAATGACTTTTTAAATGGAACACCAAAAGTGCACTCAATGAAAGAAAAATGCAGTAGGTTGGTCTTTTTTAAATTAAAAACTGCTGCTTTGATTTTCTGTTAATACTATTTTCAAACAGCTTTGCTTCAAAGTATAGGGTTTAATTGTCATTGATTGGCATTCATAGTCTTTTGTATATGACTCTTAGATACCTATCCAGATTTCCAACCCTATGAAAACAAAACAATTGATTTGTTCACAGAACTTGCCTCCAGGGCTTTAAGACACACATTCTCAATTAATATATTTTATTCTTATTTTCACTCTCACCCAAATGTCAACATCCTACTCATATTCTACCTCTTCTCCGCTCACTCTTCTCAATTACTGCAGCTCTTATTGGTTCTAATATTACACTTTACGGTGACACATTTTTTTATGTCCTGTTTTCACACTACTATTGCAAGTTCTTATTGGGGGTGAGGAGAGTTTCCTGTTCCCAGCCCAGATAATGGCCATAATTTATATACTGGTGTTCAATGCTTTCTATATTGAATGGTAACCTTGCAGTCAGAAAAAGTCAATAGAGAAAATACCCGAGAAGAGTTTTCTTTTCTGAAGGAAATGTAGCATGTTTTGACATTTATTTATTTATTCAAAAATATTTCTCTTTGTAAGAACCTGGAAAAAGATCCAACATACCAACAATGAAGAAAACACTTTAGAGTGTTAATTATTATTCTAGGCATACAGTATTATGTCTTCTTAACTTTCTGGGGCCTATGCCTTTAAAAAACATCATTAAGTATATACTGTGCAAATATTTGCAAGGTTATGGGGGAATCCTAGTACTTCAAAGTAGTGAGAACATTCATTGAGGAAGAGCCACATGCATCTTTCTCTATTGGTCATATCATGCCAAGAAAACAGTACTTTAACTCTGCTATATACATCAACACAATGGACTTTTTCCAGGCATGCCAGATCTATGCTGAATTTGCCTCAGTGAAATCTAGAGAACAGTCCTTTTTATTTTAAGGATTTGTAAGCCATGAGGACAGAAGTTATCCAAACATCTCCATTTTCAGAGTTCATGTCAATATTTCTTTCAGTTTCCTCTAATTTGCTTTGAAATAGGCTTGCACTTTGTGGCAATTCTAAAAATTAATGAGTTTTATAAAAATCATATCCTATTGTATCTCAGTTCATCCATAGTTTCTTGGGATTTTTATACTTGAATCAATAAGAAATCTCTTATATAATACTTGTTTACAGCAAGAGTCATAAAAAATTTTCTTTAAATTTTTGTTGGAAATTAGAAATAAATTCTTTCAATTTATTTTCATGTGAATATCTGTACCCTGGTAGTTTAGTAAGAATTGCAAACAAATTTTGAATGAATTAATTGGCATCCTTACTAATTACATGGGATGATTGAATGTCTTCAGAAAGATGGTGATAGCAACCTCTGCTAGTAATCACTAGAACCACAATTATGTAAAATAACTCATTCTTTTTAAGGCTCTGTTTATGGTAAAAACTCTCCAACAATACAGGTCTAGGAAGAAAAAAAAGAAAGAAACCACCTCAAAGAATCAACAGAAAATATAGGAAACATATAGCAAGATGTTAGACTATCTTCTGGGCTATAAAACAAGTGTCACTAAAATATACACAAAATATATCTTTTAAACACAATGAAACTAATTTAGAAATCAATAATGGAAAGCTTTCTAGAAAACATATATTTGAAAAATAAATAACACAAGAATTAACCATGTATAAAGAATAAATCATAAAGGGAATATGAAAATATTTTAAACTAAATAAGGATAAAAATATAACATCAAAATTTGTCTTTATTCTCATATGACATTTTCATATGTGTTAAACTCACTAAATTCTAGTAGATATTTTTTAGATACAGATATTCTATACACATATGAAAAATACAAGATTGACAGTATTTTTCTATATTAGCAAGAAACAAATAGAAAAGAAAAGTTTTAAAATTAATACCATTTACAATAACATCAAAAATTATGAATAGGGATAAATCTAAGAAAACTTATGCAACAATTATACACAGAAAGCTCAAGATTGTTAAGATCCTAATCATATTTAAATTAATCTACAGATTTTATGTAATGCCAATTAAAACTCTATCAGTTTTTTTTTTGTAGAAAATGGCATCAAAATTCTAAAATTCACATTAAAATTAAAATGATCTAGAATAAGTTTGGAAAGAGTAATAAAACTTGAGAACTAATATACCTGGTTTCAATATTTTTGATAAAGCTACAACAAAGAAAATGTATTAATGTAAAGAAAAAAATAAATTAATTGAATAGAATACAGGATCTAGAAATAGGTCTACGTATATTTACATAGCTGCTTTTCAACAAAGAAGCAAAAGCATTTCAGTGGAGAAAATATAATCTTTTCTGTATACAGTGCTGGAACAATTGGCTATTCAAATACAAAATATATATATATATATTTTGATCCATACTTTGAACTGTATGCAAATATTAATTTAAAACATTTCATATACTTAATGTAAAACTTAAAGCCATAAAAGAAAATTTCGTTTCCATGGGTTAGACAAAGACATTTAGGTATAACACCAAAAACACAAAATAGAAAATCGGTAAGTTAGACTTCATCAAAATAAAACACTTTGATGCTTCAAAAAACACTGTTGAGAGAATGTAAAGACAAGACAGAGACTGAGAGAAGGTAAATTCAAATCTAATATTTAATAAAGGACTCATATCAAAATATATAAAGAACTCTTGAAACTCAATAAAAAAAAGCAACAACTAAAAACAAAGCAAAACAAACAACTTGATAGAAAGATAAACAAAAGATTTAAACAGACAGTTCACCAAAGATGTTATGTAGATGGCAAGTAAGTAAGCACCTGAAAAGATATTCAACATTAATATTCATTAGGAAAATATGAAATAAGACCACAATGTCCTATCAGTATGTGCCTATTTTAAAGGCTAAAGTTAAAAACACTGGCTAAATCAAGCATTGCAAAGGATAAGCACTGCAACTCTCATATGCTGCTGGTAGACTGTAAAACAGTACAACTGCTTTGGAAAACAGTTTAGCAATTCTTAAAAAGTTAAACACACACTTACCATATGATCCAGCCATTCCACTCCTAGGTATTTCCCCAAGAGAAATTAAAACATATGTTCGTACAAAGATGTACACATGAGTATTCACAACAGCTTTATTAGTTATAGTAAAAAACTGGAAACAACTCACAGTTCATCAATGAATGAATAAATAAACAAATGTTAGTATATTCATACAGTGGATATTATTCAACAATAAAAATGAATAAACTTGATACACACAACTAGTTGGATGACTCACAAATGCTGAGTGAAAGAAGCCAGAAGAAAAAGAATATGGTGCATGCTATATTATTCCATTCAAAAAGCATTTTAGAAAATGTGAACTAATTTGTAGTGACAGAAAGTAGCTGTGATTGGCTGGGGGCAGTATATGGGGACAGGAGTAAGAGAATATATTACAAAGGCCATGAGGAAATTTTGGGTATGACAAATAACTTGGTTGTGCTGATGGTTTCATGGATGTATACACAAGATAAATGAATATTGTTCTTTGAATACATATATCTTCTTGTATGGTGATCATATCTCAATAAAGTTGTTTAAAAATACTTTGGTCCATGTTGCCCTCTGAACAAATCTTTGATCCCTCAACAATTTTTGTAACAGCATGCATTTGTCATTTGAAAAATATCTGTCATTTGAATTATACTGTCAAGCTGATGATGTCCTAAACAAATTTTCTAAGATATTTTTCATTCAGAAGCTAGAATTCTTGTTGAATTGGTAGGCTTAGTTTAGTGTCTTGAATATATCTCTAGATATTAAAATCTGAATAACCAATTGCTCTTTTATGTCAAAGCTGTTTCTACGAAAAAAGTAGAAAATTAATTTGATAACTAAATCATAGAAGTACTTTGTCTTGAGGCATCCACTATACTTCAATATGCAACAGCAGTGTTTTCTATTTTGTCACACAAAATATAACGAAGATGTGGACTCAAAGATTGAGACTTACTGTAATTAATATTTTTAACTGTTTCAGCAAGAACATTTTAAAATACAATTGTTTTTTTCCTTTTTGTTTTACACTGCTGGTGTACAGTGGTGAAAAGTACACTGGTTCCTAGTATGGTTTGTTGCCGGCAGCTTTACCCACCACTACTTTTGCACACAGTGAAAAAGACAAATAATGTCTTAGTGCTATTATGAAAATAGTTTTGACCTTTCAGCCCTCAAAAGGGTCTTGGGAAACCACAGAATTTTACAGACTATACTTTGAGAATCATTGGAAATGATGATATAATTGAAAGATAGAAAAAAATGAGGTATTGTAAAGGCAAAGAATACAAGAACCAACAAAAAAAAGAGCAATTAAAAACATCTGGGAAATAAACTAAATAAATAAATCATGTTCCAAATATAAAGCAAACTAAAATGTGGCACAATTTTAAACAGTTCAGTGAGTGTCTTAAATAAGAGCCAGTAACAGTTTCCTTGCATAGTCCAGGGTTCCTGACATTGGAACATACAAAAAAGAAATATAATCCTTGTATATTTTTTGGACTGGAGTGAACAATATTTATATAGTCACATAATTCAGATCTTGTTTATTTATTTCCAACCTTTAGAGTGGACAAATCATGTGAGATTGGTTAGGATTGCAAAAGAGATTCATTTATTAACATTGTATGAAAGAAGAGCTCACCAAGAATAGGACGTGGCAATGAAAACTGGCAGGAAATGTGGAGAGAAAGAACAAGGCTTCTCTGAATTGGAGGCAAGAGATACCATTGAAAGTTGACTGAACAGGGGATATAGATAAAAAGGACAAAAATTTAGAGTTATAATTTTAATAAAAATATAAATAATAGTGCAAATAGCGATATTTAAAAGATGTGGAGGAGTGTGATGACAATCAGCTAAATCTTCAGTTTCCAGGGCAAGGTGATCAGTAATTAATGTAGTAACTGATGGATCAAGATTAGAGTAGACTAGTCATGGAAATAGATTTTAACAGAATTAAAAAAGACAGACCGTAGAATTCTTTTTCTGGGAAAAAGGACAGAAGTAAGGAGGAAGAATGATGCTTTGCAAAATTGTTTTCCTCCACCTATCTAGTCTTATGGTAAGTGCCCTTTTTCAACAAAGGGAAAGGAGGAAAGAAATGTTTTTCGAGTGCCTACTCACTGCCACATGCACCATTCTATTTAATCTTTACAATAATTATATGTGTGAATCATTATAGTCATCTTGCATACCCTACTTATAGAGTGCCAGGCAAATGGAAAGCCTCAATAGTCATTGAAGAAATAAATATCATTGAAAGATAAGGTTATTTTAGTTAAATAGGAAAAAAACATCAAAAACTTTAAGCAACTTTTTCGGAGTTATACTAGAATCAGTAAATGGTTTGAAATTCATATCTTGCCAAGCCCAGAGCCTGGGGATTTATATTATGTCCTATCACAGTATTGTGATAGCTCAGTATTGTGTGTTTTATTTTCTAAATTAGTCTAGTTTTATTAGAAAGGACTTTATGTCTGACCCTCGAATGATCTTCCAAAATAATGCTGACAACGTCCCATCCCTGATAAGAGGCTAATTCTTTGTATCTATTTTCCTAGACTGTACTGCAGCTCTTTGAGTGGCATGCTATTGATTTTGAATACCAAATTCTCCCATAAAGAAATTCGAAGGACCTTAAGGTACAAGTGATAGTAGCTATTATGTTTAACATTCTTACAACCTACATGAATTTTACTGCCCGAATTTTATCATGTAGCATGTTAAGAAAGAATAAACTAGGCCTTGACTAACATTGACTTTGAAGATTTACCAAGCAACTTAGCTCAGTCATGATGGTTTAATCCAAACATATTCCATTTTCTGTGATTTATGTCAGTACCATGTTGTTTGTTTGTTTGTTTGTTTTTAAGTACAACACATATGGACACCATTAATAAGAGAGAAGACACACTTAACCTATAGGTGCAGGCCTATAGGTTAGTAGTTTAGTAGTGTAGTAGTGTCTGTACCAAGAGACTAATGTCATAAGTCCCTTAAAATAGACTGCTTTTGATATAGTCGGCAAATAGTTGGAAAAACAACATGAGACACTTTTTCAAAGATGTTCTCTTTTTTGTTAGCTTTTTGTTACTATTCTAAGATAACATCAAGTAATAGAAATACATTCCTTTGGCTCATTTCTGAATAGCATTTCAAATCCAATCATGGCTGCTTATTTCATGTTATTCTGTCTTCCCTCTCTCTAACTTGTGCTTTATGAGTTGTGTTTAACTTCAAACCCAGTTTTCAGAAACTCAAACAGGAAGCATCTGGGGATTCTCTGTTTTGAAGTGTGGGTGGGTCAGAAATAGCCTAGAGAGGTGAGAATATTGCCTGCTTTCACAGCGGGCTAAATTTCTACTCCACTCAAGTTTGATAGCATTGTCTTTTAGATATTTCACTAATTCCCATCAAATAGAATGTAAAAATGTATTTCATGTAAAGCATTCTAAAGTTAGTAGGTAGGAAAATTCTAGTTTTTAAAATTTTAATTTACGTTATATATTTATTTTACATTTCTTTGTTTGAATCAGACTTGACTATTTCAATTTTCGGCTCCCAGGCTCCCAGGCAAGTCAATATGACTGCACCCCATCTTCTCCTTGATGCCTCTTTTAGAGTCATCTCTGCTAAGGCACTGATTAGAGTCTGTCCCAAGAATTGGGCTCACATGATTGCCATTAACAGAACTGCAGGGTCCTCAAAATTAGTTTTTATCACTGGCACCCGTAAGTCATAGTGGTAGCCAAAAATGTTGTATTTACTTTGGGCATATTTATCTTCAACTTTGGTCACTTTTTAAAATAAGTACTTTTTTTAACCTCCAATTATCATATCTGTAAAATGGAATAACACATGCCTCATAAAATAAGTTAAATAACATAATAAAAGATTAGTCAAACTTTAGTCATGCGAGTATCAATTTTTAAAATTTGCCAGACCAATTATTTATTAAATGTTTTTAATTCATTTAAATAATTTATACAATTATTTAAATAAGAAGCTATATTATAAGCAGAAATGAACACAGCATTATTTTCTGTAAATAGATGGTAATTAAAAATAACAAAAATAAAATATTAACTATTTAATATATTATAAAAATAACCTAAATACAAATAATAAAAATTTAATTTATAAAATATATAACTGAAAAAGTCCCTGAACGAATAAAAGAAATTATTAAAAATTAGTTGGCCATGAACTCAATTTTGGACTCAGTATCACTTTCTTTAAGATGAAGAGGAGGTTCTTTGTAAGACATCTCAGTGTTTTCTTTTGCCATACGGATACCACATGACATGTATATGCAGCAGGAATACATATTGTATCATTACTCAGATTGTCTTTTAAAATTTAATAGAGGTGGGGAGCCTTACTATCCATGTCAGAGGAGTGCAACTGTTTATTAATTTACTTCAAGATAATGTCGAATTATCATAAAGACACCAAATATCTATATATTTGAAGACTCTCAGAAATATTTAGTGTTTCAGAGGTAAAGTATTAAGTACATGAACTGGCCAATATGCTTTCTGAAAAAGAGAACTTCCAAGACAAATTTATAATTTTTTCAAGGAATATTACAAATTTTAAAAAATTATTTAAATCGGCTGAAAGTTTATACAAAGTTACTAAACTATTGAAAAAGGTAAAGATAAAGATAAAAAAGGTTAGTACAGATTATATATGAATGGATTTTAGAGAAGGAAAATTCCAGCATTGCTGCATAGTTTCAGGAAACTCAGCTGCAGGTGGGAATACAAAGCCATTTGGTTACAAACCAGCATCTACCTGGCTAGTACCAAGAGTAGAATCGGCAAGACTTGGAGATAAGATGGGTGTGAGAGGACTCAGGATGTATCTAAACTTGAGAAACATCTATACAGTCATGTGCTGTATAACATTTCAATCAATACTGGTGGTCTCAAAACATTATAATGAAGCCAAAATTTTCCTATCGCCTTGAGCCATCGTAGCCATTTTAAAGTCCTGGTGCAAGACATTTCTCATGAGTTTGTGGTGAGTTTGAGTTTGCTGGTGTACAGTGTTGATAAAATCTATAGTAGTGTACAGTAATGTATTCACTCACCACTTGCTCACTAACACACCCAGAGTACCTTCCAGTCCTGTAAGCTCTATGTGTGGTAAGTGCTCTATATAGACGTACCACTTTTATCTTGTATATCATATTTTTACCATACCTTTTCTACATTTAGGTATGTTTAGATACACAAGTACTTACTATTCTGTTACGATTGCCTACAGTACAGTAACATGCTGTACAGGTTTGTAGCCTAAAAGCAATGGGCTCTACCATATAGCCTAGCTGAGTTACAAGCTATATGACCTAGGTTTGTACATGCAGTGATGTTCACAAAACAACAAAAATGTGTGGCGACAGAAAGAAATCTAACTATGGGTGGTGAACACACAATGCAATATAATATGTCTTACTGTTGAATTGTACACCTGAAACTTCCTGGATTTTGTTAATTAAAGTCACCATAATAAAAAATAAATAAATAAGAAAAAAGAAAGGTCATAAGACGTAAAGTGAAGGGGTTGGGGCATGCAGTAAGGTTGTTGCTGGGATAGTTAGAAGCCAGCTCATGTTATATACTCAAATCAAGGTAAAGTGGTCACAGGGAGGTGTATTCACTTTGTTCCAAAAGCAATAAAAGGGAATGTAAAGATTTAAGGTGGAAAGGATTGATTTGATTAGCCTACTGAAAAGATTTTCGGACTGCTATGTGGGCAGTGGATTCAAAGCATGTTGGAGGGAAAGCAAGGAGGTAAGACAGAAGGTAATTATAATGGTCCTGGAAAGTCATGGAGGTGGCTTTAGGGATAATATCAGTGAAAATGAAAAGAAAGAGTCACATTCGGAGCAGTGTTTTTTTTCTGTTGTTTTTTTTTTTGGTTTTTTTATGAAACAAACAAAAATAAACTTCTAACCTCTAAGCTGAGTGTATGAAACAAAATTTCACAAGATGATGCTAATTTTATAACTGATAAGAAATGCTGACATTTTGAAATAATTTTATCTTTTTTTCCTGTCATTTTAATTTTTAAGTTGTACTCGTAACTCACTCTAATAATTTTACAATCCACTAATAAGTTGTGGTACAATACAAGTTTGCTGGTAGAACCTACAGAAGTTGACGTTAAACTAGATTATGGAAAATAAGAAAAATAGGAGCATCAAAGCAGACTCCCAGGTGTAAGCTGTGAGGTGAAGTTTGGCAGAACAACTGAACTTTCCCTAGAAAGCCAACGTGACAGTGGGGGGCATTATGTTATATAATAAGCATATGGATCAGTGAAATTTGTCTGTTAAAAATACAAATAAATATGACATGAATGTGTGTGCAAGTATTTGCATAGATATGTGGTTTTATTTCTTTCAGTATATTTCTAAAAATTAAATGCATAGGTCATAAGACACAAATGCTGGGGTAAATGAAGGCAGCAGGAAAATAGGAAGACCAAATATCAGATGAGTTGACTCCATGAAAGAAGCCATAGGCATACGTCTACAGGGGCTGAACAGGGCTGTTGAGGACAGGACATGGTGAACATCACTCATTCATAGGGTCATCAGGAGTCAGAGCTGACTCAATAGCACATAACACACACACACATAAGATAAACGTATGTTTAATTTTTAAAGAAATTGCCAAACAGCCTTCCATAGTGATTTGTATCATTTTCCATTTGAGGGTCTTGGTTCCTCCACATCCTCACAAACACTCACTATCACATTTTTTTTTTAATTTTATCCATTCTAATATGTGTGCAATGATTTTATTTTGCATTTCTCAAATGACTAATGACATTGAGCATTATCGAAGTACATGATCTGACATTTGAATAATGTTTTGTGAAGTGTCTCTTCAAATCTCCTGCCCATTTTTAAGAATTAGGTTGCTTTTGAATTTTCATGTTTGTTTCTTCTGGATCCAAGTTTTTTCTAAAATATAGGATTTGTAAATATTTTTCCCCCACTGTATTTTTATTCTTTTAACAGTGACTTTTTGAAGAGCAGAGGCTTTAAATTTTGATGTAGTTCTAAGTGAGTGGGGAAGGTGCAGAAGGTATGTGGCTTTGAATATATTTGTGTGAGATATTTTTTCTTTAACTTTGAAGAACCTCTATGACTTAAGCATTTTTTTATGAGTAGAAAACGCAGCAAGCAGATCATGAGGCATCTAATTTATTCTTTGAATAGGGTAGGTGACAATTATATGTGATAATATTCCAGTGGTGGCGGCGGAAATGAACAGAAGATATCTTTCAGATACAGAATTCTTGACGAGGCAATGGCAGCAATAGCATAGTGATTTGTTATAGTGCAAATGAGTTCTGATAGTGTGATGGAGGAACCTTATCCTCGAGGGTCGAGTTTTACAATCGGGTTACCATAGCAAGGTGGGATTGTCCTTTTCCAACAAGAACATCCCACCATCCATCTTTCCCACCTCCAGCCTCTAACCCCACACCCCCAGGGGAACACTCCTGAACTTCCTGGAAAAGACAGGCATGAGGAGGCTGTGCTGAGGCATGTGTTACTGAGGACTGGATTTTTTTCTAATGCTATGGTAGATCCTTATTTGCTGTACCCCAAAAGGAGGATCCAGACATCCCAGTTAAATATTTGAAGTAGATAGCAGCCCAGTTCCTTATACACAAAAGTAAATAAATTTAATTCCCTTACCCCAAGAAAAAGTCTGAAGTAGAAGTCAAATATGATTCATGATATCTGTTTATCTGGGGAGAGGATGCTTAAAATAAAAATTAAAATAAATAAAAACTGTATCAGTTTGCTTGGATCATAAATTGATCCCCTGAAAATCTTCAGTTTTTTTCATTGACATCACGAGCAGTCATATTCCAGCTGATATTGGCTATTCTTAATTACAATATGTACTTTTGTGAGAAGAATAAAAATTTGCACATGTCTCCTGAGAAATGCCTACCAAATGAGGATTTTAATCTCAAGAGGATTGCTTTTTTCACTCATTAAATAATCTATCAACTTTAAAAAATTCTTTGCCACATGACAAGAAGAAATTAAAACATCTTATACCAATACCATTAATGAGCTTAATAAAACAGAGTGAATAGATGTTAAAAAATAAGCAAGGAAAATATTGCCAGGAATCAATGTGAATCCAGGAGTGAGTTTGGTATGCCATCACTTGAATCCTACACACTTGCCAGATTTATGCCATAAATTTGGCACTAAGCTACATATTAAACCATCTGAAGTGGGAAACATGATTAGGTAGGTGATTCATAGCATCCATAAAATTAAATAACACAAATTCTGTTCAGGAGAAACACATTATTCTTGGTACTGAAACTAGAAAGAAATTCTTAACCACATGTCCTAGAGAATGATAAGAACTGGATTTATGTCTACAATGAATTGTTTCAACTCTGTTTCATAAAAGAAGGTTCACAGGTCCTTTCATCAGCAGGCAGCAGGTTCTGTGATGGATATTTAGGTAAAGGATTTTGTCTGATCTGCTGGTGTTATTAGAAACACACTTTTGTAGTTAGTATAGAAAAGTAACAAATCTTGCCTTTTACATATTTTCTAGTATATACAAGTTTTTATAGACATTTTCCCTTAGATCATGGGTATTAATTACCATTACCAAATATAGGTGTCCATTCTTTCCCTAACAGAGAAATGGCCATACAGAGACCCTAAGTTAGATAGCAATTCCCAAACCAGGCACCATGTAATACACATTTTCAGAGGTGCTCACAACAATTAGATTACAGTAACTCTGTAGTAAATTACAATTGAGAAACTGCAAGTTGAGCAAATTAGAATAAATTTATTTGCTGCTGGACTTGTCAGTACCTTTAAGATATTTATTACATAATAGATTAATCTCTAAGAGGAATGTATGTTATTTTGTTTTCCAAATATATTTTTCAAAAGAAATCCTTCTATTTGCAGAGAATCTCATGAGCTATTTTAAAAAATACTCTTGAGACCTTCCATGTTCTTTTATTCTGCACTGTGCATTTGGATTAATTCCAACTTTGACTCAAAGTCAATCCTATAAAGAGCAAGTTACATATATTCTGACACCGATATGTGTGCAGCACTTTGAGTTGCTCTTTTGGCACTGATTACTGTTAAAATAACAATGAGATGTATTAGCTTGATGGTGGGATTTTAAAGAAATAACTTCTGAAATACTATTTGTTTTTTGTGCTCTGAACTCAAGTATATGCTATAAATTTTTTTAAAGATCATGTTCTACCTGATCTTTGCCTTCTAAGTTATGGAAAGGACTTTGGCCAAAAGTAATAAAATGTGATCTAAGAAAATAGAGAGATTGATTTAAGTTTCACATGGTGCCATTTTCTAATAAAAATGTATTAATACAAAGGATTCAAAGACAGAGACAATCTTAAAATTTTGGCAACACAAAGCTATATTCTTTAAAAAATTGCTTTCAAAATATATAGGAATAAAATAGGAATGTACATAATAAACTTCATATGATGACAATAGCATTCTATATAAATTATGCAGTCATTTAGGTATAAAAAGTATAATAAAAAATCAAAATAATCCTGGATATACCAAGTGCTAGAAAGCATGCAAAGCAACTGGAATTCTCTTACTGATGGGAATACAAAATAGTACATACACTGGAAAATAGTTTGGCAATTTCTTAATATTGAAATATGTGCTTATTATCCTGTATAGTAAATAGAAAGAGGACATATCCTTTCATGACTTCTGTAATGAGATAATTCATAACAATGTGTAAATTATAATATTTTATGTTTTCTTTATTGAACTACAAAAACATTGCCATGCAAGAAAATTAAATATAACATATGATTTTCAAATGAAAAATGAATATAGTTTAAGCTTATGAATATGATTGAAGAGTTTGTATATAGAAATCATCCTTATGTTTGGCTTGTAGCTATTCTAGACAGTATTATTTCTTTCTATTCACAGCTACTTTTTTTTTGAGCTTTGAACTCCAGATTTATATATCCAAGTGCTGAAACCATCTTCATTAGATGTCTGCAGACATCTTACTACATGTTTAAAGCCAAATACCCCAGTTTGTCCATTGTAGTAAATGACAACTCCATTCTTTCATCTGCTTAAACCAAACTTTTAAACTATGGACATTCCCTCAGTCAGTTTGTTAGTAAACCTTGTCATCTTTACAATCAAAATGTATCCAGAATTTTTTCACTTCTCACTACTTCCACTGGAACCACCCTAGTGAAAGTCACTAACATATAGAGCCTGGACTATATGAGTCACTTCTGAACAGTCTCGAGCTTTCACTCTCCCTCCTAAAGTCTATCATCAAACAGAAACCAGACTGATGGTTTTAATACCTATTATGTGTCTCTTCTCTTCAAAACCCTCCAGTGCTTTTTGTTTATATCAATTAGGACACCATTAGCCTCAAATAATAATAACTATCACACAAAAAACATGTTATAAATTTAAATTTTATTTACATAATGTCCTGATAGATATGTAGCTCTCCTCCAAGCAGTGATTCAGAAACCAAGACAGCTTCCATTTTGAAGCTTTGCCATTCATCATGTGGCTTTCAAATTTTATAAAAGGTGGACCTAAAGTTACATATAGAGTGTGAATTCAGCTATGTAATATACTGTCTCTGAACAAACCTTAAGCATAAGATGTGCATTAAAATATTAAAGAGGCTCTAACCTGACTGGTGGGACTATAATGACAGTTTTTTTTCTTAAGTATTTTCTACATTTTCCTATATTTCTACAGTGGACATACATTGTTTTTATACTCTTAGAAAAATAAACTTTTAAAATGATGATGTAAGAGCGTATTTCCAGTTCAATTTCCAGAAACTGACTCAAGTGACTAACAAAAATGATATATGGAGACATGTGATGGACTGAATTGAGACTCCCCAGAATTTATGTTAAAGCTCTGATCCCCAATATGGCTGTATTTGGAGACAGGTCTTTTACACAGGTAATTAAGGTTAAATGAGTTCGTAAGGGGGCCGTATGAGAGGAGGAGAACAACAGGGATAAGAACTAAATACACTCTCCTTCGGAAGGGTAAAGACTAGAATGTGGCAGCACCAAAAAAAGATGAATCCTTTCTTGCTTTTATCTTGAAGTTCACCTTTATGTGTTTTTTTCCTTAACAGGAGAAAGATGACTTCTCCATGAGCTACTATTCAACCCAGTTTTTCAAAAGCATGTGAGGAGAACTATGGCTGAGATTGACCCACTCTAATGGGAATCATTGGGTTTAGGGTAAATGACAGCAGAGGAGGATGGGATCCTCTAGAGTGGAGGGGAGTACAGAATTTCTCACAAAAGAGAAAGCCCATGGGCTGAGAAGCTTTGCTGTAAACAAATTCTCATTTTTTCCCGAATGTTAAATTGTCCAACATCAAAAGACAAATTTTCTGACTGGAAGCCCTTCCTAGTAGACCACAGATACTCCCCAACCTTAATAAATAGAAATTACAGGAAGAATACCTGAAAAGGTCTTTTTTGTATGACTGGAGTAGAGGAGGCCAATGAGAAGAAAACTAAGATAAGAAAAGTTGGCTACTGCTATCATAATTCCAATTCGCTTATTAAACATTTAGACCTTTGTAGACCGATTATGTTCACAGCTTCTCCTCTTCTCACTCAGGTTAAACTGATAAGATAAATCTAAACTCCAGAGTGCCACATATACCTGGAGGTATAATATTAAGGAATAATTATCACATCCTTTTTAAGGTGGAAAAAAAAGCACATAAAAAGACCTGTACTCATTCAAAGATAAACAAGTCAGGGATGAGAAGAGCAAAAGAGATTGCCAAAAGTAGACGAAGGACATATGTTGAGGATTACACCCTAGGTAATTAAGAACCGTTTAAGTACTACTGTTTTATGCACACAAAAGAAGTTAAATAGAGAGTAAATTTGAAGAAAAAGATTATACAATAAATAGATATAATTGGGGAACTAAGAGAATTAAGAAGAGAATTTAAGAAATAATGTCATTGCAGAGTTTAAAGTAGAACTAGAAGGAAGAAAAATATACCCTAAATATAGGCTCAAGCAAATCAGTTAGAAAGCATTAGAAAACAAGAAAATGATCAAAGACAATGTATAGATGTGGAAGACAAATGGGATCTGATAAACAGAAATCACATTTATGAAGAAATGTGAAAATTTATAAATGAAACAGAAACAACAGGCAAAAATAGCAGAAAATTTTCTTAAAGCAAAGGAAGATTAAAATCTGAGGTTTAAAGCCATCTCTTCAAGATATTCCTACCAAAGAAATAACATATCACAGTGATTTAATTTCAAGGGCACAGAAATATTCTCTGAGCATCCAAGAAACAGAAATGGTAACTTAGGGGGAAAAAGTCAAGTTGGACTTAGACTTAATATTAGTTTGAAATGTTAAATGTTAAAAAACTGCCGAACAATGTGTAGAGATTCTCTTTACCCTTTCTCTTACAATGAGAACCTCCTAGAAAATTGCTTTTATGTGGTTTATAATTTTGTAAACAATGACACTAAGTATTGTATGCATGAGAGTCTAAGATGTAGAAGACTTTTCATAATTACTAATGAGTGTTATGTCCTATGTTAATTATAAATTTATTGCTTCTCATCTCCAAATTCACACTTCCTTAACGATCTGTGAAAATGAATCTGAGTCCTTTAAATATTTTTTCTATGCTAGCTGACATGATGCTAAGCTTTGTCAGGAACGAGATCTGCAAAGTCATTGTTAAAACAACAACAACAACAACAACAAAAAACAACAAAAAAGTTTACCTCTCTGGTTCCTGTGTGCTCACTTGTCAGTGTCCTGCAGTGCTGGGGGATTTTCCAGCACCTAGTTCCTGCAGTGCTGGGCAACCAGCAGCTTCACCCCACTCAGGTGGTTTTGTAGGGAAGTATTTCCTTGAGATACTTCCGGTGAACAGCTTTCTCAGTCATCCTAGAGGGCCGATTTGTTGTTCTAAAATCTCAGGAGCTTCCTGGGTAAAATATGAAACTGGTCCTTATGTGTGGAGTGCAAAGAAATACTGAAGGCAGATCATTCCAGATTGGCAGGTGACACTTTAAATAAGCAAGGGAACATATACAGGAGGGTTGTCTTGGGAGGCCGCAAGATGGATAGATCTCCACACCCACCCATCAGAATATTAAAAGTTTATATAGAGACCTTAACTAGGTTTAGTTATGTCAACAGCACATTGCTCTCTCAAGGCTATATCCTTGAAAATGGCATAGGCTGTTGGAATGGTAGGCAGACATACATTCCAAAGACAGGGAAGGGGATGATGAGCTCTGATTGCCCAGGTCCAGCTTGTGGGTTAACTGGTGGTCCCGTCCTCTCAATGACCTCCTTCAACATGATTTCCGGCAAGTTCCTCAGTCCAGCCCTGAGGATAGTGGCTGCTCCTTACAACTACTATTCCTATATTCTTTCAAGTCCCCTTAATTTTAATTAGTCACTTTCTCATTACTCCAGTTCCCTGTTGTAGTTGACAATTGTTTATATTAACTTTTCCTTGTTCCAAATTGCTGCGATTTCTCCTTCCTGAATTTATAGTTATAGGTGTCACTAGAGATTTATAGTCATTTGTTTTTATGTCTTTTTGATACAAAAAGCTTCTAAAATCTTTTTTTGTGTGCTGGCTTATTTGCAGATGAAAGCACTAAGAGTGGCAGGTTTTCATGTCTTGCATTCTCATGGGATGCTTGCCATTCATATTAGCCTCTCCCCAAGCATTTCCACTTTAATTACATAGAAGAAGAGACTGCAAGCAGGGCCTGGGAAGCTTTAGACAGAGATCTGACATAGATATTTAGACAGAAAGGCACTTGGAACTATCTTGAGCTTCCACTTGCTGGTTCAGAAATAGGTTTAAAGTCCTCTGTTCCATATACCTTATCTTCACATAACAGACTGTCCTCCAAATTGTTTTGTCTCCATTGAATTTTGGAGGAATCAATTTCTGAATGAGAAGTTTTATATTCATCTAAGTTATTCCCCATATATAGATAAGAAAAAATAATAGTAAGATATACAATTATACATGTCACCTTCTGAAAAAAAAAAAAGAAATTTAACTTTGTACTTTATACCAGAACAAAAAAAAATAAAAAATGAATGGAGAAGATAAGTACAAAGATTTGTAGTGAGCATTGGCATCATTTAAATACAGAACTAAGTTTAAGTGGGTGTTTATTTGTTCCAGACAAGTTTACTGAGTGCCTGTTATGTTAATTCTTCTAAATCAATCCATGAATTTAATAAAGTTAGTTAAAATACCAATAGAATTCTTTTAAGTTTAGTCTAAATAGATCCATTAGAGCGAATGTTAAAAAAAATAGTTTAAAATTTTTGAAAAATAAAATGTATTGAGTCGTTCCTCAAGTTACCGGAATTTATTATGATAGTAAAATAATTGAGACAACATGGTACCAGCACAAGAATGGACTTATCGTAGAACTGAGTAGAGAGACTGGAAACCGTGCAGGTATGTAGAAGAATAGCTTTAAAAGTATGGACTCTAACTCATGCTTTGGAAAAAGTTGTGATCTCCCCAGAGCAGATAGGGAAGGTACAACATGAAATAATGACTTTATACCAACTACAAATCTAAACTCCAGGTGACCAAAGGAATAACAACAATTAAAAAATCCTGTAAATATTCTAGAAGAAAACATAGATTATTTTTACAGAATTCTGGTGAGGAAAACATTCACAAGCGAGGAGACCCAAAGGAAGAAGCAGTAAAATAAAAATGTAATAGCACACACAAAGTTACGATTCTGTATGACAACATATATATAACAAAATTATAAGAAAATAAATACAGAGAACATTTGCCACACACATTTGAGAAATACATAAGATATAGAATATAAATAGCTCATAAATCAATATGGAAAGATAATATAATATAATTATGTGGAAGATATATTTAAAAATAAATCACACACCAAAGGAAAACAAATGGCCAATAACTATAATGAAATGATCATCAAAGTCACCAGGTAAATGCAAATTAAAACAAGATGACATTTTTAACCAATCAATAGGCTAACAACTTTAATGATAGTAGCAAGTGGCAGCAGCTTTCAAAGTATAAATTTTACATGTCCTTCAACAGCATAATTACGTTGCTAAGGAATCTATTTGATACAACAATGTGCACAAATATACAAGCTATTTATACCATGATGTTTATTGATGCATTATACTAATTATCTAAAACTGGAAGACTATACTTAATTGTATAACAACAGAGAAACAGTTAAGTAGGTTATGAAGGTTTGATGGTCCTTGGTTGACTTTTTCCTCAGATTCATTCCCATCTCCTCCTTTCTCCTTCCCTGCTCCTCTGTCATCTGGCTTTTGACTCATTTAGGCCAACAGGAAGTAGTGCTGGGAGATTGACTGGAAGGAAGGAAGAGCCACAGTAGTTTTTTTCCACTGCTTCTTTGCTCCTGCTAGACAGGCCCATTGTGGTTCTAACTTTCTCGGGGTGCCCCAGCCCCTAAGCTCTACTCATACAAATTCCTCCTTCTGTTCCTATAGCTTAAGGATGCAAGTGGTTTCCTATTGATAGTACCGTCTAGATTCTCTCTTTCTTCCGGCTTGGTTTTTACCTCTTCCATCATCTCTGTAATTAATTCTTTGTATTAAATTCTGCTAATTTAAATACTTAAAATGACTTTTGTTTTCCTGATTGGAATGCACACAAACACCTCAGCAGCCAGTAGGGAAAAAATGCTATATAACCATATACCGATTGGAAGAATATTCCTGATAAGTTATTGGCTCTAGGAAGAAAACTTGTTATATCTTATGTTTAATATGATCTGTTACCAAAAATCAAACAATGAGAATATGTTTAAATGTATTTACCTGATGGTAATAATAAAGATAACAACATTAAACTTTTTGGAAAAATAGATATGCAAAAATACCGAAGTTGCGAAGTTGAAGGGAGAGATATGTGTGTATCTTGAGGGGAAAGGGTGTTGCTGCTTTTTACTTTATAAACCACTTTGTTGTTTGGATTTTTTTCTCTTGTAATGCATTACATTTGTAATTTTGAAAAACAATTTTAAAAACAGGTAATAAAACACTGCCTAATCTGATCACTTTTATTAAATATATATGTCCATATGTGTTCATTTGCAATGGGAATTGTTTGAAAGCGCAGTCAGTTTTGCAATATTTGAAACTGCAAATTTGTTCCAAACAGAATTAATATATTGGGGAATAAATCGAGCTACTATATATGCTTATGTGTAATTTTGTTAGTCAGAAACAACAGGTGAATGATAAAGGTTGCACCCAGATCATTGAAAGTTTCAGGAATACAGAAATATACAAAATGTACACATATCACACACACCTTTAACATCTACCAGTATCCTCAGTTCACCTTTATGTGATGAGCCATGGTATTCATGTCTGGTTTACAACTTTCTGTCTGACTTCAGGTAATCCTCCTTTCAATACTCCACAATAACTCACGATCTGTAACTCTTCCAATGCTCACTTCTGCAAACAAATATCAGGTCTTTTTCAAGACACAGCACCATATTATTGCAGTATTTGTGTATTTCTTTATGTAACATGCATGTGTAAAAATTGTGCCACCCATTTTTAAGTTCTGATATTTTCTCCTTGTGGGTCATTATGAAATTTTCCAGTATTATACCCTAATCCCATTTTTGCTCATAAGCCCAGATGTTTTTACTACAGAATTGTGCATAGTATAGTAATTTTTAGCAACACACATGTCACATGACAGAACTGACTATACATACACCAAAATGTTAATAGTGTCTCTGAGCAGTAATTTATTTGTTGCTTATCTATAGTTTCTATTTTTTTCCCCCAAACAATCATGTATTAATAATTTAATTAAATCTACATAAACATTTTTAAAATAGGTGGTAGCCAAAGGATGACTTTAGCTATTCTAGGTGAAGGCTTGTGACTATTAGGGAAAGCTCCATTCATTCACTAGTGATGCAATCAGTGTCCTCTAGTTTACCTACAGGAAACAATTTAAGGTCTTCCTGGGAAACAGAGATAAGGTCTCACAGCCACATCTTGGCAGCTTTTTCAATCAGGTAGGCCCCATAAATTCTAAGAATACAAATGTGACTAGTCAAGATTCCATTAAACAATGTAGAGCATGTAATAAACTAAATGCCCTTAAATTGGTTTGCAAACACTGTGAAGTTAACATGATAGCTTTAGATCTAGAAATACATAGGCAATAACTAGTATGGTATATTCAGCGCTTATTGACTTTCAAATTTACTTTTAAGTGAGATTAGAGGACCCTGTCCTTTCAGGAATTTTGACATTGTGGAGAGAGAAAAACTTGAACACCATGTGAAGTTCAAAAGGGAGAGAGAAAAAGAGAGTTTTCTTCATGTGATTTGAGTCTTGAATTTCCATCCACTTTTTCAGACTGAACTTTCACCTGTTAACACTTCTTTTTCTTCCCCTTTCCCAGGAGGTATCATGTACTATTTTGCGTGTGTGTTTGTTTCTTTTTTGAATGATAAATCAGTCATCTACAGCCAAACTCTGTTGTTTATCTTTGATTTGGGCATGATTCCTCACCTTTCCCTCCCCCATGTGCCCGGTTCTAGGACAGTACCCTCTGAACTTCGAACTCAGCCTTGATCCTAGTATTTTCCTTTCTCCCTGCACAGAATCTGCTGTTGGCTGAGCTCTCTGTGGAGCTTCGTTTCTAGCCATTCTCTGACAAAGGGCTTGTTCTGTGAAGCACATCTCGTCCTCTTTGTTCAGTCTCTGGCTTCAACCACTGAATCACAAATATTCTCCAGCTGGGACTCAGACAAGGGCAGAAATGAAGAACCCAGAAGCTCAACAGGATGTTTCGGTTTCCCAGGGAGTTCGCATGATGTTTTACATGATGAAGCCCAATGAAACGTCATTCCAAACCCTAGAAGAGGTGCCTGATTATGTAAAAAAGGTGAGACTATCTGGGAAGAGGCTGCTCTTGCTTTTTTTCTTAACAAGAAGTTAAACACATCCTTTCGTTCTTCACATTATTAAATTCCAATAAAAATAATTTTGTTTCATAAAGGCATGGAGCAAAAATAGAATTTCTACTTGAATGGGATTCTATACGATACTCTTAAACATCTTCTCCTATTAAATTCCCCTTCCCTGATATGTCACTCCAGAATATGACAAAATTCTTAAAAGTTTCCCTGAATACAGCGGCTTTGCAATTTGGCCCTGTATATCATTGGTAAACTTTATAATAATTTTATTTTTTAAGGGTAAACTTGTCTACCTCCTCCTAGGAAACTATTTCCTCTTTAATTTGGTAGAGGAGTTCAGCAGAATGGATACACAGCTGACTGAGTCCAACTCTGATTTTCTAACTTTGAACTTGAACCAAGTTTCATTTGAAACTGAAGTGTTTAGAGGCACTTTTCACTTTTGGTTCCTGGCTATGATTGAAAGTGGAAATATCCAGAATTAGAACTTGAATACTGAAGTTCCCCACCCTGTCAAAATTGTTCCTACAACGCTTACTAGTTAAGACCAGAAATAGAAAAAAAAAAAAAATGACATCAGAGAATATGTTCTTGGGAGTTCAGTTTAGAAAACTTTAAAACTCATTATTAGCTTCGAAATGAGTGAAACCCATAAATTATTCCAGGATTTGATATTACTCCTTTTTGAAAGAAAAAAACTGTGGTACTTCATAAATTGGTATCTTCATAAATTGTTATTTTTTATATTATAACACACACCTAGTCCAATATTTGGTCATTGATAGTGGAGCCTAAAAACATCTATTATATAAAAGAAAATTAAAGCTGAATGAATAAAACTTAAATGATGTCTCAAACACTTAAAATGGCCTTATTCTTTGAAATACTCAGAAAGACATTCTTTGTTCCTACAGTTTCAATTTGATCACTCCTGTAATTTTAAAAATGAAAAACCAGAATTGTGTACATCTTTAAAGGGATAACTCCTAAAGTGAGTCTAGCTTAGTTATATAGAGATAATAAACTTCTGATTATTGCATTTATTTTAAAATGTATTTTTCAGATTTAACTTTAAACATTTCCCTCCTAATCTTTGTTTTCTTGGCATAATTATCATGGTTATATCTGTTTACATTTTATTTTCAAATTGGATGATAGAATTGAGGCACCTGTTTAGTATATGTCTGAAATAATCAAATTTATTTGTTGGGAGAAAATGATCCTCTAGGAAAGGCATATACCTTCTCCTTCCATGAGCTATCACTCTGGACCTCCCACTTCTGGAATGACTGAGGAAATGTGGGAGCATTGCATATTGAATGCAATAACATCTCTTTTCTGCAATTTCCTTTCCAGGCAACTCCATTTTTCATTTCCTTGATGCTGCTTGAACTAGTTGTCAGCTGGATTCGCAAAAGGAAGCCACCAAGCCGTTTGGATGATGCGTTAACATCAATATCAGCCGGTGTTCTGTCTCGGCTTCCAAGGTGAGTTAGTTGGTTAGCAACACTGAGGAAATAAACTAAAATTCTCAAATTTGATGAAAAAAGAATTAGTTTATTTTTACATATATCTCCAAAAAGTTCAGTTATTGTCATTATTTAAAATTTTGATGTTCGTGATGGATTTTTCTATGCATTCATTAAAAAAAAATACTGCTCTAAATATTATTTATCTTAATTTCTGAGCTAATTGGTGTCCCCTTAAATTTCATGCCCAAGATGTATGCTTCATTTGCCTTACCTTAGTCCTGAGCCTGAGTTATGGTTTAGTTATCTACTGGAAAATTAATTTTGCCTCAGGCCAATTCACATGCTATAACAATCTTCTAAGCAGACACTCCCTGGTCAAAATTACACAAAACTCTGGATTAGTGCAATGATCTCCTACGTGCTGTCCCTGTCTCTAGTCCTACTTCATTTGCAGCCAAACATTTACATAATGCGAATCTGGTGGAAACTCTTTATGGGCTGAAGATAGTGTAAAAATTCCTTTCCCGATCTATGGAGGCCTTGGTCTATCCACCCTTCATTCTCCTTTCCCCTTTTGCAATATTCGTTCCTTTTTTGCTCTACTCTACTGCTTGCCATTGCCCAGCTGTCACATGGGGTTCCTTCTGCTTGGAAAGCCACCCACGTATATGATTCATTTTGGTTTTCATTTTTTTTTTAAGTCTAGGCATAGATTTCTCTTAAAGAATCACACTCTTCAGCAAATCATATTTGTTTTCCATCCCTACGTTAGACACCACTTCATTATGGTCCCATGGAACTTGTGCTTACCTGCTTACCCCAGATATAGAATTGTCTCATGGCATTGTCTCATCTCATTTTCCTCCCAGCCCTTCCTTGCATGCAATTTGAGAGCAAGAAGTGTTTTTTCTTCATAGTATTAACTCCTATGCCTGAAATAATGTTTGGTACATTGTAGTTAAAAAAATATATTAATATTTTTATAGTGTTATGTTAATGATAATATTGAATGATAAAGAGACCAAACAACAGTAAATAATAAATGACCAAATACTTTTTAGAAAGAGGAAATTATGTGTGTAGAGGAGAAACTAGTGAATGGAAGGTTCATCCGTAAATGAAGATTTACCAAAGAGGCAGAGGGTTATATTATATAAGATATAATCTTATAAGATTATATAACTGCTAAGATTTCCTTAGAAGTCCATGCTTTGTGTTGTTTATGACTGTTCTCACTCCTGCTTCCCACCCATTGCTTCTTTTATTGTTTTAAGAACTTTACTTCTGACCAGTGCTCATTACTTTGGAATGTTTCAATGAACCACCCAGTGGGAAACCAAGGTGGATTTAAAAAAAAAATAATAACAAGAAAACTTAAAGATATCTGAGAAAAGAAAATAATTTCATACAATTGCAGAAACTTGTTTAATTAGGAAGTAAACCTAAAAGTAAAATCATTTCATAAATGTTACCATGAAAAAGACAATAATTATAATAATAATTACTCTCTGAACAACTATTTGAATGGTTGCACATTGTTTTCAGAATCAGAGGATAATACTTCATGTTATTAACAGTTAATTCACAGAATATCCTAAATAACAATTACTATTATGCATAATTTCCTCTATTCCATGACTCCCTTGAATAGAATTGAACAAGAAATACATTCAACATACTCAAGAGATAGGTAGATTTGGTTATTGAAAAATACCCACCTGGCTACTAGTTCATTCTGAATAAGTTAAGTGTATAGGTTTATCAGAATCGGACAACCGATAACTATAAATATAACTTGATAACTAAGAAGTACTCCCCCGTTGCGATTATGGATCACATATTTTGTTGAATCAAAAGGGATTTATTTAAAAATCAAGGAGAAATCAAGTTGAATGAATGCTTCAGTGTTACTTTTACTTTTTCAAGTTTCACTTTGGTTAAAAGTGAAATTAGATTGTTCTCTTACCATAACATTGTAACTACTAGAAACATAATCTTCACCCTTAGCCCTATATTTCTGTTCAGCAGTGTGATTTTAAAAATGTACAGAGTTATAACAGGATATATAAGAATCAGAACTATATTTTTGTTGAAACAAACACCAAAGCATGAGGAAGATGAGGAGAGGGAGGGAGGTTACAGGAAGGGAGAGGGTAGGGATGGGAGAGAGAGAGAGAGAGAGTTAGTTCTTTAACTCTGGTGCCCTTTAAAACAAAAGGTAAAAGGTTGTGAACTTGAATTTGTATTTTGAATGACAACAGCAAATGGCTTCTTTTTTGTTCTTGTAAATGTGAACAGCAATTCTAAATTATGAAAGGTAGATAATTTTGTAAGTTTTGCAATGGATTTTACCCTTTATAGCCCTTTTTCTAAAAGATCTCAACAAAGCAAATTATCTGAAAATGAAATTCAAAAATAGTTTTGTTTATTTTGTTGCTACTTAAAAAAAACAAAACAAAACAACAGATGTAAGTAGAGAAGGAAAGCTGATCCTCAGAATCTACTCCACTGCATATCTCGGCAAAAGACAAGAAGAGGTGGGTTAACAAAAACTCTTAAAACAATATTTCAGTTGAAGTCACAGCATCAAGGGGAATCCTCGTGCAAATCATTAACAGCTGAAGGTTAGATTAACACAGCACTGATCGTATCCTCTCCGAGGGACTAATTTCATTTTCTGCATGAGCAACAGGGACTTGCCGTGTCCTTAAAACACACGATTACAAGAAAAATGGTAGCATATCACTCGTTAATTCGTTTGTGAGGAATTACACGTTGGATAATAATTCCAAATAGGCATGTGGCCTCTGACAAAAGAAGTTGTGGAAATCAAAGTGAAACCCTGAACATATTTTTCCACTTTGCCATTCATGTAATGGAAACGCTGGACGCAGACTGAGGAAAAACAATGTTGATTTGAGGGTCTCGATTTTATTATTATATAAAATTTGAAATATCCTGAAGATTAGTAGCATACATACCACACTGACAGAATAAAACTACACACTGTATCTTTCAAATCTTTATGTAAGGGAAAATATTAATCATAGACAAGATTATATCTTGTTTACAAGCCTGTTGAACAGAGAACATCATGTGTAATAAAAGTCCATCTGTCCTAAGAACCGGATTCTGGGCAAGCCTGCATCTGTTTTGCTCTTCTGGAATCCAGTGGGCAGCCCTCCTAGTCATAATCTACTCTTGAAGTTATAGACGGATATTTCTATTTATCATAGTTAAATAGTGTATCACATGCAGATCATCTGCCTTTTTATCCATTACTTACACGTGTGACTATGAAAAATTAAACTTATTAAAAATTTTACTAAATCTATTGACTTAAAAAAAAATCTATCTAATACTTGTGAAATGTCTTGCTACTGACTTAAATGCTAACGAGTGAAAAATAATCACATATTTTTCCTGCTTGTTTAAGCAGAACTCAATTTCCAATCCTTCATTAGAAAACCGGGACCTCAATTTGTTACTTCCTTCCAATGTTTCTGCTTCCATAAATTGCATCCTCCCCAGAGAAATTTTATTCCCGATATAAATATCTACAGTATGTTTGTTTTTAATGGGTTCATTTATTCTGTTGAAACAGCAGATTATAAATCAAATTGCAATAGGTTGGAGGGATAATTTAAGTAGGTAAATTTTCAAATAAGTTGGGGACACTCCACTTTTAATACATATGGGTCACTGCCAAATTTCACTATGGAGTTAGCTCTGCAATGTTCTACCATACATATGAACAGTTTTACTGGCCACGACTGCCATGGAATTTTCCATTCCTGACAAGAAAGTTCCAAAAAAAAAAAATTTTTTTTTTTAAGAGGAAATTAAACCTCTTTGAAATACTTTTGACTCTTTGGGGTGGGACTGAAGAATAAAGGAAAATTGTATACTGGGTTTTTGCACTAGACGTTAGTATCAGAGGCAAATACTGCCTTTGGCACCATCAGCTTTCTAACAAATAGATGCCTGTTTTGGATGATGACTTTAATAAGCGGTTATTCATTGTCCAAAATAAGAGTTAAACACATTCGTGCAGATATTCGTGTAGTGCGAACAATGATATTTTATTATTAACAGTAATATATTTATTAACTTAGAAAATTAGTTAAAAACACCCCATTTGAAGAAAATAAAATTTAAAAAACTTGCTGGTTTGTTAATTTTATTTGCTTAGGAAGAGCACTTCACTTCCTCCAAACTTTTACCTTAGACAACTTATAAATAGACTTTGTTATTAATTGTGTAACTTCAGAAATTGCTATTAGAATAATCTTCTCTACTAAATGCAAACTTTCTTGTGTTGACTAGTCTGCATTTGTGTGCTTATTCAATAGCAGAATTGAATTACATGAAGTAATTTACTTCTTGCAAAGTAAAGAATGTAGCAAATTTACTTTTTAAAAATCTACCACATTGTGTTTATAAAAGTCTATGGTTTTATGTTTGTAGTAAAATGTAATTAAATAAAATAATTGTTTCATAAATATAGCGTCATTTCACAGTAAGTAATAGCAGTACAAATTATATCTGTCTGTAGAAGGTAGAGGTTACATTAGGTATTTTGTTATTACTGAAGAAAAATTAATGTTCCACTAGATGGAGCAAAAGTGGCAGTAGCTTTACAGATAAACAGTACAAGGTTTAAGGTTTAAGAGATTTTGAAATAAATAAAAAAAATTTCTTGGGAAAGTCAATCTATACAATGCAAATTTATTTATATATAACTTTCTAAAGCTTATAAAATATTTAGAATAATCTCATTTAAATATTGATTTATTTTTTGATTTATGTGACAAGATTATTTGCAATAAAAATGTCTAATTTATTTTCTTCAATTTTGCACAATCTGGCCAAACCAGACAGTACACACAGTTCTAATGACAGTCATGTAATAGTATAAATTGGCAGATGTCTGTGAGTACTGGGTCCATAATTCATAATGCTGAAAGTTGCTTTGAAATTTTAACAGTTTGCAAGGAGAGAATTACATCAAATTTCATTTGTTTTGTCAATGATTAAAGCATGAGCATATTTTTAGCTAGATAATTTTAGAGTCCATTCGGCCTAATGCTCTCATACCTTAAATCAGCCCTGAGATACAGAAAGGGTGAATGTCATGTCAAGCGTTATCTTTCTATTTTTGATGATGGGTACATTCAAACTGAGATGACTTTGAAAACAAATCAGCTTTAATTAGTAATTTCAATCCCCAAATAATATTTATTCTAATTTATTATTTTAAAATCACAACATTATAAATTAACTTCATCTTTTAAAAAATCCAGGATTATACTGGAATAGCGATTTGGTGCCTTACCAGATTTTATATTAACTAAATATTAACTAAATATTGGCAAATCTCTAGTGTTGAGAGATAATGTTATATAAACGCATAAAGAATTAGCTACTTTTCATTTGCCAAAAGACATACCTCAAACCCAAGGGAAAATAGCTATTTGGGGGAAATTTATAAAGAAAATAGGACAATGAGAGGAAAGACTCTATATATACAGGTTGTTGATTAGAAGATTCTAATGTCTCCTTATATTTAGATCATTTTTTTTTTTGGTCTTGTGTTTAAATTTAATAGGTAAAAGAGATCTAGTATTTGGTTATTCAATCCCCTGTACTACCTGATATTTTATCTCCATGTGATACAGTAAGCTCACTATATATATATATATATAATATGCATATATATATATATTATATATATATTATATTATATATATCACTTCCCACAGGATGAGGTTTACAGAGTTGAAGTTTAAATTCCAGAGTGCAGAGTCATATGCTGGGGGTTGGGGCTGGGAGAAGATGAAGGAATTTGGAAGAGAAAGAGGAAGGAGCTTTGGTTTATGATTCAAGGTCTGGTGGGAACTTTTTTGAAAATGTAGGTGCTATTTCCTGCAATCAAGGGCTTTCCAGAGCTTGATCATCATTTCCCAGCTGTATCCCTTTGCCGAACTGTTTTTAGTTGTGGGCAGTCCATGGCTGTTTTTTCCCATTTATGATGGAAGAAGATCATATTTATCTTGCTGATAGAAAGCAGGGAATTTAACTCCCACAGCTTCTCCCCTCTTTCTCTTCACCTTGAGGAAAGTTTAACTTTGTTCTAAAGTGTGGGGGAAAAAAAAGCCTCTACTGTAGTATGTCAGGCAAATTTCAGCTTGATTTGTGTCAACCCTAATAAGAAAGTTGACAAAGTAATAAATTGGGTGTCTGCTCAAGATCTGGCACCCATACAGGAAATAAAAAGGTATTTCAATTTCAGGCAGGTTCTCTTTGTTTTACAAATGAAGTTTTCCCGGGACCTTCTTTCTTTTATCAAATTCTTGGTATCTTAAAACCTATTTAAATTGTCACTGGAACTGACAAGAAAGATAGCAACTTTAAAAAAGAGATACTGAACTGATGGGACATTGATGAAGCAGGTGATTCTATTTGCCCTGTTCACCAGTGTGTCATCTCTGTCTTGTGCGGTCCCTGGCACCTCCTTGGCTCTTAATATGAAATTATTGATTGATTGAATGAATCCATGAATGGATCTGTTTTGATGACATGTACTAAAGCTTAAGGAAAAAGCTATAGCTTATTAGATTTTCTATTGTATTTTGTACATTTTTTATTTTTCTTTCTGGATCACTCTTTTTTAAGGTTATTGACTGAGACAATATTGCCCCCAAGGAGGCATGTGGACATTTGGTTTCACAACTTGGATAGAGGGCTGTGCTACTGGTATCTCTAGTAAATGGAGAACAGATATGCTGCTAAATATTCTACAATTCACAAGACAGGCCCTCACAACAAAGAATTATCTGGTCCAAATAGCAATAGTGTCAAGGTTTAAAATCCTTGGTTTAGTGAAATTATTAGGTTTACCCATATAAAACTAATATTATATGCTGTTTTTTACCTAAAATTTGAATTTTATATGACTAACCCTCTACTAAAGTGTAATAGGAAACAATTTTAAGATTTCATAATTTGGGTAACAGTTTCTATAGGACAGATCCCTACAAAAAAAAAATGATCTTGTCCAAATGTCAATAATGATGCTCGAGAAGCCCTAGCCTCAACAGTGGTCCCCAATCTTTTTGGCACCAGGGACCGGAGCTCCTATGAGAATTTAATGCCTGATGATCTGAGGTGGAGCTGAGGTGGTGATGCTAGCGCTGGGGAGCGGCTGCAAATACGGATGAAGCTTCGCTGGCTCTCCCGTAGCTCACCTCCTGCGGTGCAGGCCAGTTTCTAACAGGCTACAGTCCATGGCCCGGAGTTAGGGACTCCTGAAAAAGATATCAACTAAGCTAACAGGCTTAAAAATAAATTTCGTTCTAGCCCCTACTTTAATAACCTGGATAACAAATTGGAAGGCAAGTTTGATTAATTGATTGATTGATTTTTGAATTACAGTTGATATTCAATATTATTTTATATTAGTTTCAGGTGAATAGCACAGTGGTTAGACATTTATATAATTTACAAAGTGATCCCTCCTATTAGTCTAGTACCCACCTGACACTATACTTAGTTATTAAAATATTATTGACTATATTCCCTATGGAAAACAATTTGGAGTTACTTCAAAAAATTAAAAATATAACTACCTTATGACCTAGCAATTCCACTTATGGGTATTTATCTGAAGAAACCCAAGACACTAATTTGAAAAGATATATGCACCCTTATGTTCACTGCAGCACTATTTATAATAGTCCAGGTATGGAAGCAACCTAAGTGCTCATCAATAGACAATTTGAAGACAAGTTTTAAGTTTAGATTCTTGGATTCCTCAGAGATCCGGAAGAGAACGGTCTGTTCTGTCTCATGAGGGACCTCATGCACATGTGTGGACATTCCAGACTGCTTGTCCAAGCTCTGTCTACGTGTCCAAAAATAGACACCCTTGACTACCTTGTCACGTCTAGAAGTTTACACACCTGCACAAATCAGCCTTCTAAAGGACTGGACCAGGAAAGAGGCCCATGAAGCTTCTGCAAGCAGGCTCAGACCACTTGGACAGGGCATTCTGGAGTAGCCACATCATGGCCAGGGTTGAGACAGAAGTTCTGGGCAGGTAGTCCCTTTGGTTCAAGGACTCACACTCAGGGACAAAATACTCTTTCCAGCCATATAATCATTAAAGGAGGTCATCGAGAGAAATGCTGGTTGGTCCATGAGCTGGATCTGGGCATGAGAGACTCCTTATCCATTTCCTGTCCTTGGAATATATGTTCTGCCTGTTCCCATTCTAGCAGCTGTTTCAGGGGCATATCCTTGAGAGAATTAAGGTGTTGTTGAGACCATCTGGATTGAATACGTGACTGAATCTAGTTAAGACCTCTACATGGGCCTATCTATCTCATTTTATTGCGCTTCACAGGTATTGCATATTTTACAAATTGAAAGCAAGACCCTCCACTAGCAAAAAGGTTATGACCTGCTTTATTGCAGTGGTCTGGCACTAAATTCGCGATGTCTCTGAGGTATGCCTGCATAAACTTTTAAGATTCTGGTGGGAGGGTAGGGAGATTTACTTGTCTTATGGTCACCCAAGACAAGCCCTGTATATAATTTCCCTAGTTTATTAAGCCTACTACCTACCAATCTGAAGTGGTCTTTTTCTTAGGTCTCTTTCTACCCTCTGGGTATGGGGGACAATTTACCAACTGACAATAACCTCAAACTGAAAATTGAGTTTTAAAATATGATGACATGTAGTCCTTTTCAAAAGTGTAGGCATTTGAGATTTATATTTGTTATTTATATTAATGCTGTTATAAAGTAGCCTACTGTTTTACAGATTAAATAATAACAAAGCATTCAAAATATGAGACAATTTTAAAGTTATTAAATCATAATTAAAGTTATATCATAATTAAATCGAAAGTACATTAAAATTAAAGGTCTGGTCTCCAAAAGACCTGGTAACATGCTAACTTATAAAAGCTGACTGCGTAAAGGAAAATATTATTAAAATGATGAATTTTAACAATATATTAATTTAAGCTGGTTCTTCAACTTTTACTTAAAATTAGATATTTCAGAATCCTCAACTTTTTATGGCTTATAAATAAATATTGGGTAGAATTATCAATTCATTTTATTGATAAATAGAAAAGAAAAAGTCAATTCAATCAAATTTACAAAAGTGATAAAAGGAATAATCATTGAGTTTGATCTTAAATTTGGTCAAATAAAATTTAAAGAAAAAATACCACACTTTATAAAATTGAAGTATATTTTGTGTACTTTTTGAAAGATTTTGAAAGTTCTTGAAATAAAAATTTACAGAAGCTAGGTACAATGGATGGCAAGACATATTTTGTTGTCTGGGTTTTTAAAAAAACTGTTTATTTTAACTAGATTTCTATATTTCTATATTTCTATATTTAACTAGATTTATATCTTGAGAGCTGGGGTTTATATTACTATAAGAAATATTGAAATGCTGAGTATCCAATATATAATCCTAAGAATAATATCTAAAAAGCGTTAAAAGTGTGTGAGTGTGTGTGTGTGTGTGTGTATAAAAGAGGGAAGAAGGAAGGAGTATAGATGAAGAGAGAATAGTTAGTCAGAAGCAACTTTAAAGGCAAATATTATGAGAGTCACATATTTTAAGGCAGTGGGCAATTTGCATTCCCCTTTTAAAATATGCTATTTATAATTTTCTACTTTTTATATTTCCTTTAGATTTAAGATTGTACTCTTCATTAAGATTTAGAAATGACAATCTCAGAAAGTAAGTCATAGTTTTGTCATATTTGTGTTGTATAAGTTCCACAAAAAGTATTTTAAGAGACATAAAATACAAATTTCAGCCTAAATTCCATGAAATTGAGAGTGCAAAAAGGTGGCATCCATGATTCTTATAAAACAAAAGGAAATATTATGTGAATCATTTTGATACCAAGGAAATTGAACTTCTTAAAAGTCATGTAAGAGACAATGGAGAAGGGGAGAAGGATTTTATTTTTACATACAGATATGTTAATTTTTAAATGTTATCTAAAATGTTTTAGCATAATGTTACATCTAAAATGTAGTATAATCATTGCTTGTGAATTTTATTTTTCCAGGTTGTTTACCAGGAGCATTGAACTGACCAGTTACACGTATATCTGGGAGAACCACAGGCTCATCAGTTTGCCTTGGGATTCTCTATGGACCTGGTATTTAACCTTCTTAGGAGTTGACTTTGGCTACTATTGGTTCCATCGCATGGCCCATGGTAAGTTGCAAATCAAGGCTTGATTGATAATTTATGTTGAATTGTGTTTGGCACGTGGTTGGTATTTAGTAAATATTTATTGAGTGAATGAATAAATGAATAACAGTTTATTTTACAGCATATAAAAATTAATGATGAAATTTTACTTTGCAAATTAAATGAAAACAATGTGAAGTCTTTGAAAAAAAGTGAAATTATTAGAGATACATTTTAATTATATATTTTATCTAACTTATTACAAGACTTTTTAGAAATTGATTGCTACAACATTACTTTTTAATGTATTGCCTTACATTGTTCTTATTATGACATGCTTGCTAGAGTATTGTGACACTTGTACACAATATCGAACTTCGCATCCCAATTATCAAGAATCATTCAGAAGAGCTCTGTAATGGGATGGAATCCTAGGTAACACGTGCTGTAATATGTAAGCTTGATTCAAGTTCTTGGCAGTACTTCCACCTTACA
Source organism: Pteropus medius (assembly GCF_902729225.1). Lineage (NCBI taxonomy): Eukaryota > Metazoa > Chordata > Mammalia > Chiroptera > Pteropodidae > Pteropus > Pteropus medius. The sequence continues at coordinate 5,548,649 of NW_024342467.1, read as the reverse complement.
AATGAAAATGTGGTCAGCTAGGCACTCACCATAATGCCCAAAGCATTACCATAGCTTTGCAAAATTTCTCGTCAAATTCAGAGCCCTGTTACTGCACTGGTTCTCGGAATTTACTTTTTGGGATTCTTGGCTGCACCTTCCAAAGAAATATTTTGTTATGGAAAGGGAAGTAGAAGAGCAGGAAACGGTCTAAACCTCTGTAGGGATAAGTAGAGTTTGGAGAATGATTGTAGAACTGAGGTGAGCAAGTGGTCTCTAAGGAGGAATAAGGCATGCAAAAGTATTTCTGAAGGGAAATGGGGGAAAGTGCTAATTTTGAAAAACTACTGAAGAGCAGAACTCAGGCTTTCAGTGGGTGGTTGGGTTGAGTGGGTGGGAAGGAAGGAAGGAAGAGGAAGAAACCTGGAATAATAATAAAAAAATAGATGGGAGATGAAGAGACCTGAGATCAGGGAGAATGACTGAGTTATGTGTGTAGGAGTATGTGTGACCAAATATCCTCCCTGAGCAAAGATGAAGGAAATAGGAGTAGCAACAACAGGCATTGTGCTTAAGGCGGCTAAACATTAAATACACTACTATTGTTTAAACACTTTAAACATGTACATTTCATGAAATTACAAAGAGTTTTAATTCATTAAAATAATTTGGAATGGACATATAAACTAGAAAGAGTAATGTATTTTGTGTGTGATAACTTTTGTCTCTGAAAATAATAGGTCAGCTTCTGACATCATTTCCTTATATATAAATGCAAAAGGATACTCCCAAATCGAACATGATTAAGAATAAAATATGGCCTATGGAGTTAACTTTGTACTTTATTTCAAAATAGTAGTTTTCTCTCTAAAATGAACCCATTGGCAATCTTCCTCACTTTCTTTGCAGCAAATGGGTAATGCAAAAAGCATTTACATTGTATTACTTCATTTCAGGAACCTTCTAATATCACACTGTCCTGTACGGATGTGTTTGTTTGGGAAATCTGCAAATTCACTTAATTTTTGAAAGCTCATTATAACAGGAAACAAAGAACCAACAAAATATTACCAAATATAAAACTTTTAAAAATAAGTTGATTGTAAGTGCTCTCAGGGAAGAGCAATAAAGTAAAATAGTATATTAAAAACATGAAATCAAGGCTGTTTAAAGTATGCTTCCCATTAGAAAAAATTGAACTGAGTCCAGTGGAGGCAGGCATTAAAAAAAATTTGAAAACCTTCTGGAAAAACACTCACCACCTTCAGGCTATGAGGCCTAATCATAAGTTCAAAGACTTTTGACTTGTGATGGAAAGCTAGTAGGAAAAAAATAAATTATGTAGTGTGTCAAACTTCAAAATTACAATCATTTTAAATTCTATATGATAGCGTAAAATATTTAAGAAGGTTTTTATAAATCTAGTAATACACAAGAATATAAAAATTATAATATCAAATTTCTTGAGCCTCTTGGGTTACTGGTTAATTGGGTAAATTTATTCAACTGAAAAGTTTGAACAGTTCTAAAACCCAAATGTTGTTTCAAAATATAAAGGAAAACTCTGCTTTTCCTATTTAATGTGTTACTTTCCTTTCACTATTTGCAATAAAATGATATAATAAAAACATATTCCACATTCATTAATAATTGCTATGAGTTTTGAAGAAAATATATTATCTACTTAAAATTTTGTTTTTACATGTTATATAAGTTACTTTTTTTAGTAACGCAAATTGTTGACAGGTATTTGTTGCTGTTACTTATTTGTTTTGAATGCATGTAAAATTTTCTCACATTAAAGGTACAGTTTGGTATTAATGAAAGAATTTATTCTCAAAAACTTGAATTCCATCTCTATTTCCATGCAAAAGAGCAGAGGGATATATGAGGCTATATATGTTCTTTATATTTCATTATCTTTTCCTCTGAAATAAAGAGAAAGAAATTGATAATTATTATCAACTTACACAAAAAGACAAATAGTGCAAAAATATCCATAGAATACTTTGACAACTTTAGAAAGTAATGTAGAGTGATAAAATTAAACACATCTTTAATTAAAAGTAGCTTCTTGCATGCTTAGTTTCCATTACAAAGGAATACATTACTTTTTTTGTACTTTCTATTAGTTATACTAAACATGTAAGATGATAGTAAAAATTTTTAAGGGAACATTTGAAACATAAATGATTACTGCTTTGTAAAAGCAAGAATGAAGCTTCCAGGGTGCTGGTAATAAATTTTATCTCGTCTTAGATGGTAGTTACATGAGTATATATATTTGTAAAAATTTATTGAGTCGTACACTTATAGTTTATGTACTTTATACCTCAATAAAAAGTTAAGTTGGCAAATAATGCCGCTAGCATGATTTCTTGGTAAATAGTTTGAAGTCAGAAAGATATAATAGGTAACCAAATTTAGAAATCAGAACCCAGAAATTATTTGTTGCTATAAGCATAAACACGTGACCTCTTACAGATTTTTACCTTTATCAGTTTCTACGACCAAGGATGGTGGAATAAACAGCAGGCTAGTTATTAATTTTATAGACTCTCTTCTCCAAATGCTTCTTTGCTACTTCTTGCATTACCAGAGGTAGTAGATACTATAGATGTTTCTCCTTTGCCAGCTAATCTGATGTTAGGCTTTGCCAATTTAAAGAGACTGACGGTTACTTCAAAGCCAGAACAGCAGGAAGGGACTTTGCTTTCATTTTCCAGAGTGCTCTTTTCCATATGGAACTTAACAGACCTGGTTGTGTTTACCTTAAGGCTAAGCGGTAGCCTAAATCTTCAGGTAAGATCCCTGCCCTCCAGGAGACAACACCAGAGGACTCTCTGTAACCCTCACCCTCTAGGGCCTTACACACTCTAGCAAGTATCTCTGTCACTAGCAGAGTTCCTGTGGTAGTCACTATGTCACCAAAAATATTTGACTCAGATTGGGAGTGGGGTTTCGTCTACATTTATGAATATCTGCCTTATTCACTCTCTTTCAGCGCTCTAGGAATAGCTGGGTTCTGCAGTTGCTACTCTGTACCACTGAACTACTCCTTGTTTACCTCTTTTAGTAGTTAACTATCTTTTTTACTAGTTAATAATTCTTTATCTTAACTTTTCCTTATTTAAATCATTGGTGTCTGTCTCCTAATTGGACCCCGCTGATATGGCCAGCCTCCTCACATGTTATATAGGGTTGTAAATTAGAGTTCACTTAACTGTACCTTTTATTATTTCATTCTGAGGCATTGGTTACACGTTGAGGCTACAACACAATTTAGTTCAGTTACGAAGTAAAGATGTTCATCTGTAAATTGCTATAATAAACAATTGATAAATGCCCCTCTAAACTCTAATTCTTTTAGTTAACTAATGAACCGCATAGTTCATTTTCTATTCATGTCTTTCTGTATTTAAATAAGGGTGAGTGATTTTATTTTTTGTAGTTACAAACACTTATTCTCATACTTTATTGTGATTAAGTGAGCCTTTGTATATGACTATTAAACTACAATTTTTTTCATTCTTTTTTGACTTTTAAGGGGGTTAAATTTAAATCATTCTAATTTCCATCGTTGTTTAAACAAGGGCCATACACAGATGTATTAATTGAAAATTATTTTATTTTGTGATGGTGCTAGGATTGCGTTCTATATTGAAGAATAGGTTACTTACATTTAGTTGCATTTGTATTTTTCTTAATACTGGAATATACCTAATTTCTTCGCCATATAATATGCCTCACTTTCTTTTAAAAACACAGCATGATTTTATTCTTATTTTAACACAGAGGGTGCAATTGTCTGTGTATTTGCCTGACTTACTGTCTTTCCTCTAGCTTTTACCCATGATTTCCCACCTTTCCTCAGCCCTTGGAGTAGCCATCATTAAGAATACATATATAAAGAAGTCTAGGAATTCCTATCAACTTGCCTATGACTTCCAGTTTCTTATCATTACTTTCCACTAAGAAATATGGCACTCATGTCAACCATTTTCCTCTGAGTTCATTTCAATAATAGGTAGTATCTTATGTCTAATGTTAAACATTTGTCCATAGAAACACTTTAAATATATATGTGCTGAAAGATTACCATTATTTTTCCCTCAGAGAGCCCTGTATGAGGGAGCTTTCCTTCTAGAAATAACTTATTTTTATCACTGGCAGCTGCAGTGATAAAAAAGAACACCCTTTGGAGTTCTTAGATTCTATATGTGGTAATGTATGGAAAGTATATTTGAAGCAGATTCTGGCCATCACCCAGGTTTTGAAGGTATAGATGCATTGAGAGATATCAAGCAAGCAAGTCATACATTTGATAATGAAGAATAAGAGCTTTAGGAATCTCCATTAGACTATTTCTGAACATTGATACTAAAGTGGAGAATTTTTTCCAGGAGTAGTTTAGAGCATTAGAGCAATATGGCTATAGCAATATTGCCCAGAGACTAAAAATGGTGTGAAATGAGTAATCAAAATGAAACTGGGAGACAGAGATAAAGATTAATTTATAAGCCCCATCTGACTTGTGACTCTTCTTGAGACAGAGAACATGCATTATTTTTCTTTTAGTGCTAGGACCTAATACACTTGCCTGTTATTTTGCAGAGAGAACATTGAAATTGGTTTCAAGAGATCTAGGTGTATGACTGTGTGTGCAATGATTTACCACACTCGTAACTTGGGGATTAACCTCTTTGAGACAGATTTTATTTACCTCCAGTTTTATGAGGAAGTTTAAATAAAAAAAATGCTTCAAGAGTGCAGGAACCAAGTAAAACTGAATGAATGAATGAATGAATGAACGAATGAACAAACCAACTCTGAAAAAGCAAAGTGGAGGCTTTTTGAAAATTTAGTAATATTAAAATAGTCATAAAAGAAAAAAGCTTAAGTTTAGGGTGGCCTTTAGCATAACATTGAAATGATATTCAATTAAATATGATCTGGGAAAACCAGATTTTCTCCCAAGTAATTTTGTTCAGAAGGAGAATTGGGAAAAGTCTCTCTTACTAAATGTGTATGATGTATTAGCAAATAATACATTCGAACACTGCCATTTTAGAGTGCAAAAAGCCAAATAAGTAGAATTTTATCCTTTTTTCATTCAGTAAATAATTGCAATTGTGCCTGAATTTAATGTTACCATATTAAAACAGCACAATGAGAAAGACTTCTCTGCTAACTACTAAAAGAATACACTAAGTAAAGATTCCTGGAGAAATCAACTAACTTAAAGACTTCTTTCTACAATTACAAACTTTTCATTCATGCATCTCTACTCATTCAAGTATTAATTTTTTTCAACAAATATTTAATGACCACTTATATTATATTAACCCTATACTGGGTACCTGAAATAGCTTGGTTAATAACAGATCAGGACATCAAGTGTTCATTCTATAGATGTTAGGCATTAACAATTAATTATAATAATGACAGAGAAAGTAGAAAGATGATTATGGAGTGAACTCTAAAACTGATGAAAGAAACTGTCTCCTCACTAATTCTTAAATTTCCATATTAAATATGCTGATCCAGTTTTCTTGAAGTGGTGTACATAAAAACCAAATGGAGTTCTGTTTAAGATTTATATTCCTGAAACGATGATGCTAGTAATAGTAGCAATAGTCATATTCATAGTTAAAAGTCAACTATTATTGAAAGCCATTAGGGAAGCAACAAGTATAGTAATAATAAATAGGCATAGATTCTGGAGCCCGGTTACCTGAGTTCAACTCCTAGTAGTGCCACTTATTACTTGAGATCTGGAGCAGGTTAATCTATGTCTTAGTTTCCTCATCTATTAAATGGAATAATAATACTATACACCTCACAGGATTTTTATTAAAGCTTAAATGAGTAAAATCTTAGGAAAGTGACTGGTCTATTGTTCATATTGTTTAAAATTACTGTTATTTGAATTAATGTGTATTGTATTGCCTAGTACTAGACTGTGCTTAATAATACAACACATTATATTATTTAATTCTCAGAACAGCCCTATGAAGTAAGATTCAGTTGTTCATCCTATATTAAATGAGAGCCTACTGTCTACTAGGAATTCTTCTAATTGCTGGGAGAAGTAAGCAAATAAAAGTTGCTGCCCTTATGGAGTTTAGATTCTAATAGGAAAGGAAATCCAGATATAAAACATAAGTTATATAATATAATGCCAAAATATAAAAAAACCCTTCTGGGGGTGGCTCCATAGTGTAGTGGTTAGCCCATCTGCTTTGCATGCAGAAGGTCCTGGATTTCGTCCCAGGTGGAGCCACAGACCATACCCCCGGGTTTGCCACGCCCGCTGAGTGCGCCAGGCCCCGGGTACATGCCGTGAGTGTGTGAGAGAGGATGGCCTGCCTTCAGAGATCTAGTTCTGAAGGGGAAATGGCAACATCCATGGGTCAGGGGTGGAAGTGGAGGGTGGAATTAAAGAGAGGGGAAATCCCCTCTGATGAATGAAACCGAAGAAGTACTAAATAAATGGAGAGATATTCCATGTTTATGAATAGGAAGACTCAATATTTTCATGATGTCAGTTTTCCCAGTTTGATCCATAGATTACCAATCAAAATATCAGCTAGTTATTTCATGGATATGAACAAATTGATTCTAAAGTTTATATGGAGAGGCAAAAGACTCATGACAGCCAATACGATATTGAAGAAGAACAATGTTGGAATACTGACACTACTCAACTTCAAGACTTAACCATAAAGCTACAGTAATCAAGACAGTATGGTATTAGTGAAAGAATAGACAGATCAACGGAACTGACTAGAAAACCCAAAAATAAACTCACATAAATATAGTCAATTGATCTTTGACAAAGGAAGAAAGGCAATATAATGGAGTAAAGATAATTTTTTCAACAAATAGTGCTGGAACAACTGAACGTCTGCATGCAAACTCAATCAATCAATCAATCAATCAATCTAGACACAGACCTGACAACCCTTAACATAATTTAACTCAAAATGGGTCACAGACCTAAATGTAAAACAAAACTATAAAACTCCTCAGAGATAACATAGGAATAAACCTAGATGATTTAGGATGTTGCAATGATTTTTAGATAAAATACCAAAGGCGCAGTCCATAAAAGAATTGATATGCTGGACCTCATTAAAATGAAAAATTTCTGCTCTGTGAAAGACAATGTCAAGAGGTTAAGAAGACAAGCCACATATTTGGAGAAATATTTGCAAAAGACAAATCTGATAAAGGACTGTTAGCCAAAACATACAAAGAAATTTAAAAATTCAACAACAATAAAAGAAAACAACCCAATTAAAAAATGGACCAACAACCTTAACAGACACCTCATGGAAGAAAATGTACAGATAGCAAATAAGCATATGAAGTGATGCTCTATATCATATGTCATCAGAGAGAAGCAAATTAAAATAATAATGAAATACCACCACACACCTATTAGAATGGCCAAAATCCAGAACACTGTCAAGACCACATGCTGGTGAGGATGTGAAACAACAAGAACTCTCATTACTGCTGGTGGAAATGCAAAATGATAGAGCCACTTTGGAAGACAGTTTGGTGGGTTTCTTAAAAAAACTACATACTCTGACCATATTATCCAGCAATCACAATTTTTGGTATTTACCCAAGGGAACTGAAAACCTATTCACACCAAAACTTGCACATTGATGTTCATAGTAGCATTTTTATTTTTTAATGGCCAATATTTGGAAGCAACAAAGATGTCCTTCAGTAAGTGAATGAATACATTGCGTATAAACTATGGCCTTCAGAGGATTATGATGTGTTAATGTGTGTCGATTGTAACACAAGTAACACTGATGGAGAATGTTGATAATGAGGAGGGAGGCAGAGGGCGTATGGGAAATCTCTAAACTTTCATCTCGATTTTGCTGTGAACCTAAAATTGTTCTTAAAAAGTCTTTAAAACATTGATTTCCAATACAATGAATGGAATCTAAGTCATTTATTATTAGAAATATGCTTGCAACTTAAAACAATTAAAGCTCTATGATTTTGAAGTAACTTCCTAAGTCCTTGCAAAAGTCTTCCCAAACCAATTGTTACAATGTTTTGCTCGGTGCTTCAGAGTTTTCCACATCCCAGAGTAATGTTCTATATTAGGGTATATGGCTATGTTTTTTTTTTTTTTTTTTTTTTGGTAATATTAAAAAATAAATATGTACACATGTTTATGTTTAAGTAAGTGATATTAGTAAATAAGAAAGTTGGCAATCTGAAAATTAATTCCGTAAAACTATCATTGCATTGAATAACCTTTGGTGTAAAATACTCCAATTTTAAGGACTGTAGCACATACTCCAATTTTAGATATACCTTACATTATGGTGGTATAGATAAAGGTGGTGGGAATTCGTCAGATTCTAGATGTGTATTGAACCGAAGCTAATGCCAGTAGGGTTTGCCGACATTTTTATTATGGGTTGTATAGGAAAGAGAAAATTCACAAATGCTCCCAAAACTTGGTCTGGGAAAATAAGCGAATAGTGCCATTTATTTAGGAGGATAATGAGGACTGGAGTGGACGGGCAGGGGAGTGGAAAGTGGGGCTGGAGAGTTTTATTCTCCCTTGTTTACACAGAAGAAAAGGGATCTCAAATGGATAAGTTATATTACACAAAGCTAGCAAACTTTAGCGCTTGTTTTCAATTCAATTTTAGTATGACTAAAGATGTGGATTGTGAAAGAAACACGGGGTTCTCTTTATATATCACATTATAGTTCTATGCAAAAAAATGAATATAGGGCCAGAAGGAGAATAAGATTTACTGTGGAGAAGGACTCATAGCGACTCTATGGAGTTAGCTATCCTTAATACTTTGGTCCACTGGCTTTGTCCCAATTTCAGAAGATATCAGTTATTTTTTCTTCACTATTAAGACATTTGGACATAGAGAGATTTTGGGGGTTAAATTTTGGGGGAAAATTTTCTGCTTCAAGCAGTAAGAAAAAAAATCAACAGAAAATTTTCTCACAATTCTGCAGGCTAGAAGGCTGAGATCAAGATGCCATCAGGGCTGGTTTCTATGTCTGTGTCCTAATCTCTTTTATAAGGACATCAGTCATGTTGGATTAGGATCCACCAAAAATCGTCATATTCTGAGGAACTGGGGGTTAGGATTTCAAAATATGATTTTTTTGTGGGGGGGAACACAATTTAGCCCATAACAATAATCTAGGCAACTGAGAAAACAATGCTCTTTTCATGAACATACTTAGAGCAACTTCAATGGCTTGAGGAAGAGGCAGTGTTTAGTGGGGAGAAAAAGGATACGTTTTGAGTCAATGACACTTTGTTTCCAATTCATTTCATCTTTCTAAAGCTCAGTTTCCTCAGTCGTGAAGTGGAATCAATAATCCTTTCATTTTAATGTTATCGAGCTTGAAAAAATAGTGAATTGTGATGTATCATAGAGCCACACTAAATATACAATTTTTAAAGAAAGATTATATTTAAAGTGCTACATATTTTCTTACTGTTTCTTTCTAAATCTTTGTAAAGCATTACAACATATTGTTTTATGTTTGCACAAATTAAGTATAAAATTAATTAGTATGAAATGTATAATTTTTGAAGTTTGATTAATTTCCTAAGTTGTTTTCCCAGTATTCATTTAAAATTAAACAAGTTCCTCATTTTAATTTAATTTTCTAATGTATTTTTTTGCAGTTTTAATTTTTTTTACAGTTTTTAAATTTTTGTATTTTCAATTATAGTTGACATTCAGTATTATTTTATATTAGTTTCAGGTGTACAGCATAGTGGTTAGACATTTATATAATTTACAAAGATCCTTTAGATCCCCTTGATTAGTCTAGTACACACCTGGCACTGTACATAGTTATTACAATATTACTGACTATATTCCCTATGCTGTACTTTAATCCCCATGTAACTATCAATTTGTACTTCTAAATCCCTTCACCATTTTCACTAGTTTCCCAAGCCCCCCGCCCAGCTGGCAATCACCAGTTTGTTCTCTGTATCTCTGAGTCTGTTTTCATTTTATTTGTTCATTTATTTTGTTCTTTAGATTCCAGAACTAAGTGAAATCATATGGTATTTGTTTTTTTCCTGTCTGACTTATTTCACTTAGTGTAATACCCTCTAGGGCCATCAATGTTGATGCACATGGCAAGATTTCATTTTATTTTATAGCTGAGTAATATTCCATTGTATATATGTACCACAACTTCTTTATCTAAACAATTCTATTTCTTTTATTCAATGGTACAAAGAGAGTGCCATAAGAGCTGACCTAATGTTCATGTAAAAAATTAGAATAACTTTTTTCTTTATAACAAAGCATTTATCCAAAAAACATTATCGTAGGAAAAAAAACACAAAAGAGCAAAAGATAGAAAATGAAATGTGTACCTAAACCTATCTTCCAGAGACAGACTTTGTAAATATAGAATAAAGAATAGACCCTGGAACCAAACTCCCTTGGTTTATACCTTAGCTCTATCACTTTCTGTGTAATACTGAGACAATTATGCCTCATTTTTGTGTTCCCTTAGTTGTAAGATGCAAATAACAATAGTATAATCTACATAGGATCTTTGTGAGGTTTAAATGAATTACAATTATGAAAACACTTAAGGCAGAGCCTGACACACAATAAGTAAAAAAAAAATATATGTATATATTAACTATTATGTCATCTGGTCTTTGTTTATATAATATACATTCTATAATAATTATCATGTTTTCCTTAAATGATAGTTAATATACATTAGTAACTAAAGTAATTATCTTTGTAAAAACACATGATTAAATTTACTTAACTTCATATTAACTTATTTTTTTCTCATTATTACCTGGAGATAATACTAGTACTTCATAAAGGATCTAATAAAGATATCTTATGTATTTGTATATTTGGATGTATGTACAAATGTATTATCTAATACAAACTAAAGCTAAAGAATACTGATTATATGAAACATCATGTAAATTTCTAGCAAAATTTAATGAAATCGTCTTTCTATTTAGTAAGATGCGTACATATATACAATATTCCACTTTTCTATGTAATACTGAGAAATGAACATTTCAAGTTTCAACACAGATATATAGGCAATAAGGAACACTAAAAGACTGTTTTAGACTCTACTTATAAAGATTGATATAGTCGATCTTTTCCTGGATAAATAGTTTCCTGGATAAATACTAATAAATAAAATCACAATGTACTTTTCTTTTAAAATTATTTGTTGTCCTCAAGTGCATATCATATAATTTGATTTTTTTTTAGTAGGTCAGTTTATCCATTCTCCTTTAAAAAAAACTTTAATGTTTTAGTTACTCTTTTTTAAAATAGTGAAAATTTGAACTAGAAGCGAAATCTATTAGAATTTTTACATTTGTATCTGCATTTTAAAATTTCTCGCTTTAATTAAATATAAATTTGTCTAAGCTTTCTCCAGGTTAGAGATTAAAATTTCTTTTCCAAGACCTAAAAATGACTTGAAAGTAAATTACTGAAACAAATTTGTTCTTTCTTCTCTTATCCTAATATGTCATTTAACTTTGACCTTTTTTTTTAACAGTTTGAAGTCTATATTTCATAGAATGCTTTCCAAAATGTAATTTTGTGTCATAGGCATTTCTAAAGTATGTATAGTTTTTTCCTTTCCAAATTCACAAATCTTGAAAACACACACACACACAAAATGGCACATTTTTACAACATATAGCTTGCTGCATCATTTTTTTAAAAACAAATGTTCAGTGCCAACTCTGTGCTTTGGAGCTGTTTGAAAATTGAAGAGGACATTTCCTCTAATGTGAAGTGTTTGTAGCATCAGTTAAACAAACAGTCCAGAGGAGCCCCAGAAAAATACACGACATGTGCAGGTGGTAGTTAAAGCAACACAGAATCTTATTTCATCAGTATTAAATTTCATTAGCAGTGATCTCTTTTTCTTTAGAAATTTAGGAACGTGGGAAAAAACTATGTCATTATGCAGAATTTGGTGGGTTCTACTGTGGCGATAATATTTCTTAGGAAAAAAAATTGACTCTAAATTAAAGGACGTAATGAACTGCATGTATAGCATAAAACCAAAAAAGTAGGAAGCAGAGAGCATAGAATGCAAATGAGTTTGAGTAGAGGACATTTTAATGGAGGCAGTGATATATAAATCACATTTATAGCAAAGATCTGTATAACACATTTTAAAATCTTACTATAAAGGAATAGTGAAAGCAATCATATAATGTAAGAATAAAAACAGATAATAGTTAAATAAGCACAGTAAGTTACTTAATTGTTTTGACTAAATAAATATAAGTGGAAAACTGGAATATGAAAAAGTATAGATACAATTAGTGATGCCAAGAAAAGAGACTGATTGATACTTTATGAGAATGGAATAAAGATTTCAGTGTAAAGAAATAACATAACCAAAACTCAACAGAAAGTCCTTGGAATGACAATATGTAATACTTAGATATTAAGTACCCACCATCTTTTTTAGTGACTCTAAATGCATACTTTATTGTATACACAGGTCAAAACTTCAACAGAAATAACTAAAAAATAGCACTCTCAGAGGTTTTGCCTAAAGTCTCTGGGTGAAAGGTAAGCACTGAAATGTAAGGAAGATGTTTTATAGGTGACAAGAAGTCTTGCCATTTTCAAATCCTATAGTACTCCAGATTTTAAATCTTCTTCGCTGGAATTAGGTATACTAAAACAAAATATTTGTGAATATATATTAAGGCTTAGTTGTTATTTTGATGTTGTTTAAACTACCCAATTTCTTTATTGTGTAACCCAAATTGATTAACACTGATTACTCATTCAAGATATTGACAGATGGAACAAGCAACATGCTAGCTCTTTTGAAGATGATTGGTAATTATATTTAAATATTATAGACAGATTTGTATATATGCATATATTGAATAATTTCCATGTATGTTGAAATATAACTCTTCCCCCAGATCATCATGCGTCATCCATTATAAGAACATTAAAAAATATTATCTCTAAGAAATTGAACAATAAATCCATGACATCATCTAATATTCAGCCTGCCCATTTTAATTCCCCCAATTATGCCACAAATGTCTTTTATGAAATATTTTATTAGATGAAATCAATATTTACCGAATAGTATTTTTTTGTGCCTTTTAAGTTGAAACTGTTACGTTTTTTAAATGCCATTTATAAATATCTGAAATGTTCAGGCCAGGACAGTTGTCTTATAAAATTGTACACATTCCAGCTATATCTGACTATCCCTCCCAGTGGTTCTTAACTTTACCCTCTGTCCTCTGAATTGTCTGCAAACTGAATGTTAGGTCTAGACTCTAAATTGATTAGACTCAGTAAATATTTGTGGCAAGAAAAGTTCACAAATAACATGAGGAACTTCAGATCAGGATGCCCTTAAAGCAAGCTGCCACACAATTAGGTAAGATAATGAAAGATCAGGACTGCTTTTGCCCAAACCCATAATGGTACATTTTCCCCTTTGTATATAGTAAGTGTATATAAGTGTATATATATATGTATGTATTATATATATATAATTTTATACATGTGATATACATGTGTATATCTGTGTATGTGAAAAAGCATGACAAATTTCTCAAAAAATATTTTGCATTTCCAGACTGATTCAATAACCTAAGAAAAATACAATTTTTTCTATAGACCATTAAGAATTCAATCAGTTGTTTAAAATTAGCAATCTTAGCAAGTAATTAGCAGTTAATCTACACTTTGGTACATGGATGTGTCCTATTCCCACAAACTTTTCATATAATGATTTTAGCCTCATTTTTGAAAATTGTCCGAGTAAATCGTTATTATGGGAATTGCAAAGTGAGAATTTTTTAAATCTAGTATTCCTTCTACAAACATTAGCTGTATAACGGACATTCTCTCTCTTATAATGGACAGACCTAAAATATATGTATATGTATACATAATTTCATATTGATAGGAAATTCAAGTTTAATATTTTAGCATTTTTCTCTTTTCATTTTGTATTTCTATTCTTTTACATTGAAAATATCCACTTGTAATAGTATTAATGCATTTAATTTTTGCTGTGTCATAAAATACACAATAGATTTCTTATAGTCAAAATATCAAACAAAAATATTACTGATAGAAGGTTAAGATGTTTTTTCAGTTTTATTTTTCTGTTAGAGTATATTCCATTATGTATATAATCAGAGAACTGTTTCAAAAATTACTTGAAATAATTATTTTCTCTGGTGATGGTAACTATTTGATACATATTTAAATTAACTTGTTTCAAGAGTGTTCAATTGTTTTTATTTACTTTTATTTTTATGACTAGATACATAAACATAAAAACATATCCTCAGAATATTGTTCCCATTCCTCTTCCTTCTATCTTATTGCAACCATACCATGTAATTAACTATTTTTGTAGCTTCTCTTTATTTTCTTGTGTGTTTTATCTATCTATCTATCTATCTATCTATCTATCTATCTATCTATCTATTTATCTATCTATTTATTTATTTATTTTTGGGTAGGAGAGACACATAACATAAAATTTACCATTTTAATCATTTTAAGTGTACAGTTCAGTGGCATTAACTACATTCACAGTGTTCTACAACCATTACCACTACTTATCTCCAGAATGTTTTCATCATCCCAGACTAAAACTCTATCTATTAAACAACTCCTCACTCTCCACTGCCTCCCAGCCCCTGGCAACCACTATTCTACGTTCTATCTCTATGAATTTGATGATTCTAGGTACCTCATATGAGTGAAGTCATACAATTTTTGTCCTTTTGTGTCTGGATTATTTCACTTAGCATAATGTTGTGTGTTTTAATAAAAGCATAAGTATACTCACATACACATATACACATATGCACATAGACATAACAATATATATAAGCATATAAAACATTTATAAATATATTTAAATATGAAACAATTGTACATATGTCTGTAACTATAGATATAACACACACATGACAATACACACACACACACCAGGTTAAATTTATTCATCATAATAATTCTCATCTCCTATTTTGTTGTCTTTTTATTTTAGTAATTAGCAAGAAGTTAAACTCTCGTGCTACAATTGTGACATTATAAATTCTTGTGATTCTGTCAAGTTTGATTTTTCATTATTGTGAGGCTATGCTATATACACGATCAGAATCATAATTTTTCCTTGAGGAGTTAAAAAATTTAACATTATGGAATATGAGATTCTTATCTTTTGAAAGTATAGATCTTCCTCATTGATGCTCAAGGTTCCTCCTTATATTCAAGTTGTATTTACTTTGCCAAAAAAAAAACAAACAAACAGACAAAGTCACTTGTTTTATAACTGTGGACAGTCAGTGTCTGATCTTTCATATGAAGACTTCGTTCTTTATTCTATAGAAGCAAATGTTAACGGAGCACATGCCCCTCTTCCTCCTGTGCCCCTTTCTCTAGAGCCAGAAGGAATTCAAAATGCTTATTTTTATAGTTACTGATATCCTGGGGGAAACAGTAAAGAAGAGTTTATAAAACCTGGACAAAAGAAGGATGTAACTTTTTCAGTTCTCCCAAGGGCTGAATCTTGGCTGAAATAATTGACAGTTTTTGGACATACAGAAGGAAATGATGAGTTGGGCTAAATGTCCAGATGTGTGCTCAACAGATGGATAAGGTTACATTTTAAAAGACAAGGAATGCAATACCTGTATCTTTAGAGAGGAAGTTGTAAATAGTAAACACATAACTGTCAATTGTTGTCTGATTTTTTAAAGATTTTCAAAGTAATACTTTTCCATCTATTTAGCAGTAGTTTAAAAAATCTTTATATGTGTAAAAACAATTCAAAAAATATGTTGAATTAAATCAAGCAGTGACTTTGAATATGATAATTCTTGCTTTAACGTCTTTAAAATGTGGTCGAACATTTTTGATTAATTTATTTTTATCATAAGAAGGAAATAGACTATTTATCTTTACATCTATATTTGAAATTTTCATTCTCTTACTTCTTACATAGTACTTAATATCCTCATAAACATCTTGAGAATATTCTGAGTTATCACAGGTTAAGAAATATTATTTCAGAAAAATAGCAAAATTATGCCATTGCTTCTAAATCCTTTAGCAGTATATTTCTTAATTCTCTTATGACTAATAAGAATAATATTTTGAAATATAAAGCAAGAAAAGTAGAGTCTTTTCTATATGAGAAATTTATTGTAGTGCTGTATTGGAATATTCCAGTTTAGGATAGATAGCCCTCATTAAAATATTCATTCATATGCAACAAAATATTCTTTTATGTTCTACAAGGTTGCCACGCTTTTTGCATGCTTCTTAGAAGCCAAAATAAACATCCATGGGAATGACAACAAAGTACATCCTAATTTGGGAATTTTAAAGGGCTCTGGGATTTGAAGCTGACACTTGTTTGGCTGAATTCCAACATACAACTGAAGAGAAGAAAGAAGCCATTTGGATTCTGTGTTTCCCTAAACCTTGTCCAGTTCTGGAGAGAAAAATGATGTCCAAAGCAAAAATATGATAACTTGCTCAGATAATAAAAAGTTAATTCACAATGAATTAAGTAGGCAAACTTTAATAAAGAGAAAGTTGTCAGTGGAAATTCACGAGAGTTGGACCAGGGTAAAATCTTGTAGTAGTCTCAGGGGCATAAGCAGACAGAAAGTGGTTCCTCATATTGGAAAAAAAATTTAAAGTCACGGCAGTTCCTTTTTTCATCCTTTGTAAGTGCTCCCAAAGGAGGATTATGGACAGGTGGTGGGAGGAAGAAGCGAGTGGAATAACTGCAGAAAGAGTGTTAACACTAAATAAGGTGTTCAGGCTCAGGCATCTTGGAGGTCAGTGCTGCCTCCCCTCTCCCAGGACAGCCACTACATCCTAACATAGATGTTGCTTCCCTCTTTCTCTTATTCGTGTTTGAGTTTAGAGATACAGAGAGAGGGGCGTGAGCAAACTGCCAAAACATCAAACTTTCTCTGGAGAAATGTCTATATTTCAACCAATACCTCCAAAGGCTGTTAGGGAGAGATGTTAGATACAAGGGTTAATTTAGTTATTCTTGCAAAATATACCACCAGACTGTTTTTTACCTTTCTCTCACTGACATGAAATATCTATGTATATGACAATTCTTTTATCAAAATGTAAAAGTATTTTTAATTTCTCTTGTACTTTTTAACGATATTCATTTACTTCCTTTCCTAGTTTTTTGATGCCCTTTATTTTCAGAAAGGCTGTTTCATACAGAGTATAAAAGGAGAGGTTTTAAAGGCAGATAGACCTGATTTCAGATTCTGACTCTGTTATCTATTAATTACTGTGACCTTGTAATAATACTTAATTTCTCTGAAACTCTATTTATTTATCTGTAAAATAGGCATTATTATTATTATATCCCTATTGAAGTATCGTGAGATTAAATGAAATAATTATGCATTCAATTTCTGGCACATAATAAATCCCATATCCATGATAGCTGTTTTATTATTATTATTCATATATGTAACATGGATGTGGTGACCATTCCAGGAATTACAGAATTACAGACTATAAGAGATAATGCTAACTGATTATGGTGCTTTGTCTCACTGATACCACATAATCTTTCTTAAGAGTCTTTCTCTAAACAACTACTTCCAGGATGAAACGTATCTTCCATCACATCACATCAGCAGGAAGGTGAGAAAATCAGAGCAGCGATCTTACCTCCTCATCTTTGAAAACCTAACTTTGGGTACTAATTGGTGTTTATAAATGTTTTCTGAATTAATGTTCTGGGTGACTAATATTAATGATACTACTTTGAATTTATCATTTATCTTTCTTTAAAGTTTAAAATAACACCTTCTCTTATGTCTTCTAGTCTTGAATTGTTTGGCTGAAGAGATTTAAATAAAATATTACACACTTATTTTAAAAATGATTTAGGAAATGGTATTTTCATTACAATGAAAAACATAAATAAATGTTTACTTCTGAATATGTAGTCAAGAGAAGCAGGGTTAGTAGGTTCAGTGGGCCAGGAGTCCACGAGTTCCATTTTCGACAAATTAGAGTTGAGATACTTATTAGATCTCAAAGTGAAAATGTCAGAGAGGAAGTTGGACATAAGACACATTCCGAGAAAAGGTCCAGTCTGGAAATATAAATGAGCACATCTTTAGCATATTGATGGTATTTAAAGCTCTGAGCATGATCGAGATCCAAAGAAATAAGTCCAGAGAGAGAAGACACTCCAAAAGCTGATCTTGTGCTGTTCTATCATTTGTGTTTGGGGCTACTAGGATGAACCAGAAAATTAGACTGAGAGGGCAGAAGAAAAATCACAGGAAGGTGCGGGGTGGAGTCCTGAAATTAAATGAAGTGTTTCAAGGAGAAAGTCATCATCTACTGTGTCAAATACTGCTGAGAGCCTTGCTATGGGAATTCTGGACTAACTTCCTCCCTGAGGGCAACTAAAACTGCTGAATGAAATATAAAAATTGTTTTAAAAACTTCAGAGAGTTGTCAAAATAGTTAAGAATCAACAGACTAAGTCTTGAAGATAGTAAGGACATAAAAAATTAAGGTAACACTCCAACTGACTTTCAATGTATGGGCATCTGGCAGTCCTGCAGAAACAGCTGTGAAAATGAGCAGTGATTTGAGTTGTCTTCAGGGACAAGTAGATAGAAGTAAGAGTCCAGGGTCTGCTAAAGATAGGGACCTTGTCGATTAGGCTGAGACCTCAAAAGGTAAGGGTCAAACAGACATAAACTCACCCTTTCACCAACATTCCCACCAGAATGTGGGGAAAATTGCCTCAATACTGGGGAAATAGAGGAAATAAAGATAAAAACAAAATTGGTCCCTAATTGTTTGTAAATCAAACACCAGCCTAAACAGATAATTATAGCCCAAATGTATAGGTTTATCCAAGACATTTCAAGCCATAAATCTAATTTAAAGTGTTGCTTCAGGAACCTGACAAAAACTAAAGCAAAGGTTACTGGAAAAATAATGATGCTTATCCATGCCTCAATAATTTTTTTTTCAACAGCAATGACCAACATACATCAAAGAAAATCAGGCACATATGGTAACAGGCAATTATATTTGACAATCAGCAAAGACAATGAACAAATGAATCTCACTTGTAGAGATTACAGACTCCGGTAGTATCAGACACAGATTTTAGCAATTATGCTTAATATTTTTAAAGAAGTAAAAGAAAATCTTGCAAATAAATAGACACACTAAAAAAAAAGTTTAAGTGACTGAAGATTTATAAAAGACATACGTAGAATTTCTAAAATAAAAGATATAAAAATTTAAATTGAAAACTGAGTACCTAGACTCAATGGCAGATTGTATAAAGCAGAAAATTACTCTGTATTAGCTTGAAAGAAATTACACAAAATGTAGCCTAGAAAAAAAAAAAAGACTAGAAACTATGAAGAAAGGATGAAAAAAAGAATAGAATAAAGCCTCATATATGTTGAAGAGTACTATTTCTCTAAGACTTCATAGTCTTCATAGTTAATCATAACGTTACATCAAGAATTTTCAAATGAAAACATTATGAAATAGAAAAAGCCTTAGAAAGTATTGTCTGAGGATGCTGACCAATAAAACACTGACTAAATATAGTCAATATTATATTAAATATGTACGCAAACCTCTAGTTAACAAATTTCTCACTTGAAGAAATATCATACTTAATCGTAAGTGATTTATAATGAGAAAGATAGATGTTATTTGCTAATTTTATTTTAGACGACAACGCAAGAAATTGGTAAATTCAAAGAGCATTAAATACTGTATCATTATGAGTATGAAACATTTAGATGAATGATGCATACTGCGACAAACTAAATTCTATTTAACTTATTTAAATTATTTGCTTATTCACTTCCTTTTCTTAATCAGTAATACCTAACTAGTTGCCTTTAAGTAAGTTACATTTTCTTCCAAAGCCTCCCTTTCCTTATCTAAACATTAGAAATAATAAAACTGTCCCCTTTTACCTTATTAGATTGTCATGAAGCTCAAATAAGGTAATTTCTGTCAGACTTAAAATCTATGCAATTATAAGTAGTGATTACATGCAGGGCTTCTAAAGCTCCCACATAAGCAAAGTTGTTATGCCAATTTTTAGCATCACTTAGTGTCTTTTTGCTATTCATCCATGTTCATGAAAGAAGCTAAATTATCTAGAAAGATTTTTCTAGATCTGATCTCATTTACCTGAATGGAATGTATAAAGTTACATTTTTATGTTAAGATTTGATGCATTATTATTCATATCACAGAAAAAAATAGAAATATGCCAAAATACTGTCAATTTTTGTGTGCTGTTTATTGTAAAACAAATGTTTTCACACTAAGTCAACTCTAGTGGGGGTGAAGGATGTGAAGTGAAAAGAATCTGCTCTTGGGTGAAATGGGACAGGCTCCATCTTATGTTGGTGATCTTGTTGGTGGGCTTTCCTTGACATTTGTATCTCTTCTCTTGTGGACAGGGTTGAGTTCAATCTTGTTACCTTATTCTTTAACTCTTCATCTATTTTCAGTTCCCTACGTATATTCATCACCCATTGCCAAAGGGACATTTCAGCAAGGCAAAAGAGGGTGTTTATTGCAAGCAGCAGCTGCCCCAAACAAATGCATTTCAATAGTTCCACTGTTTATAAAAACAGATAACTAAACCACTATAGTCTCTAATCTCCAAAGAAAAGAGGAGGTTATTGTACAGATGACAACTTGCATCCTTGATTCTTTACTATTGAATATAAATTAGTGTTTTATTACGTCCCACATAATGCAAGGATCACAGAATATTTCCATTATTCTTTTCTTATCTTTTGTTCAGTTTTTTTTCAAGTATTTTAACTCTACATGTATTTCAACCTTGCAAGATAATTATTATCTTAAACAGTAATCATTTAGATGTACCCACTTGTTTGCCTTTTCCAGGGTCCTTCTTTCCTTCTTCCATTATTTGGTGCTCATTTGAAAAATTTTCCCTTCTTGAAAACCCTCTTTAGTGCTACTTTTAACACAGATCTGAAGGAAATGAATTCTGCTAACTTTGTTTGAAAATGTCTATATTTCATTACCATTTTAATTTTTATTAGGGTGAATTTTTAACAGACAAAACTAGTCTCCCAGAACCCATCATTTACCCCAACAGACATCAGCTCATGACTGATCCTACCACTTTCATACCCACATTCACACTCACAAAATTTGTGTAAAGCAAAACTCAGACATTGTATCAGTGCATTCATTCGATCTGTTGATAATTTAGTATCATATCTAAAGAATAAGCCTTTTTGCCCTTTATATTTCCTGACCAATGTGACATATAAAAATTGTTTTAAAAATTGCTTAATATCATGAGCTATCCATTTAATGTTTAAATTTCTTACTGTCTTATAAAAGTCATAACATTTTTGCGGCTTAGTTTTTTTAATAAGGATGCAAGAAAGTCCTTCCATTGCAATGGTTGCCTTTTTGTTGTTGTTGTTAAATCTCTTTTAACCATAAATGCCACATTTATCTCCTTTTTCCTTGTGATTTGTTGAAGGATTTGTGCCTCTCCTGCCCACAAATACACCTATCTGTGCTTTGCTGATTGAACCTTGTGGTATATAGCACAACATATTCCTCTGTCCTCTGTAATTCCTATGAATTATTGGTAGGATCTAGAGGCTAGATAAGATTCAAGTTGTTTTGGGGACAAGATCCTTTTATAAGTGATATTATATTCTTTTGTCAGGAGGAGCATATTGTTCTATTTTCTCTCTTTTTGCGAGATTAGCACTGATATTCATGTAACCAATCCCTATATTGATGTCTCTCCATTCATTATGGTTTTCTGAAGTTTGTTCTTTAGTAGATTCCTCTGGGAACAATATTTCTTGATTTTTTGTATGCTGATAACAGTTTGTCCTTGGCTTTTATACTTGGAAGTCAGTTTAGCTGCATATAAAATCCTTGGCTCACATTTTCTTTCCTTGAATATCTAAAA
The DNA here is from genome assembly GCF_902729225.1 of Pteropus medius. Taxonomy (NCBI): domain Eukaryota; kingdom Metazoa; phylum Chordata; class Mammalia; order Chiroptera; family Pteropodidae; genus Pteropus; species Pteropus medius. The sequence goes on along the minus strand of NW_024342467.1, from coordinate 5,526,605 downwards.
TGTAATTCCTTTTCTTTTTTTTTCTTTCTTTCTTTCTTTTTTTTTTTAAAGCATTGTTCTAATAAATCTGACAGAAATTTGATTTCCTTTCCTTTTTAAGTGACCCGGTCAAATCTCTGTTATATGAGACCGTGATCTTTTTACTCGTTCTATGGGAAATTAGTTTTTCTTAATTTTAGGACAGGTGTGCTATGATAGCTCTCTCAACTTCACAGCACTAGAGTTCCCTCTTTTGTTTTTATGAAATGTTAATATATCTATATTTCATATATATGCATGTATATGTATGTGTATATATATCACCTCATACTTTCTGAGATCTCCTAGCTCTATTTTCTTCTCTCACTTTTATCTGAATTTTCCATTTATTATGCTTTGTAGTAGTTTCTGTATCTAATGATATTGCAGTTAACATACAGATGAAGGAGGCTATTTCAGGTACAATATTAAGGCCAAATATTATTTGAGAAACTTGTCTTCATTTTGTTTTTGTTCCACAGACATAGGAGCAAATAGCGAACTAAGGATCAGAACAAAAACAGGCAGGAACACCACACAATATTACTGCAGTTATGCATATTCTATCAATACATAGGGAGTAATGCAGATGGAAGGAGTACAGACAAATGGCCACTGAGGACAGCAGTGTCATAAACACAGTACCATAGAGAGCTCATGTAGCACTGGTTACAAACAGAGTCTGGAATCTGACTCCTGGCATTTGAATCCCAGCTCTATCACTTAGGATTTGTACAACCTGGGCAAGTTTCTTAACCACATTATGCCTCAATTTCCTCATTTATAAAAAAGAAAGTAATAGTAATTACCTACCTTTCTACCATTTACATGCAGTTCCTGGCATATAAATGCTCAGTTACTAAAACTTCACTCAGTTCATCCTTAGAAGTTTTGAGGAAAATTCAAGTCACTTAGCTCAAACTGTGTTCCTAAATAAATTTTAGTAATATGTATTTACTTTTGAATTTAATAAAAATGAGATAAATCACAGTTCAAATGAAAATGAATATTTCTCCTAGGTAGTTTTGATCTTTACAAGATTAAAATTGTGTTTTCTGGCCCTTTTTAAAATTTGTCATTGTAGTAGTCTAGACTTCGGCATCTTGCCAAGTATGTAGGTGGACACTTCATTTTAAAATACTGAATTTTGTATCATGCTGAAGCTATTAAGCTTTAAAAAGTCATCAGACTGCTCATCTGATAGTCATTTTTGTTTTACTTTTCTTCTTTGAAAACAGAAATAAAGGGTCTATTTGGACTTTTTGGACTCTCTCTGTTATTAATAATTGAGACAAGAAAAATTTTTCCAAAAATCACGAAGAGATGGGAATTATCTAAAATATTTTAAAGTTACAACTGCATAGGGATATAACATCAGTTAATTTTTACAGAAGTAGTTATATGTATTATGTCCACATTAACTCCTCCTTGTCCTCAGGAACAAAAATTCAAGGTCTCTTGCTGCTTTGTAGCACAAGTAGATCCCTGATACCTGCTTTTGATTTTAGTAACACAAGAAACTAATTGGAAGGAAGAATGAAATAGTCCTTAGATTCATTTAGATGATATAAAAATAACATCTTCCTGTCTGGTTGAAGTTGCAGAGAATAGTTCAGCTGTAGTCTTGAGTAAGCACAGATATCTATAAATTATGATAAATTATTGACTGCATTTCAACCAGACAGACACCTGTTAGCTTTATATTATCTTATATGAATACCAGGTCTGTGTCTCACTCTCACTTGATTGTATGGTCCATCGTCTATACTGCTCATAAATCCTGGTCACCTTGAGAAGGACAAAAGGAAAACAGTTTTTCTTGTTATTTTAAATAGACACCATCTCTCTTATTTTGAGTACAATGAAGAAAGTCCAGTTACCTATATTTCATTATTACATGAAAAAATATAGCAGTTTAGCAGTAAGATATTTGATTTGAAGCACAGATAACCCAGAGGTATATAGGTCTGTGCCCACTGAAGATCATACTTAGAGAACTGGATTAGAGCCATATATAGTAATCATGAATTAGAATTGACACTATAAAATTGAGGACGTGGAACACATAATAATCTTATAAAAATACTTTAGAGAAGAATAAGGAGTTTTAGTAATACTAAAACTCAATAATCTTCTTTTTAAAGACAAGCATCTAACAGAGTATTTTTCATTTGTTGAGGAGATATTAGAAAATAATTACATCTCCAGTTCCAGGTTGGGAATTTTTTTCTGGAATCTATGAGAGGATGTTTTCTCTTAACCTTTATTATTATTATTATTATTATTATTATTATTATTATTATTTTAACTAGAAAAAGAAAAAATCTTTCTTGCCAGATTTTTTAAAACTCTGTCTAAGCAATAAACTTGTATTCAAGAATGTAGTTGTTAGAAAGTACTGTTATCTATTTAAAACTTACGGAAACACTTAATTTTTAAGGCAACATTAACTGGGGTTGAATTATGGAGAAATTCCTCCGGAAGTTCATGTCAGAGAAATGTTATTGCCAAATAAATCCACTATGATCAGTTGAGTGACAGTGAATAGGAAAAGCACTTAAAATAATTGGACACTCAGGGGTACCTTTCCAAAGTCTGTTGTGACATGTTAGCTGTGTCACTCCCATTAAAGCCAGTGGGAGTTTGAGTTTGAAATTCATCTTTGCAGATTAAAGCCTTCCTTTTTAACACGTGGCACTGTAGAAACCATCAGAGAAGTCTAGGATTGGAACATATCAAAGGTTCTTTGGACAGTAGTGGTACTAATTTTTTTCCTTCACATATGTCTTTGTAAACTTTTGAGTTATAAATTTTGATGCATTCAACTGAAGACGGGAGGAGAAGATATGTTTATACTAGAATTTATGTATTAAGAGTATGATCTTTGCAGTTGCTGTGCTGGATCAGAAAACAATAACCTTTTATAATATTTTCTTATATTCCATTAAAAAAAACATATCCTTCTTAGACCTCCATGCCCTCTGCTGGTACTCAGATGCCTAAATTTCTACTATGATTGTTTTGGGGAAGATATAAGTAAAAAAGTTATTTTAAAACTACACAGAGCCAGTTTCCATATGTAATCTGAAAAATAAAAGCATGCTTATTTATTACAAGGAATATGTAATGCAGTTTGTATTATTATTATTTTTGAAATGGAGGCCAGAAATATGATTCACTTCCTGTCATTATTCTAGAGAAATTCTAGAGATATTGTCAGGTAGAAAATACTAGTCAGTGTTAACATTTGTTGCATGTCCTGGTTCATGTTGAAATCAAAAATGTTTCTATTGTAATTTTAAATCTATTTCTATGGTATTCAAATGCAACCTTTGTATGTATATTCTTAAAATACATATTAATTATTAATAAGTACAAGATAGAATAATCAAATTTGGCTTCAAATCCTTGCTCTGTCAGTTAACAGTTGTATGCTCAAGGATAATTTATTTAACTCCTTTTAATGTACTTTCTTCATCTGTAAAATCCCAATAATAAAACTTTCCTATCAAGGTGGTTGTAAGAGTAAATGACCCAGTGGATATTTAGCACCAGCCATTCATTCGATGATGGTCTCTATTCCAGATCAACAGATACAACTTCCAACCGTCCTCAAAAAAACTGAATGAGTAAATCGAGAGAATAAATGAATGATTTAAAATCAGTGAGCCAGTTTGGTTCTGATTTGTCCTGTTTTTCTGAATCAATGTCTCAATTCCAAAAATAATATCAATGGTGGTGGGCTTAAGGCATTAGTGTGGACAGGTAAAGGGAGGTATGTGAGTGAGGAAAGTTATTATTGATATCGTATTATGTCCCTAAATTTAAACCTGTATTGCCAGCACAGAGTCAGAAATCAAATATGTGATGGAGTTGCAATTTCAATACAGGTCTTCAGGCATTAATTTCAGTGCTGATTCTTCTATCACACATTACTACCCTGTCCATTGGTGACTAAATGAAAAAAGAGAATAATTTTCTCTACTCCTCTAGGTATATTTGCCTGATTTACTTTCCACATTTTTGTTTTTACCTACCTAACATCTACTTAAAGTCTTGTTTTTCATCTTAGTTGCCAAACTGAAGTCTTCCTCTCTGCAGTTCATCATTTATTCCTTGGAATAATTTGCCCTGGCATTTCCTAGGGTGGCCCTTACAGAATCCAGGAGAAGAGATGAGAGGGAACTTTATGAGGAGGCAACACAGGATGCAAATGTTAGCCAGACCCTTGAAACCGCCAGTGACTCTCTGGAGAGCTGACCCTGTGAGCTGAGGACCACTGCTTTGATAATTTTAAGAGGTCCGTTGTTTATTATAAATTGTCTCTCTCTCCGAGGTGACAGCAGCAGTATATATGATTATAAATTGCTTCCCAGTGTCCTGCCTCTGGCATTCACCCATGCTGCCAGAATGTGTGTGTGTGTGTGTGTGTGTGTGTGTGTGTGTGTGTGTGTGTGCACGGGGTTGGGGGGAGGCGAGGGTTGGAGGGATGGAGTGAAAGAATGTTTAGAAATAAAGGAGGAGGGGTAAGGCTGGATACAGTTAATCTCTTCTAGTCTGAAAAGATGCAAAGGACCAGGGAACTTGGGTCATCTAACTACAGAATATCGATTTTGGAACACTTAAGAGATCATTTGACTTAAAACCCTCATTTGACAGATGAGAAAATACATGCTCAGAGAGGATAAGTGGTTTAATCTGTCATATAAAATCTGAGATTTGTGCTTAGATTTGTGAACTTCAAGGCTCGAAACCCCTTAGTGCCTCTGAATAGTTTTTTCCATTTTATACTTACTGAGCAGTTCTGATAAATTTTATTTTAAATGAAAATTGAAATAGCAACAATAACTCAATATAGAATTAATCTAACCACCCTAACAGGGAAAGCTCCTTGAAACCAGTTTGTCCTTTGGCTATATCCCACTAGAGATAAACACTCAAAACATTCTGTTCACAGTCATTAGAAATAAGACTTCTTTGGTATTTCATTAACAAGGTATTGGGTTAAGCCCATTTGTTATTTCCAGTTTCTAAGCTTTGCTTTTCAAAATTTTAATCTTGTTTTTAATTAGATAAAACATTTGCATCGAAAGTCAAAACTATAAGACAAAGTATATTCAGAGAAAATTTGCTTTCATATACCCCATCTGCCTAAAAATTGTCCTTCCCTATCTGCTTAAAAATTTTTACTAATTCTTATTTCAAGATTCAATTGCTTCTTTTTGAAAAAATATGCATGTATACCTATAATCATATTCTCTATTACATATGATAAGTATAATTTTGAACATTGCCTTTTTCACATATCTTGGAGATCATTTTGAAGAAGCTTATAGAGATCTGCCTTGTTTGATTACCATTGCAGAATACATTGTGGGGTGTATCACAGTATATTCATGCAGCTCACTATTGTCGGACATTTGGATTATCTCAGTCTTTCATGACAATAAATAGCCTCATCTATATATTCTTTATTATTTTTTGGAAGTGTATATCTAAGATAGGCTTTTTAAAGGATACTGCGAGAGGAAAATGAATAAGGTTTTTGATAGTTATTGTAAAATTTCCTTACAGTGGTGTTGATTTATTTTGTGTACACATCAGCCTTGTATGGGAAGTACCAGTTTCCTCATAACCTCTCCAAAAACTGTGGATCATGAAACTCCTCAATCCTGGCCAATCTGATAGGTAAAAATAGTAGCTCAGAGTAATTTTAATGGCATAGTAACCCATTGGGAGCATCTCTGGTTGGTAGGATAAGCGATCAAATATACTATGATTTTTCATGCAAATATACTTCCCAATAAACCCTTTTTGAGGTAGACATTGGCTTCAAAGTTCTGTTCAGCTCTATGCAATGCAGAGGGCACACATGAAGGGAGAGCCTAGGGTAAACTCTCACAGATGGATGTAGTGACATAAAAGCTTCATCTGCATTGTTCTCAAACATACCACCAGAGAGAAGGATCTAACGGTGTTGCAAAGAAGTTTTTATTTCTCATCTCTTAGGTGGTCTCTTAATAAGGATCTTCTTCAAAAAGATCTAAGAAACTTTTCTTAAAACTTCATGCTTTTCATTTTTAAGCACAAGAATAGGAGAATACTTGTGACTCTATAAACCCTCATATTTTCAAATCTAAACACTCATGATTCATGCAACTTTATATATTTTTTGAGGAGACATAACTTTTATATGCCAAAGATTTTTTCATATTTACATATCAAATAAAAATTTCTTACGTTTTAGATAACTGCTGCAAAGAGTTTGAAATTTATAAACACTTCTGGGGAATATATACAATAGAGGTCTTCAGAAAGTACATTTCTCACCATTTCTCGTTTATATTCTGAAAACACAATGAAACAAGAACCAGATACCATGTACATGTTTGTAGCTCTGATTAAATTAGACACTTGTGGTAAATCAAAATGTATTTTCTAAGTGAAGGAATAAGAAGCCAAATTGCTGTTTGGGCTGGAGATTTTCTAGAGAAAAAAATAAGCACATTGTTTTGATTTGGCCAATGCATCAGTAAGTTTAATTTTCCATCACTAGAGAGATGCTGTAATACCTTATACAAACATGATTTGTAACCTTCTAACCTCTTTTATTCTGAGCACACAAAATTAAACTATTTTTCATCTGTAACAAAATGCAGAAACATAAGCATGGAAAAGTCGTTTTTGCTTCCTCTATGTATACAAGTGACTTAAACAATATAAATAAGCAGAATAATGTCTTCCAAAAAAAAAGGCATTCATCAGTTTTCTGATGTAAAAATTATGGAGTTACACTCAAAAGCATTAATAGTCCCATTAGCTACCTTTTTTGTTGTTGTTGTTAATATATGAAGTAAGCTAACACTATCACATTTTTCCATAGGAAAAAAACTTTAAAGAGTGATATCAATTTATTTTTTGAGTGATAAGTAATCTTAATTATTTCTTTTTAAAAACTGTCATTTTGGACAGCTTATATATATTTTTTTCTGCAGTAGTAGATACAATTAACATCTAGATAGCCAAATTAATAGTCTTTATAAGCTTTTGACATATTTTTTAAGCAGTGTGATCTAATCCACTGAGTAGAATCGAGTTAACTTTTCATATCGACTACATTCGTGTGTGTGTGTGTGTGTGTGTGTGTGTGTGTTTCTTTGAGGGGGAGCATACATATTGAAGAGCCTTCTTGGCACCAAGTATTTCTCCCATCACATATGATATGGTGTCCAAAAAAAGTATTATTACAAATATATTCTGTTTGATTAAGATAGTGGTAAGGTTTCTAAACCTTCTTAGTAAGGTTTCTAAAAACTCAATTTCTGAAGTCCGACCAACCCACTCTATAATTATCTCCTAGAGATGAGCCCTAGACCTACGAATCTCTCTCACTCTTTTTTTTCTTTTCTTTCTGAATATTGATTTTGATAGGATTTCAGTTTGGGAAATCACTGAGATAAGGAGCTACAGGGTTTTTGTTTTTGTTTTTTTTAGGTGGTCTACTATCCAAGTATACTAACCAGGCTCGACCCTGCTTAGCTTCCGAGATCAGATGAGATCGAGGTTGTTCAGAGTGCCATAGCCTTAGACCATGGACCATGGCTCCACTGGGGCGCGAACCCAGGACCTTCTGCATGTAAAGCAGATGTGCTAACCGCTATACTATGGAACCACATCCAAAGAGTACAGTTTTTTATGTTCCTCTGTTATAGTGCAATTGCTGTATGAGTGGAAACAATATATTGAGATTCGTAAGTCAGGTGAGTCCTAGTCAGTGTTATTATCAGTGTGGCAAGTTTGTTTGTTTGTTTGTTTTTGCAGCTCTGGCTTCTCTGTTTTTATAAGGGTCCTGTCTCTTCATGCTTTCTCTCCATCATCAAGACATGGTTTTGAAAATAATCTAATAATTGTGTTCACAGTTGAGCTTTAGTGTTAGTGTGACTCAATGAGTAAGCACTCCCACTATTTGGAATTATCAAAGGAATAGATGTCTAATGGTTAAATTAGATGTTATAATTCTGAGGCTTTTCTGTAATGAGACGTGATACCTTATTTGAAAGCCAGCTCAGAGATTCTTTACTCCTTGGCAATATTTGTACCTGTATTTATAGAGTTCTTTATAGTTTAAAACATGCTTTCTAAACTATGTTTTTTATTTGATGATAAAAACAAATCCATGCTAAATAGTTTTATTATAGGACCAAGACTCAAAGACGTAATGAAACATGGGATATAAACAAGTGGCTACAGTCCAAGGTTTTGGAGTCTGACAGGTCAGGGTTCAAATAGCATCTTGCCCTGAACAAGATGTTTGACTTCTCTACCTCACCTTTTCTCAGCTGTAAAATAGAAACAACAGTATTGTTACAAAGATTAAATACATTTAAATGATTTTAATGAACAACTCAGTACTCAACAAATGTGGATATTTGCACAAATAAGTGGGACATCTAATCTGAGAGTTCCAGTTCTCTGACTTAAAGTTTGTTACTCTTTCCTCTCAACACACACTTTAGATGCTTCTCATCAGATCCACCTCAGATGTTACAGCTAGTAGGGAGCTGGGTAAGAATAGAATATAGCATAGATAAGTATTGAGAGTAGAGAAACAGATTGAAGACTAGGGTCATTGTGAGAGACAGCAGGCCACTGAGGTTTTGGGGTAACTGGGAATATGATCAATAATTAAACAAAGAATGAATAAATAAGTATTGCACAATGGCTGAAGGAACTCAATGGACCTTGCTAATTTCATTAAAATCTTGAGGTTCTACTAATTTTGAAGTAGGATTTTTAAAACTCTACTTCAATGTATGTAACTAATATTTTAATTTATGCATATTTTCAATCAACTAGAAAGGTTGAAAGAATTGCCAGTGAACATTCTCATAATCATCTACCACCTAGATCCTGCAACGGACTTTTTTGTTATATTTGTTTTATCACAATATCTATTCATTTGTCCATCATTCTCACAGCAATCACAGTTGATAGAGTATTAACACTTTGACCAGTTCCCCCCAGTCTTGATTCCTACAAGCCAATAGGAAGAGACAGTAAGATGACATCAGAACACATAGTGGGTTACATTACAGAACAGAAACTTTGCTCTTAGAGAATCTAAGTCTTGTATGATAGATACTAAGCATCTCTTCCCTTTGCTCTAAAGAGAATATCTAAGATGCAGTAATTTGTCATTTTGCGAAGGCATAATTTTGATTGACTCTCAACATGCCCCGAGGCTAATGTGTGAAGCAAGTCATTTATTTAGTGGCAAAACTGGCTGGATGCTGATCAGGCACATCTCAGTTCTGCTTTGTCAACTGCTTTTCTCACAGCCTATGTTATACCCTCAAGATTGTAGTATGGTCACATGGGAGTTGAAGTCTTTACCCTTACCTTCAAGATAGGTGTGATGATATTTGCAATGCTGCTCAGTGTGTGAAGACAATATTCAAGAATATTGCTTTTAAATGTTTTTAGTGTTTTGTTGCTATTATAGATGTTGTTCCCCTCAAGTTCATATTTTTATACTCTAACCCCTAATACGATGGTATTTGAAAGTAGAGTCTTTGGGAGGTAATTAGGTATTTATTAGGTCATGAAGGTAGGAACTTTATCATGAGATTAGAGACTATAAGAAAAAGAAAAGAGAGAGATCTCTCTCTTCATGCACCCAGGAAAAGCCACATGAGCACACGGTGGGAAGGTGGCTGATCACAAGCCAGGAAGAGGACTTTCACCAAGAACTGAATCAGTCATCTCTCTGACATTACACTTCTCAGCCTTCAGAACTGAGAAATAAAAGTCTGTCGTTAAGCCTCTCAGTCTATGGTATTTTGTCATAGCAGTTCAAGCAGACTAAGACAGTAGATGTGCTTAAAAACAGAGATATAGGAAATTATGAGCTATAGGAATTTAAAATGAAAACCACTTTTTCTCCTTAGTTACTATGTAAGACTTGCAAAATCTCCCCTTCTATTTTAAAGAGAAATGGTGTATGAACTAGTTTGGTAAGAATACTTGAACATCAAGTAATACTAAGCAAATAATATTTGATGCTATAAGGGTAAATGAATCAGAAACATATGGATTGAATTATCTCTGAAATACATTGGAGCATAACCATGAAGGGGTAGGGGTAGGGGTAGTGTTTGGAGGGATGCCAAGTCCTGTTGGGCACTGCCAAGCCCAAGTTAGTTTGAGAAAGAAGGAAGAATTTTACAACTCTAGGGGAGCAGCCAGAGCCTTCTGAGTCCTGGAATTTAAGGAGATAGAATTTTAAAAATCTGAAGTATAAGGCAAAATGCTCTAAGGCAAATGTGTATTAGCAAAGGTGTCGATGGTAGGGATTGTATTTTTGCTTATGAGAATAGTATTTGTCAAAATTTTATTTACTAAAGCAAGCAAACAAAATGGTCATACTTCAGGTTATATTGGCATGGTAAAATTTATAATGTGAGGCAACATTAATTAGAGTTTACTTATGATTACTAACAACTTCCAGTTCATTCAATTTGTAAAAATTGATCAATAGACTCACAAGAGAGACTATGCCCGTCTATTTAGAATGGCAGGTTATAGCTGTATTCCTGTGCTCCTAGAAAATGGAGATTTTGAGTCGAGATCTTTCTGATAAGAGTTAACAGGATATTCAAACATTTGGCGTTTTCTAAGTTAGCTGCCTATGTATGTAATTTTCAGTTTTCTATTAAGGACACAGTGAGTATGCTTCTCCCATGGGACACTTGGTTCAGGAGCACCTTTGCTGGATGGGCTGTGAACAGTTTCACTGGGCATTTATTTAAGCGTTTGCTACAGCTATTTCAGCTGACACACGGTAATTAGTATAAACACACTACAACATAATTTCATGTATTTATACTATAATTGCACATTTTAATTTCAGTCATTAAATATATTTAGAGTGCATTAATTTTAAAATTAAGTAATTACTTTAATTGTAGCATGAATATAATCAACCATAATGTATGAGATCTGGTACTAAATTCAGTTTCAGCATATGCTTCAGCTCATGAATAGCTGTGTTATAATATCTCGAACCCCTTATGTTATAATTTTGATAACATTGTTTTCAAATCAGAACTTTCTCTTTGCCTTAAAGTTATCTGGAGATATTTTATATACTTAGTCCCCACTATGTGTTATCTACTGTGCCAGATCCTGAAGGTATATGGTGCTGTGAGACTCACTCATGAAACTTAAGAGTCTTAATTTAGTGTTGAGGAGGAAATAAGAAACATACATTACAAAGAAATGTCATAAAACCACGTCCTGATCTTGATTGTTTGGTTGGAATTACGTAAGTAAATACCCTGGTCCTTAGGATATACACACAAAAGGATTTAGGGGTAAAGGAACATGGAGCCTCCATGTTAGTAAGAAATGGCCAAAAAATAAGCTATATAATATGTATGTGTGTATGTGTGTATGTGTGTGTAGAAGAGAGAGAATACTAAACAAATGAGGCAAAATGTTTTAAAAAATCAGTGAATTTGGGTAACTATTACATGGGAGTTCCTTATGCCTTATCTGCAACCCTTATATAAGCTTGAAGTAATATAAAATTAAAAAAAAATCTTTGACATAAACCTTTATTAGAGCAATTTGGTAATGTCTTAATCTAGATCAAAATGTTGATACATGAAGTTTGAAACAAAATGTCCACTCTTAGGCATCCATCCTAGGAAAATAATTGAAAATTTGTTTATTGCAGCATAGTTTATAATACCAAACATTCTAATTATCCCATAATAAGAGAAGAAAGTGATGAGATCAGGAATGGCAAACTTCATTTAAGATGTAGAAGAAGCAAAGGGGCTGGCAAAAACAAACAAACAAACAAAACGCAAAGCAGGACCAAAGGAAAGGCTATGAAACCACCAGGATAAAGACAGAGTTGTGGAAGCATCTCTTCTTTCTGTCCTTCCTCTATTAATTTAACATGCCTTCTAAGTCCCAAGCACTTTGCTATTATCAAGGAAATAATGATGAGCTAGGAAAAACGGCCCCTGCCCTCACTGAGGTTATGGTCTAATAATAATAATAATAATAATAATAATAATAATAATAATAATACAGCAACAACAAAAACACAAAAAGGAGAAGGTGATAGTGTTTAATGATGTAAGAACTTAGAGTGAGGAAGAGCATAAAGGTCAGAAATATTTGTGTTCAAACCCATTCAGGGAGCATGGGAATCTAAAAGGAAAGAAATATTCTTTCATATAAGTACAAGTGCATTATTTTCATTTTTAGTATGTGAACATATTCCATTTTTGTTAAAAGAAAAAATAATTTAGTTAATTACAAATTCAACATCCTCTACTTTGTGGGAAAATAGAAAATAATCTAATAAAGGTTAAGTATCCTATGTTCTCCATTTTGCAAAGGTATTTCCTTTTTCTTAATAAAGGAATCTTAAGAAGCCATTTACTGAGAAATTTAGATATTTATTCTCAAATGAAAGTTTCTAAACTTTCTTGGCTTATGATATTCTTATTGTCTCAGTTACTTTTTAACAGCATTCACGGGGCTAAAAGAAATATCAAACAGTTCTGTTCATTAGACATATTTACGTCCTAACAACTTAGTAGCTATTTGAAAAAATATAACAATAAATTGAAAACCATTTATTTCATTCTTATCCACAATTACCTCCTAATGGGGTATGTGTATCTATTGGGTACTGCACAGTTTCTCAAATCTGGGAATCAGAGTATACACTGATGCTCTCATTTCCTTTCCTGCACTAGATGATGCATGGTACTTGTGTTTTATAAAAACCCCACTTCAAGAAGGCAGGATGTCACAGAAAGAAATGTAGTGCAATGTAATGTCGAAACTGTGAACCCTTTCAGCTAGTAATTTGTGGAGTTTCAGACAGATGTCAAGCATAACTGTGAGGGGCCCCAGGCTACCTAAGGACACAATTTGGAAACTGTAGTTCTAGAATATTCCATTTCTGGCCTCCACAGAACTCGTGTAGCCCTGTGGAAAATCGAGACATATTCATTACTAGTGAGATTATTATTATATTATTAACATTATTATTGCTACTGCTACTATTTATATTGAGCCTTAAAAGGACCCGCTACAGCTTGGAGTAACCTCTATTTATCCATCTTCGTGGCCCAGTAGAAGGATTTCTTCTTATCTCCAAGGAGGAGCTATACTAACCCTGGTATAGAGTAGTGTAAATAAAAAACTGGACATCTTTGACAATCAGATTCTAGCTGTGTATTAAGCAAGTTATTTCTCTTCACAGAGATTTAGTTTCTCTAAGTGGAAAAAAAGGTATCTGGCTCTATTTAAAATTCTAGAATGAATAGCAAATAAGATGTTATGGTTGAAAGCACCTTAGAATGCAGGAAACATAATAAGTAAGATATTTTAACACTGCCATCACTGTTGGTGTCCTACTATGCAAGGCCACAGTGGGCTAGACCCTTTGTTATAGATCTATACTGCACATATTTCTAGCTTTAGTCTAACTAGAGTAATTGGTGTGAGGCTAGGACAGTATTTCTCTTTTCCCCAACCAGTTGAAAGGTAATAGACTTTATAGTCTCTGATTTTAGGATTCAGAAAACGGCTAGTTTCTCTGTGAAGATCTACATATTGTTTATTCACTACAAATACAAGAAAAATTATTCTGGCAGAAGTCTTTTTTCATCTCCATCTTTTAGATTTCCTTTTTTTGCTGTGTGGTCTTGCAAACACAAAAGTGTGAATTTTGCATGAACTGATGGATGCCATGTCTCTAAAAAGTTATCATATGATAATTTGTCTTGTCTTTGGGATATCATCCTTGGCTCTGCTTTTAAATTGTAGCTTTAGGACATGGTACATTATTTATGGTCACTACTCTGATGAAATTAATTAAATGAGTTAATATTGTTAAAATCCTTAGAACATTAAATTAAGGTACTTACTTTGGGGTATGCCATATTTAAGTATTTAATAGCAGAAACTTGAGGGAATTTACTTATTTATAGTCTCATAATTAACAGAGAGCAAATAGAACAAAAACCAGTACAAGACCAATGCAGCAAATGATGTTAAGATCACTATGGGGTCAAGACTCTTCCAACATTGCTTCTCTCTTAACATTCAATATAGTTTATTTTTCTATCGTTGCACTTATTACATACACTGAATAATTAGTGTGTGCCTCCATGTTTGTCACCCCAACTAGACCACGAGGTGCTGTTTGTTAGAAATCTTTTCTCCTAATCTCTTTATCTTCCAGGGCCTGGATGTACAGTAGTTGTTTGATACATTTTTTTCTTGACTAATGGACTGAGAAATGAATGAAACGGCAAATAAGTGTAACCTCACATAATTATAAGATTGAGCAGATCAGAATTCTTAGATTTATAGACACTAAGCCATCACGACCCTCCTTAAGACCTCCAGTCACAATAAAATCCTGATGGTTAGGTAGGTGACTTCCTTACCAAAATATCTGAGCTAAGTTGCTACTGCTAACTAGTTTCATAAATACAGCTGATTGATTATTTACTGTCTTCAAGCATCTTATAAAATTTTATTTTTAAATTACAAGACTGTTTTTTTCTAAACATGGGTTTCTGATCAGCTCCAGGTCTGCAACAGACAACAGGTACTCTATTTTCCCCCAAATTTGTTTTGTCTATAAAACAGTGAGATTATTTTTTATTTTCTTGTATTGATTTACCTCTTCACTTGATTTAAATTCCTTATGCTCTCTGCATTTAGAATTGTCTATTACTAAAATGTTCCTTGCAGATTGTTCAGTTTATGGTGCACAATATTACTTTTTCATTGGTAATTGCACTGCAGATTATTATATGAAAAAAGATCCATTCTTTTCTTGAGGCATAAAACCAAGATCCTGTCTGTGTTGCGGATGTTAAAACTCCCAAGACACTTAAGGAAGAAGAGTGGGAGTATTAACTCTACAAAAAAAAAACCTTTGGCCAAATACCCATGAAAAGCCTCTCTCATCACAGCACAGGGGACTAAGATTGTTAAGAATGATCTCTCTGAGAGAACTACTTTACGCAATTACAATAAAATATTGAGCATTTCTTTGGATTTTATGCACATTCCTTTCCAAGAGGAAATCCCAAAACATTTTATAAAATCTTACAAATTTATACTACCAGAAAGTAAAATTAATGATTTAAATAAATTAAGAACATTTCAGGAACAATAATTTAGTTGATTCATAAACTATATTAAATATTAAATTGCTAAAAATGAATGAGTTTTCCTATCCAAAAATATGTAATGTTTACAACTCTGGAGTATATTTTTATATAAATCTAATATTTTTAAATAGCTTAAGGAAGACTAGTAAAAGCAGAATAAATATTACATTATAATAATTTATTGATGTTTCCTCAAATTAGATATTTTTCAATTCAGAGTGATGTGTGCATGGAAATGCATAAATTCTAAAACTAATTCATTTAAAAACTTTAACTTTTTTTCCATTTAGTTATTTTTAGTATTTTACTTTGTCTCCATTGTGCTGTGAGGTCATTTAAAAATCTTACCATTTTGCATACTGAAATATGTTTACTTTTGTTGTTGCAAATTATTTTCCTTAAAACTCACTATTTTGATCTCAAAATGCAAACTCTATCAACCTTTTGAAGTGTACAGACACTCTGACCTATTCATTACCTTAGATGACATAGGGTTGACAGACCCCAGGAGTCTGGGCTACTGTGCCCAGTAGAATTAATGACGGTGCTCATTGCCACTGGGGGCTTCAAGTGTGCACTGGTTGTTAAGATAAACACAGAATGTTGCTGCCAAGAGAATCGGCCCAACAGAGCTATAGATGGATGTTATTATTTTTACGAAGAAGGACTCTGGTGATAAAACAGGGTTGACCCTGTTAGTGGGAGCTCCATAAATCTTTCCTGGCTGAAGTTTCCTGGCCGTGCAGGTTGGAGGGTGGACAAAAGAATCAAAAGATCCAGGATGTACTGTACATGTGAGGATTGCCTGTGGGACTCTGCAATAATACAATAATAGCCAAGACTGCAAGGCACAGCTTCAGTTCCTGCCTATTTTCAAATGCTTCTAATAACGGTTTTAACTTTAGATTCTTTTTCTTCTGCATTAAAGAAACTTCTTGAAGTTATACCAGTTTTTATTGTCATTTGAGGGTCTTCTTCCCCCAATGAAAGGCTTCCCATGATTCTACATAGTCTTATAATGAATATTATTTATTTACTGTTATTTTATGGCCATTATGAAAATTATATTTCTGTTGTTTTATATTGAACATGTTTGAGATCTTTTCCTAAATTCAAAAACAAGCACTAAAAACTATAGATTTCACCTTTTTTATAGCAGTGGTCATAGTTTGAGGAGATGGTGTATAATTTGTTGGAAACTATAAACATAGTTTATAGCAGTGGTCATAGTTTGAGGAGATGGTGTATAATTTGTTGGAAACTATATTTTATCAATTATTACAAATAAAAGTAAAGAAAAACTGATTATGTTACATTGTAACTATTTTCCAAACCATTCTATTTGAATAGATATCTTTAGCTTTAATAAACCAACTCAGTACAGTTTATCAGACAGCCTCATTTTTTCTATTGATTCTTTTAAATAACAAAGAGAACAGTACAAATTCCATTTCTGTTATTATTTATATATAGTGTAAGGGTCACAGTAGAATGTGTTTTTATATACACATGGGCTAAACACATCAAAGATATTCTTTTTTTGTTAGCAGTTCTAAACTATCCTGGGAATAGTTTGTAAGAAACCAAATTCAATAATCTTCAAATATTTATTTAGTACCTACTAACTGTTCAGCACTATTAGGTGCTTTGTGGCTTAAATAAAATATGTGATGTGATTCTTAATGATTTTCTAAGGTTATATCAAAGCACAATCATTTCCCATGCTTTACCAAATAGCTAGTAAAAAAAAAAAAAAAAGTTTTATGTTATCTGACCCATAGTAATTTCAAGAATGGGCTTATTTAAAATTTGTTGAGTCTAATTGCTTAAAATAATTTTCAGATATTATCATGAAGATAGAGCATATGATAATGATCAATTGTCTTTAGTATGTTTTCCTGAAAAACAAAATAAAACTCCTTTTCTTCTGCTGTAAGGTAACTGGCTCTAAGCACACATTGTGAGTGATCAAAGAGTCAAGACTTTTTTTTTGTTTTGCTTTGTTTTTTAATAATTTGCTGGAAACTACAATTACAAACAGTATCTTTAATACCAAGCTAAAGAGATTCACTAGGAGTATAATATATATAAAAACAAATAAACAAATAAACAAACAAAAACAAAAAACTACCTTCTACCTTCTGTTACAGTGAAGCTGTGATTAAATAGTTTTTGAAAAATTGGGGAAAATGTGTTCCGCATTTCAATAAACTTAGTGGCTTTGTGCCTTGTTCTCTGCTTATGGGCCAGCAATAAAATGTGCTGCTTCCTTCTCGTCTTAGAAACAGAGCTTTACTCTAAGTAGATCTTGAGAAAAATTATATATATATATATTATATATATTATATATATATTATATATATATACACACGTGTGTGTGTACATATATATATATATATAGTTAAACTAAAAAATTATTAACCTTAAGTCTGAATTCT
Organism: Pteropus medius; assembly: GCF_902729225.1. Lineage (NCBI taxonomy): Eukaryota > Metazoa > Chordata > Mammalia > Chiroptera > Pteropodidae > Pteropus > Pteropus medius. The sequence goes on along the minus strand of NW_024342467.1, from coordinate 5,508,934 downwards.
TGCTAATTTTTTTGAAAAGATTTTTAATTTGTTAGCTCATTATTCTCAGAAGCTGATATACTACTCCTTGTGTCTATTTAATAACATTGTAGGTCAAAATACATTTTTGCCATTACTGACATCCCAAGAATTTATAAAATATTTTTGAACATATTTAAAGGCTCTGAATATAGTTTTCATTACCTTAGAAAGTCAGGCCCATTTTATGTACTGTTTCCCTCAAAATGTCTGACATTATTTGGTAAAATTGTTTGAATGTAAAATAAAGTTTGTAATTAAGAAACATGTTTAAATAAAATAGTAAATTTTCTTATTGCTTTTTCATAGGAGAAATTTTCTTATTGCTTTTTCAGGGAGAGAAATGACTCTTGCATGTTTAGGAAGTTTGCAATTTTTAAGTATATTTTAAAAAAATAATCACATATCTAAGTAACTTACCCAAACAGAATATGCTATCTAAACAGAATTACTGTTCAGTTGCTCAGGTACCAAAATTACTATGAAAGTGAAATTGTAATTGCCATTTTTACCAGTTTAAGTATGTTATTCATTTTATCTAATATATTCACTTATCCCCCAAATTAAATTTGCTAGCACAAGAAATTTATAAGATCTTCCGGTCACAAAGCTTCTGTGACTACATATGGCTTTTGACCTGGTTATCTTTGTTGTTCCATGGCTAGTTTCTAACTATTATCATTTATATTTTCAATGATTCTGTTTGGTTTCACGTTTATAATTTTTCATTTTAGTTATTTTTTACAATTCATTTTGAATATTTTTATCACCAAGCTGGAGCACAAAATAGAACTTTTTATTTAAAATTAAAAAAAAAAACTTTAATCTACTCAACCATTATTTTAAATATAATAAATGAAGAGATTTTGGAATAAGAAATTCCATGTCCTCTTATTAATTCTCCACTTTTCTTCAACTAATCAGGCTAAATGTGATTTGATAGGTTCTTCACAGAGAATGGAAGAGATGGAGGAGGTACACTAAATCAGGGTAGCAAAGAAAGACGCTATTGCCAGTGGTTCTTTGTTTTTGTCTCACTTGCATTTTTTGTGTGTGTGAAGCAGAGGTAGAGAAAATAAGTTACTCAAAGTAAAATAATTTTGCCCATTTTTTTTTCCCCAGTAAGAAGTTTTCCATATGAAGGACATAGTTTAGTCAAAACAATTATAATATTTTTTAGATAAAATATCATATAAAGAAGTTTTTTTTTTTTTTTGGAAATCCCAGTGGACATTACTAATCTTATTTGCCCTGACAAAAAAATTACTATGACAAAGCAGAGTATATTGTGTTCTTATATTTTAGCTTTAGATTCCTTAAATTAATTATAGCAATCTTTTAATGTCTACATTTTATCAGTGTTTCTATATTTTTACAAAACTTGTTTTTTTCCCCCTTATATATTTGTTTAGGATTCACAAAAACTCAGGAGTCATTGGAATGCTTTGTTCTGTCAAGCAAAATCTTCATTTGTTCACGTTTGCTAGGTGTTATCATTTTCTTAAGATTTTTTATTTCAATTCCTGAGAAAGTGCTTTTTATAAATCCGGGGTCACAGGTTTGAACTGCACATAGGCCATATAACTTTCTAGAAACAATATTCTATCTCTTTAATCCAAATTATACCCCAACTGCCTGGAGATTTTGTGTTATATGCCCCTGCAGACCACTGAGCTTCAGTGACAGATACTGAACATGCTTACAGCCTGGGTCTGCTCGCAAACATTCAATGCCAACACCTCGGTACATATAAAGCGTGGTTTGTGTTGTCTCCAAATCATAGAAAAATCCAATGCTGGTACAGTGGAAAAAGCAGTTGTGTTGCAGTCGTACTATTCTGAATGTAAAATTCAGAACTGCTCCTGACGAGCATTTGTTAACCGCACGAAACACAGAAATTGTAAAAATGCAGCAAAGTAGAATTGAGCTTCACTTAATAGGACTACCAAAAATGACTCAGTAACTGTACAAATAGCCTTAGAATATTTCAGACCTTGGGACCCCAAATATGACTTTATAAAAGAGGTTGATATAATAAAACATGCTCCACTGAGAAGATAGTCTTGTTTGTCAACAAAAAATTAGTCCTCCTTGATTATAAGATTAGTGAGAAGGAGTAACGATCCTGGTAACGCTCAAGAGGGCACTGTGTGATGAGTGTGAAGCCTGTAATTTGTCATCTATGTTTTCTTCTAAGGTTGCCATCAATCTCCATCAGGCCCCAACTTCTCACCTATCGCCCACCCCCCACCCCCACAAAAGTGGGAGAAATATCTCTGTTATGTTTTAAGAAATGAATTACAATGCACAATTGTTAACACTGTGCAGGGTCCCCTGACCACCAAAGCACAAACCACCCCAGAGACTTCAACTGAACATGAAAAATTGATGAAGCCTGGTAAAAGCTTATGACCACAGATACAGGCAATTTGAGTTTCTTGGTTTTGTTTTTATCTTCTGAGCTGCCATTGTTGACCACCACTCTTATCGCTTTCTCTCTCTAGCTCTCTTTATTTACTCTTCTCTTATTTCCCCATACTTAAAAAGAAAGCATCTTTTCGTAATCGCCTCCTTTCTTGTATCTCTCTGTATTTGTATCACTTTATTTTAGATCCCTTCTCATTTACTTCTTTTGACCTGATGACTTTCTTGTCACACCTCTATGTTTTTTATTGATGTGTAAATCTAGCTGAACAGAAATCAGACTTTTTAAACAAGTTAGGCCTCGATAACATTTTTTAAGTATGTGATATTTCTTTTCTCCATCTCTGAGACAACTCATATTTTAATGTTTTTTTTTTCTCTTTTTTTTTTCACTATTTTTCTTGGATATTGCCTATCAATTTTCTTTTTATAACTTCATTTTCAGTATTTGGTACAAAAGAAATGCTAGCCTCAAAATAGAGATGGGAAGGTTTCCTGCTTTTTGTAATATATGGAAGTGTTTAAATTTGGCACTATTTCTTCCTTACTGGTTGGAAGAAGTCATCCATAAAAATATCTAGACCTGGGTATTTAGTTTGGGGTAGTTTCTAATTACATATTTAATTTCTTTAGGAAATACATCACTATACAGATTTTCTAATGATTGTTTCCTTTTCCATAAGTTTTTGTAGATACTTGTTTGATTTATCTAAGTTTTCAAATGTGTTGGCATAAAATTTTTCAGATTGTCAGCCTATTAACTTTTTTTAGGACTGTAGGATTTATAGTGGTATCCTATTTTTATTCCCTATAAAGCTAACATATGACTTCCTTATATTTTTCCCGATCAGTCTTGCAGTCATTCATCTATTTTTTTCAATCTTTTCAGAGAAATATCCTTTACTTTGATTGAGTCTCTCTATTGCACATTGTTTTGTTTCTTTTACTTATCCTCTTTTATTATGTCCTTCTTATTCTATTTAATTTTATTTTTAACTTTTTAATATGGATATTTATATCATTGATTTTCAAACTTCTTCTTTTAATAGATGTGCTAAAACTATAAATTACCCTCAAAACACAGCTTTGTATGATCCCACAATTCATGATTTGTTATGTTTTTATTATCACTTATTTCATTGTGACTTCTTGGACTGTTGTGTTACACATAAGTGTATTGCTTAATTTCCAAACTGTTGGGAGTTTAACAGTTAGATTTTTATTAGTGATTTCTAGTGTTCAGAGAACATATTCTGAACTATTTCAATCTTTAAAATTATTAAACTTGATTATGGTCAAAAATTGCAACAGGAGCACTTGGAAAGAATCCTTATTATTGGATCCTAAAAAATACAATTAATAAAGTTGACGAAATTTCTATTTATTTATTTTTGTTTATTTGTCTTATCAATGATTGAGAGGTATGCTTAAACATCCTCATCTGAATATGAATTTAACTATTTATCTTTTAGTCATCATTTTCTTTTAGCTTAAAAATTATGAAGCTATGTTATAGGTACATGTAATTAAGGCAGTTATAGCTTTCTCATGGATTGATCTTATCATTATAAAATATTTTTCTTTTTTGATAGAGATGATATATACCTTTCTCAATCAAGAAAACAATCTAATTCTTCTTTACATTTAACTTTGATATATTTGGCAGAGATTCAAGGTCTGGGTGGTAACTTCTAACACTTATGTCACTCTCAAAGTATTCTCAAAGTCCTGTCCTTCTGACAAAGATCCTGCTGCAATTTTCCAGACCTTTTCATTATTCGCAACTGTGGATGGGATCCCTGCAATAAAATATTTTATATTAAGAATCATCATCTCTTAGTTTTTCCTCCTATTTTGTTTTCCTTTCATATGCCATTATTTATATTTAAAGCAATGAAGAGAACCTTTTACAATCTAAAAGTAGTTTTTCTTTGGCCCCACAGTTCTGTAATGATGTGGCGATATATATTAATGCTGTAGCTACTTCCATTTCTCTCTGACACCTATGAATAGATAGCTGTGAGGGTTTCTTATTCATCAGTCAATCATCATGGCCAACACATAATTAGTTTTCACTTACTTTCACCTCGACTGGAGCTTAACTGGGCCTTCAACCAATAATCATCACTTTTCTGTGTCAATACCAGGTGACTTTTCCAATAATTTTCTTTAAGTAATAGCACAGACTTAGAAAAATATGAACTATAAGATTCAAACTATAAAACTTACTTATGGAATCTGAGGACAGATAAAGAAAATTTCATCCAAAAGTAGTTTACACTTTAATACTAAAGTATTCAGCTACTTTTGGGAAGCGTTTGAGTTAATATGGAGCTAGGAGAATTCTAGCCAAAATTAGGGCCATTTAAAAATTAATCTAATCTTACCCTGATTATGATATCCTGTTAATAGATTTGTTACTTAGTATTAGTAAATGCTATAACTCCTTATTCTATGATGTTATGCGATTCTGTCCTTATCCATCTTGCTCTTAGTGCTCTCCTCATCATCAACTACATGCTGAAGGCTACATGATCCCCCATTTCTACTCCACCTCTCTCTACAAACTTTAGGAGGCTAATTCCAGGAATTCAAGACATAATTACCTTTCTCATAGAACTTCAAATTTAAGATGTCCTGAACAGAACTTCTCTAAACTCATAAACCTATCATTTCTCCCACATGACTGAAACTCCCCATAGTGTAATCCAGTAAATTGAGTAGTTCTTCATTACATGCACCAGCAATTTACAATAACTTTCTAATTACTATTTGAGACTAATATTTCTATCTTAGAAATAACTACTAACAAACACTTCTATGTTTTATTTCAGCTCACCATCTTCTCAGGCTATGGTAACTGTTTCTGATTTGGTCACCCTGCTATTTTACCTTCTCTTGTCCATTTACCTCAACAAGCTAGAGTAATTTTCCCAAATAAACCTCTTAATGTAGCTTTTTTGCTTAAAGTCATCCACAGACTTTTGGCTGCCAAAATATAATTTAAAATCATTACCAAGGACACATTCTTCATAATCTGGCTCTTGCTTACAATTCCAGCCCTATTACTAACCTCTCATCACCACTCCTATCATATACCTTTTGCATTCTTCTATTTATATACCTGTCTCCTTTATTAGAGAGGAAATTCCCTGGCATAGGGTAGCCTGTCAATATAGAAGGAATGCAGCAGTGCCTGATGCATGAGTAAAAAGGCTATTTTTTATTTAAATGATTCCTACTAAATTATGTTCGCAAGTGTTAACCCAAACTACCATGGCTTCTTTATTTAATCCCATGGTAGTCCATAATAAATCATCATAATGTCTTTCAAATTTGAACCATCTATATTCAGTAAAAATATTAAAATAACCTAAAACTGTAGCTATGGAATATAGTGGAAAGAACATTGTCTCAGGAGTCTGGAGTTCCTAGTTCTAATCCTGGGAATTTAGGCTAGTCACCTAATCACTCAATGACTCAATTGCTTCTAGAACTTATTTCTCTGTCTTTTCAACTCTTGAATTCTATGGACTTAAAATGACTTTCACATTATCTACATTTGTATTAGGTTCATTTGATTTTTCTGAACGTTGGCTGGCTTTTTCCTTTTTCTGGCCCTGCCTCATTTCACTTTTGTCACTTTAAACTCCATTATCACAAATTTATAGGGACTTCTTATTTTGCAATATCCTCTCTTTTCCGTACTAATTAAATGTTCTTTAAATGTCTATCATTTCTGCATATTGATTATATAAAACAATGCATCCTTACTTTGTTTATACAGTTCTTTATATTGATTCTAATGAAAACTATGCATGAGCAATTGTGTGTCTAACTTCCTCAGGCTCAGAGCTGTATCACTCAAAGGCACAATGTTTATTAGCTCATAAAGTTACTGTACAAGATTACGTTTCCTGCACCCATCCCAGATGATGAACGGTATGACAGATTAAGGTTCTAGGGCACAAAATTTAAGATAAAGCTGGTGATCTGGGGTGCATATTTTTCAAAAACTAAATCATTAACTTGAAAATAAAAGAGATGGTCTTGATTAAGTCAAAATTATTGCTCAAGATCTGATCTGATCTGAACAGTCTTTACTTTAATATAAATAACAGACTCGCTGGCTGGCCCTGGAGTGAGAACAGGAACACGATCAGCGATGACAACACTTGACATGGCTGGTGTCTGAGGTTCCCATCGTTATGTGTGGTGTCCTGTTCAGTTCAGCAAATTCCACAGGATTTTGCACCCCATTGACTATTCTAGTGACAAGATCTGATGTCTGTCAGCAGACAGAAAAGTCACAGCCATGCTGTATGCATGTGTTGGACTTACTCTTCTGGTTTTTGTAATGTGTATTGGCTGGTTTGCTTCACTGATCACTTTACAGTCTAATCCACAGTGAGTTTGGAAAGGAAAAAAGCAGCAAAACATTTCCCCTTTATTTCAGTGTGTTTTCAATGATACTTGAGAGATACTTGAGAGGAAGAGATACTTCCTTTTATAGATGGACCTTTGGAGATCACCAAATCATGCCTTCTCATTTTATAGACATGGTAATTAAAGGCTCATGGAATTGAGTGACATGTTCAAATGATAAAGTTAGGGAATACATTAGAGACAGGAATTTAACTTCTGTCTCCTAGTCCAGGGCTTTTCCACTTTTCTATCCTCTTTTTACTATTCAGACTAGAGCTATATTATATCATAGATATGATTAAACTATCAGTACAAATAGGCTTTATTTTTTCTTACTGAGAGTAAATGATAGCTGGTCAAAGATGGAACATTTCTCTGGAGGGTATGTGTCACTTTAATACGCACTAGGGGAAGGTACAAGGGTTCACCTCATATTTTGGGATTCCCTACAAGTGAGAAAAGTAATTGGTTGTAGGGTGGCCCAAAATTCAACAGATATCCAGCACATAAGTCTTTCTAAAATTTGGCTGGATATCACGAAGTGTCATGTGATTATTTATTTATTCGCTTACTACATTTTATTTATATTTCATATATATATTCTCCAGTATCATGACAGAGCAACAGAATCAAAATCTCTGTTGTTGAGATCAGGGAGTTTTTACTGGTTTAATGTTGTGAGGTGATTCTGACTTGCAGTCAGGTTTTGGGCTTATAGCCTTTGTGGAAGGTCTCAGCTGTTTGTGGTGGAGCCTAAGCCTCTCTAACGCTACACACTAGAACTGGAAATGTTTAGGTCATGTAACACCTTTCAATAAAGTTTGGAAAGCTTGATCCACCTTGACAAGTCCATATATTTAGGTAATAATGCTTTCCTGGTCTTTTCATAAGGTATTATTATCTCTATAATATGCAGCTAAACAGCCCCCATGAATGGACAAGTGTATTTTAGAATTAAATCATGCCTTGGAAATTTAGAATGTCTCTTTCTCTACTGACCTTCTTGCCCTAATCTGCAGGGCACCTATATCATTTGGAATGGTTTTAAACTTTTTAAAAATGTGGGTAGAAAATAATTTCAAACATAGAAATAAAACATAGAAATTCTAAAGAAACAAAGCTTTAGGTTATCATCTATGAAAAATTGTCTTTATGGATTATTTATGATAATGTATACATTTCACCAAAGTTTCAAGCATAGGCTTCAAGTTAAAATTCTAACTTCCAAAAGAGCAGGAGGGAAAGAGTGACTAAACTGATATATGCATTATTTTTAAGAAGAGATGACTGTGAGAAAATGTTGACATTTGGGTAAACAACCTAAAATTGTTAGTTAAAAATTAGTAAACTTTTGGTACATTTGTCTTTTAATTCTGTTAGACTTTTGACTTAAAAAGAAGAAATTGATTTAATTATTGCATTTGTAAATGAGAAAACCAAGTTCAGAGCAGTGATTCTGAAGAGACATAAAATTAGATAAGAAAGGAAGCATTATGTTTGAATGTCTGTAGTGTCAAGGCAATACTATGTCTGTAATAATTAATGGAAACAAGTTGAAATCTAAAAAGAAAAGAAGTTATTTTATTGGCTCACTGAGTGAATGTCAGTGAACTATTTGTATTTTGTTGGTATTTTAGATACCAACTACATAGAAATTTTAGGGAGCCCACAAGAATTGCCCAGTTTTTCTTTTCAAACTTTGTCAACTAAAAACCTGTTTTTAAAACTCTACTGGCAAATATACATTCTTTTCACATTTCCCTGCCCCAAGTTTTTGTTCATTTACATTCATCATATGCTGCTTTGTTGTAAAGAGTTACACCTTGAAACATGGTAGGATTATACAAGATAGAGTGAATGTATGTGTAATAGTTGTTTAATAAAAACATACTATTGTCTATGGGGTACATTCTATAATCCAATTTAATTACCTGTTTCAGTGGCATCCAGCTACCGTAGTCAAGAGATCCTTCCTTATTCATATATTGCTATATGTTGTTTTGTTCTTCAGTGCTCTATTTCAGAGTTTCATTTATTCCTTTAATCTGAAATTATCAGTTTTGTTTAACACAGAAAGCAGTTTTGAGAATTCTTTTTTTTTTTTAAGAAGACATTTTCTAGAATAGAAAATGACAGACTAATGATTTTGTTGTACATACATACTTTGTTTATCACTGTCTGATAAAATTTGACTAAAAAAACACTCTCAAGTTATTGCAGGCACATTGTGAAGGTACACTCTTAGGTAAGAAGTAAATCATGATGGTTAAGAGGTGGTCTCTAGATTCCGAATGTTAGAGTGAAAATCCTAGCTCAACTTGCAAGTTCCTTTAACTGTTTGTTTCCATTTCCTTACCTATAAAATTGGGAGGAGGATAATAATAAAATTAACCGTGAAGAGCTGTTATAAGAATTAAATTACATGACATATATAAGTTCTTCAAATGGTGCAAACATCCACTTATTTTGTTTTACATGTGTTTTACAATATTTAGAAATGTGTCTATAGTCCAACAGACATAATTTTATCAACAACTTTCAAAGCTTGATGGAAAAAAAGGGCTCCAGTTCTTGCTCACTTCATTCCTCCTCTCAGAGACCACAAACCAGCCACTAGACAGAAAGACCTTTTTACAAAAAAGAAAAGAAATATGAAACAGCTACCCTACAAACCCAGTACTGTAATTCCACCCCCCAATTTTGAAAAGAATCTAATTTGAAACAGACATTTATAGAAATAATAACTTATTTAATGCCCATAGAGATATGACTACGAAACAACAGCAACAATCTGCTTTATCCATGTCCTGCCCTCCTTAGAACTTCTTTTTAAACACACGTTGGGGCATGAAGAAGCAGTCTATGGAAGGAATATCTTCAGAGACTGATTTTTTTCATGAAGGTTATAGTTTACTACTTTCAGTAAAATGTCAAGAATGATATAATCCATATGTGGATTAATGTAACCTCACAGAAATCTTTGAAATCTGAGATGCTGTTATGTAAAACTGTTACCTATTTGTTACCTATTGTGGAAAATATTGGTTTCCACAATCCTTTCTTAATAATGTCCACCTATTTAAACAGCAATCGTTCTTGGTAATTGAGGTTATCTTCTATTCCTTAAGGATCAAGGCAAACCAGAAGTAAAATTAGATGTCTACTTCAAGATGTATTCTCACTTAGTGCATATTTATATCAATAAGCTTCCACTTAAAGTGACACTCTAAATCTTAAATACTCCAAAACTTTCCCTGAGTCCAATATTAACCAGACTCAGAATTTCACTTACCTTGGTTATTAAACTCTAATTCATTTCTAATGCTAATGTTTTGGAAGCATTTCTACAATAGAGAAAATTAAGGCTCACACAAGTAAATTATTATTTTTATTTAGACCTCATATGGAAAAAGACAACCATTTATATTTATGGCTCATTTAAATCCTCTTTAATTACATCTCAAATCATTTACTTCATTCTTTTTTATCCTACAGTCGTGTCTAGTTAAACTACATTAGAAATTCTAAATAATGTGAAACACTTAGTTAGATTTACATTTAATAAACCTAAATTCTTTCTTAGTAAGTATATTGTAATTGTAGATTCTTGATATTTTTACATTGAAGACAGTTAGGTTTGGTCAATTTAATGAAATACATGACAAACATATAAAAGTTTATTATGAAACTGTAAAAATAGGATGCCAGATTTCCTATTGTTCAATTTCTTACTCTCGTGTTTGTTTCAAATATATAGTCAAAAGTCACTTTTAGGCCTACTCTTAATCATCTTAAACATGCCCAATTATTTTATAAGTGGGTTCAATTACATAGAAAGGTGAAATATTTTGGTTTGATCATATATATTTACAATGTAAAAACACGTGTTATTGGCATATGCTAAGGCACAATGTGTAGGCCAATATTACCACAACAAAGTTCTTTTTTGTTGTGAAAAATATGATCACATTAATGTTATTAAAACATCAGACAAATATGTTTTCAGAATAAAAGTATTTTTAAATCAATTGTGACATCAAATTCTTTCTATGATTTTACAGTAACAATGTGCAACCTTTCTTAAGTCAACACTTATGCTTTACTTCCTTATGTATAAAATTGACGGTTTGAGTGGGTAACATTTAAGATTTCTTTCAGTTCTAAAATATGATTTCAGAATGCTTCAGTGTTAGAAAGGATCTCCCATATTATATATTTTTAGTTCACAGAGGGAGTAATGGATAAAATCATTTGCTAATTGCATATATCTGAGTTTAAACAGAGATTCTTCCTGTTAAGAAATACATTTCTATTCAGCTTTTCGAAAGTGATTTTGGGATATATTTTAAGTTATTCTTTATATTGGATCAATGAGAAAGTCAATTATGGTGTAAGACTTTATGATCTATGATTATTGTGGACATTAATGAGTTTTTTCTGAGCCAGACCTTCATTCACCCCAGAAGGCAGACAGTGGCCCACAGCACTGAGTACTAGACTCTGTGAAGTTCAGAGATTTGAGTAGTCACAGTCCTTAACCTCAAAGGGTTGAAAATCTACCACAAGCTGCTTAAATTCAGTACATCGTTCAAAACTTTTCATCAAAAATTGTAGGCTTCAGCATTTTAAATGACCAGATCGTTCAAAATTAGCACTTCTTTATTGTTAGGACTCTTCTTAATACAAAATTATTATTTCTTTTATGCTCTTTTCTCCGGGCGGCTAAGTCACCCTGCTAATCAGTTTATACTTCTACAACTTCCAAAAGTGCAAATTGATCTGCTTCTTTTCCTCCTCAGAGATTTGCTGTCCCATTTGTTTTTAAGCTTTTTGAAAGAAAAAAAAAAAAGAATCTTGGCTTTACATAAGAGCTGTGCCTTGTAGAAGTTTTGGAAATTTTAAATTGCAGTCCCACTCGCAGGTGAAACATTATCTGGTCATCTTGTCATTAGTGCTGACAGTTTTGGCTGAGGTCTAAGTTAAGAAAAATGCTGGAATGAACCAGGAAACAGTCATATGTTCCTCATCCTTCACCTCATTAATCACAAAGTTAACATTGTCTCTGAAACAATACTGTTTTATTGTGTGGTAATCCTCATTTATAGTTAGAGCTACTAAACAATATTCAAGAGTCCAGATTCCACTCTATGCCCTGCCAAGTATGGCTGAGACATGACAATCATGACATTATTCATTGATAATTAAAGCAGAAGGAAGAATCCTGGGCAATGATCTCATTCTTATAGTTTGATCCAGAGTGGAATACGCTCCTAAAAGTTTCCATATAGACCCATAATTATTATCTTTCCCCCTCTTTTTTTCTTTCTTTTTGCTATTTGTATCATAGATTATGATTAGCTATACAATGGAGTCAGAAAATATTAAATTTGAAATTTTGTACTTCTGTGTACTTTCTCTGTCCACTAATGGTCAGGGTATTTAATATCTCATCTCCAGCTTACAAACTCGTGAGATCATACCAGTGTGTGATATCGATACAAAGAATTATGGAGAAAATGGAGAAATGATAATGATGACAATTGGATACAATTCTGATTTATGGGCACACTATTCTTGAGGTATACATAAACCACTTAGGGAAATGTGCTCATCTTAATGTGTTGGGGTTGTAATATATCATTAAATCCAGAGAGCAAATGTATCTCTATGAGTACTTAATTTTTACTCAGTGGCAGCTGATTGTCCCAGAAGGACCTGGTTATTCATTTTTTAAAAAACATACAATTTAGATGTAAAGTTACGAATATATTTAATTATTCATTAAAAAAACATATATATGCCATACAATAGGGAGAAAAAATAAGTTACTTCTTCACTTCTCACAAAGAAAAAGGTACATTTGAAATAAATATTTGTATTTCTGTATATTTAAAAAAGGGTGGTCAAATTTATCTCATTTCTTTCTTTCAAGCTCTCTAAGTATATAAAAGTAAATGCCTATGTTCCTATAGTTCAGTTTCCCTCAGAATTAAAATAATAATAATAATGTGCAAAAATAGCAAAGTCTTTAAGCGATCTAAAGTTTAATTTTGGTATTACACGGGTTTGAGAACAGAAACTCCACTTAGGTCACATGAGACTATTCTGGACTTTTACCATCCTTAATTTAATATGACTTCAAATTGAGATTTAATTTGTGAAATTCAAGGTTCTAATTATAGATACCTAAAGTTGTAAAACTTTAGAAACAGATTGAATCTATTATTTCTTACTGTTTAAAAATTTACAAGCCCAGGTAATAGGTAAAATAAAAAATAAATGTTGAAAAAACTGGTCACAAAAACACAATATGACTATTTTAACTATTAATGTTATGTTCCCTTCAGTTTCAAATTTCTTGCTATTTATTCCTCAAAGCTGTTCCATTTATTTCTGTCCAACACTCAACCAAAACTCTTTCTACAAAGGTTAAATCTATCTAATGATTAAATTATACAGCATCTTTCTAGAACTTAATTTTACATCTTTATATACTACTCCATCTTTCTTAAATGTCTACTTTATATTTATGACACCTCTTATGACTCTCTTACGTCTTGACTACCTTTCTTAGTCGTTCACTCATTTCTCTTTTAAAAATCGTTTCCATTAGATATTTGTTATTTGGTCCTTTTACCTATAAGTAAGCTATTTTCAAATGAGATAATGTATTCTTTTGGTTTTCTCTAGATGCCTTTCCAAGTATGACAGATATGACAATCATCCAAATGCTTACCTAACCTCTATCTTCTGAGATCTAAATTTTTATTTCCAACTGTATCTACTAAACATTTCTGCCTAGATATCCCCTAAACCTTTTAAAATGAACTTGTGTTAAGATGAAACCCATAAATGGAAGCATATACCATGCTCACGGGTAGGAAGAATCAACATCATTAAAATGGCCATACTACTCAAAGCAATCTATAGATTTAATGCAATGCCTATTCAAATACCAATGCATTTCTCAGAGAACTAGAACAAATAATCCAAAACTTTATATGGAACCATAAAAGATCCCAAAGAGCCACGGCAATCTTGAGAAAGAAAAGGTTGGAGGTATCACACTACCTGATATCAAACTATTCTACAAGGCTACAGTAGTCAAAACAACATGGTACTAGAATAAAAACAGATACTTTGATCAATGGAACAGATGGAGAGCCTAGAAATAAATCCACTTCTATATACTCATTTAATATATGACAATGGAGGCAAGAATATACAATGGTGTAAAGACAATCTCTTTGATCATGGTGTTGGGAAAACTGGACCATCTAACACCTAATACAAGAATAAACTCAAACTGGATTAAAGACTTAACTATCAGACCGAAATCCATAAAACTTCTAGAAGAAAACATAGGCAGTAAACTCTCTGATATTGCTACTAGTAATTTCTTTTCAGATATATTTCCTCAGGTAAAGGAAACAAAAGAAAAAATAAACAAATGGGACTACATCAAACTAAAAAGGTTTTGCACGGCAAAGGAAACTATCAACAAAACCAAGACAACCTACTGAATGGGAGAAGATATTTGCTTATTATACATGTGATAAGGGATTAAAATCCAAAATATGTAAAGAACTCATACAATTCAACAACAACAAAAAACAAATAATCCAACTAAAAAATGGGCAGAAGACATGAATAGATATTTCTCCAAAGAGGAAATACAGATGGCCAATAGACATGAAAGATGCTCAAGGTCAACAACCATCAGAGAAATGCAAATTAAAACCACAATGAGATATGACCTCACACCTGTCAGAATGGCTATCATCAATAAATCAAAGAACAACAAGTGTTGGCAAGGATGTGGAGAAAAGGGAAACCTCATACACTGTTGACGGGATGTAAATTGATACAGTCACTGTGAAAAACAATCTGGAGGTTTCTTAGAAAATTAAAAATAGATCGACCCTTTGACCCAGCAAAATTACATTTCTAGGTATTTATCCAAAGAAACCCAAAACACTAATTCATAAGGATCTATGCATCGCTATGTTCAAGGCAGTGCTATTCATAATAACTAAGATATGGAAGCAACCTAAATACCCATTGACAGATGATTGGATAAAGAAGTTATGGTTCATTTATACAATGCAATATTACTCAGCCATAAAAAAATAAAATCCCACCATTTACAGTGACATGTATGGCCCTACAGGTTATTATGCTCAGTGAAATAAGTCAGACAGAGAAAGATGAATCTTGTATGATTTCACTCATATGCAGATGCTAAGGAACAAAAAGAACAAACTAATCAAAAACAGACTCATAAATACAGATAACAATCTGGTGACTGCCAGAGGGGAAGGGGGTTGCGGGGCTGGAAGAAAGGGTTGAAGGGTTACAGAAGTACAAATTAGCAGTTGAGAGATGGTCACGGGGATGGGGAGTATGGCATAGGGAATGTAGTCGGCAGTAATGTAATAGCTATGTGTAGAACCAGCTGGGTGATAGAGTAATCAGGGGGATCATTTCATAAACCATATAAATGTCTAACCAATGTACTGTATACGTGAAAATAATAATGAAATGAAATAAATGCTTAAAAAAAAAAGACGAACCCCGTTCCACCCTGGCTCTTTTCCTGTTTTTATATCTCCATTAATAATATGGGCACCTCAAAGCATCTCAGGCATCTAAAGAACATTGACTCTTTTCTCTAATTCCCTTTTTAAAATTATTAAATTTATTGGGGTAACATTGCTTAATAAAATTATATGGGTTTCAAGTGTATAATTTAATAATACATCATCTGTATATTGCATCATGTGTTCACCACTCAAAGTCAAATTTCCTTCTGTCACCATATATTTGACCCCCTTTATTCTTATCTACTCCCTCCCCGCTTTTTCTCTGGTAACCACTAAACAGTTGTCTGTGTCTATGAGTTTTTGTTTGTCTTTTTCATTTGTTGCTTTTAGTTTTTTATCCTACCTATGAGAGAAATCATATGGTTCTCAACTTTTTCCGTCTGACTTTCTTCACTTAGGATGATTTTCTCAGGATCCACCCATGTTGTTGCAAATGGCAGTATTTCATCTTTTCTTATGGCTGACTAACATTCCATTGTAAATATGTACTACATCTTCTTTATCCTATCATCTATCGAAAGACATTTTTTTTTCGTGTCTTGGCCACCATGAATAATACTGTAATGAACATCAGGCTTCATATATCTTTAGAGATAATGTTTTCTAATTTTTTGGGTAGATACCCAGAAAAGGGATTGCTGTGTCATATCTTCACACTCCACCAGTCACAAAATTCTCTCAATTTACTAATAAGACAGTATTGCATCTCTCCATCCTTTTTATTTCTACAGTTCTATCAGACTCTGTCTCTTATTATAGGGCTTAAGGAGCTCGGTTGAACAACCAAAGTTAATAGCCAGTAAGTGCTTCAGCAAGTGACTCAACAAACACCAATGAGTCTATGATTCCTAGTGTTTTTAGTCAGATAATGATTGGTATAATCCATTCATTTATTTTGTTAAAATTGTTTTTGTAACAGCTGTTGATTTTGTTTTTATATATGCTTTTACTTAATACCTGTGTTAGACATTATGAATAAAATTTTAACTGACTTTCCTCAGTTATCATACATGAAGATAATGTGCATCAATTTATTATTTCATCAGAAGGTCCATCTCTCTAGCTTTTTACAAGAAAAACTGCATTCCCATATTAGATTTTCAAATCAATTTTCAGTAGACACAGTAAAAGTCATAAGATATTAAAATAGCTAATGAAAGGGAACTTTTAAAAGTCCTCATTTCAAAAATAGAATGGAGAAGAAAGTTGAAAGTAAGCATGACGGTAGCCTTATTGCTGACAAAAGTGCTTTCCAGAAACATACAGCTACTCTAGACCATATGTGAGACTTTGTCTAGGTCATCATAGCTTTGTATTGTGCTAATTTATCAAACTAACCAAGTTATTATATACTCATTTTGTAATATGCAAAGAAAAAAACTATAAATTCTTACCTGAAAAGTTTACTCCTTAAATATGGTGTTTACATTAACGCACATAGAGAAGAAAAGGAAAACAGAAATCACCCTGTAATGCAAATCGAATTTTTAGTTTTCTGAGCTATTGTGATAGTTTATTGACATAAAACTCTATACTGGATATATATCTAGTACCTCCCCCCCGCCATTCATGGTTTCACTTTCTGAGATTTCAGTTACCCTCAGTCAACTGTGGTTTGAAAATATTGAATGGAAAATTCCCGAAATAAACAATTTATGAGTTTTAAATTATGTCCCATTTTGAGTAGTGTGATGAAATCTCATGAGTCCCACTCCTTCCCACCCAGGAAATGAATCATCCCCTTATTCATCATTCCCACGCTGTGCACGCTACCTGCTTATTAGTCACTTGGTAGCCATCTTGTTATCAGATCAACTGTTGTGGTGTTGCAGAACTTGTGTCTAAGTAACACTTATTTTACTTAATAATGGTCCCAAAGTACAAGAGTAATGATGCTGGCAATTTGGATATGCCAAAGAGAATCTGTAAAGTGCTTCCTTTAAGTAATAAAGACAGAAAAAAAAATCTCATGCCAAGGTTGCTAAGATCTAAGGTAAGAATGAATCTTTTATCTAATTGTGAAGAAGGAAAAAGAAATGTATACTAGTTTTGCTGTCATACCTCAAACTACACAAGTTATGGCCATAGTTCATAATAAGTGCTGGGTTAAGATGGAAAAGGCATTAAATTTGGGAGTGGCAGACATGAACAGAAAACCTATCTATATGTCTATTTCTATATCTATCTATCTATCTATCTATCTATCTATCTATCTATCTATCTATCTATCATCTATGTGGTTCATTACTATCCGTGATTTCAGGCATCCACTGGGGTCCTGGAACCTAACTCCTCTGAATAATGGCAGGCTACTGTATACCAAAGAAATCTGGCTCTATGAAATTATTGCGAGCAGATCTGTTAGGACATCTTGTTAAGGCAAAGGAAGAGTTACAAATGTGAAACAGACTATTAAGTCTGCTGAGGTCAAAGAAGAAGTTGAGTTTGTGTGGGAGGTGGTGGGGTCTTGCTGGGGTCGGTGGTGGGACAAATCCTTCACTCAGAACCTTAGGATCATACTATATTGAATGATAGGTATTTTCCTAAAACAGGGATATATAAAATCACTCTTCTAAAAGGATTAAATATCTTCATCTTCAATTATGTTTTCTTAAAATTATAGAATTACAAATAAGATTTAGTAAATTCAAATATAGATTTATTTAACAAATCCCATACTGCCTCAGAAAATAATATCTAAAAACTAAAGATACCTGTTATTTAATATGGTGCAAATACCTTGTGTAAAATTCTGGATTTTCTATTTGCCTGGAAGAGCCATTATAGGCACAGTGTTGGGGTGTAAATATCTGCAGAAATCCCGCTATTATTAAATTTCCATGCACTGTTGTGAAGTTTTACTACTTTTGTATATATTCAAAATGCCTTTTTTTTTTTTTTTTGGAAAAGGAAGAGCACTATAACACCTTTAATTAAAACATGTTTAATTGAGCAACACCTATGTCCAAACAAGTATAAATATCATAACCATTTATATCATCAGAACAAATATTGTAGCTGCCTTTCCTGCCTTCCTTTCCCATGAATTAAGCCTGAAGTGTCTGGCCAAGTTCTCCTCCAACAACAGAATCCCCTTGCTCTTAGGCCTTTAACGTTTCTTGAATGTACCATTTTGTGTCTCAACATGTTCCACATGTCCACATGAAATGGGGGAGCCACAGTAAATTCAACACATCTATTAGGGCAAGTAAGAATACAACATTTCATTGTTGTCTAGATGGTGCTTTTCATATAAAATCCCTTGAGAGACTATTATATTAAATAGGATTTACATTCTTCTGTCTTTTGTTATATATTTTTAAATCTAGGAGTACTATAAAACTGTATTATCCATATTTAAGAATATTGTAATGGTATTTAAGAATCAATAGGTCCATGTTACTAAATACTGTTTTATGCCTCTTATTTGTACTTAACTTGCTAAGATTACTAATCATTGTCTTATTTTTTGTTTTCTAGTTAACTTTATCTGTGACCGTTTACATATTAAAGGATGGAATAGTGCTTAAGAAGTATAGGATTTGGACCTAGAATTTTGCTTGAAACTTTACCCTTTATCAAACCCTTATACAGTACTTAAAAAGGGAGTACTTAAAACTGCTTGAAATCCTTTACAGATATTAACTTATTTAACCCTACAGCAATACTATGAGGGAGATATGATTAGTAGTCCATTTAACAGATGAAGAAATTGCATCACAAGGATTTCAAAGTCACACAAATCATAAGTAGCAGAGCAGGAATTCAAACCCAGGCAGTTTAGTTTTAAAGTCTGTGTTCTCAAATTATTCTAGGCTGGTTCTCTGTTTATACAACCTTGGGCAATTTCTTTAACCTTCCTCAGCTTTTCTTCATCTATAAAATGGGGCGATTTACAGTATCTAGTTCAGAGACTTGTGAAAATTAAGTGTGATAATAGCTGTAAAATTCTTAGAGCAGTATTTGGCATGTAGTGTTAACTATTGCTATTTTCCATTTCATTTTCCCTACTGACCTTCTTCAGAAGCACTATGCTCCTGCCCTAATCAGAAATGCACATTTGAAGCTGGAGTTCTCCCCTCGCCAACTCCAATCCTCCTAACCGCTATCTCCAATCAATCTCTGCATTGATAATGTCAGTACAAATGTACCTTTCTTAGGGAAGCTGTCCTGACCCTCCCACTAGGTGAGCACACCCCACCGTTTAGCTCTGGTTCCCTAGGAACTAAAGCCTGAGGCAAAGCATATGTTTTTTCTATTTAGCTGGACATTTTTGCAGGAAGTGTAATCCCAGGGAAGTGGGAGTGAGGAAAATGAAAGCCAGGCAATAAAGGAGAGAGATAGTAATACAACGAAGTACATTACTCAACTGGCCCCAGCTTCTTGACAAGCTGATTGTTCCTTCTCCTACTGAGTCTTCCAAGAATTTGGATAAACTCCCTAAGGGTTATCATAAGGGTTGGGGAGAAATAAGAATTTATTCTGCTAGTACTTGGTTAAAGATGCTCCATGATCTCTAACTCCTCCACACTTTTGTGTGTGTTCCTGGATGCCCAGTAGATCCACCACGGTCCTTGCTTTTATGGCAACTTTAAATACACGAGGTGAAAAGTTATAGGTTTTTTTGCAAAGCCTGGAGGTCAGACACAGTCCTTGTGTGATATAGAGGCAGATGAGGACTAAAACAGCCACCACTGCAGGCTCCTGGGTGTGCGATGGAGGCTGTAGGTGGTTGCAGTTACAGCATTTTTGGCCTCATGATTTTGGGAAAAGCACAGACAGAATATCAAGCAAATCTAGTGCAGAAATTGAGCAGGGAAGGTGTGAATTTCAGGCCAGTCTACCCCATTGTACATATCTATAAATCCAGGTCCTTTTTCATACATAGTGTTTACCATAGTTTAAAATTACATTTTATTTATGAGATTGTTTATATTAACTCTTGTTTTCTCAGTCAGACTGAAAGAATTCTGAAGGGTAGGAAATGTGCCAGGTCCAGGTTATTTGGATTTGAATGCTGGCCCCACTATTCAGTAACTCTGTGTCCTTGGACAAGTTACTTCACTTCTCTGTGTCCATTTCTGCACTTGTACATTAGGATAAAGATAGAACTGCCATAAATATTAAAGGCAAGGGAATAAATATTAGCTCTTGTCATTGTCACTGCCATCATTATTATCACTGTACCTGAGGCAATTACCACAGTGCCTGCAGAATAGTCTCTGGAATGATACAGAACAATCCACAAGGCCTGAGATTTTGGTCTTCTCCATTCATTTTTGTACCTCCAACATATTATGAGAATTAGAAGCATAGTAGGTGTTTCAATAAGAATGTTCAGAATGATTAGATGAATGAGAGAATGAATGCCAATATGTTTGTTCCATTGTGTTCTTGAAAGCGTATCTTATACTGATTTAGGAAAGGTTTCACAATAGTCCAAAACAATTTTTACAATAATAAACTATTAATTTGGGGTCGTACTTGTCTGAGACACATCTTTAAGTAAAAAATGATAATATTAGTAGCATAGATGGACTCCTAAATATATGAGACTGAGTATGTCCTATGCTAAAAATGGTTACTTTGGGGGATATAAAGTTTAGTGTTACTGAGCCTCCTTCTTTGGATTATTAAAATAAAAAAACTCATGTTCTGTCTTGAATGGAGACTAATACAAATTGAAGTATGGAATTTTCCAACATTAACATATGCCTTGATAATGTAAAATTACTGCTGTTTCCTCTAGTATTAAGCCATGTAATAAGTTTTTGAGATTAACCATTATGCCCTTTTCTTATTATAACCTTCCACAAGCATTTAAATCATGATCAGAGGTTTACATTTACAAGCAGTTTCTGTTTTTCTATCATGCTGTTTGATGGATACTCACAAAGAAGACCTCCTGACTGAATCAAATTGAAAAGGACCTGAACTAATGAGACTGTAACTACATGCCATGGAAATGGGTTTTGGCAGTGCCATTTATTAGCTGGGCAATCTTGGCAGGGTAATTTTATTCTTTGAAACTCAATTTACTCTTTTGTAAAATTGAAGCATCAATACTAATCTTATAGTGATAAAATATCATAAAATAAAATAAAATAAAATAAAATATATTACCAATGGGCTATCAGATCCAACATGTCAACCTCTGTTGACTAATGTGGAAAGATTTATGTGCTTATTCTGATTTAAGATTCAAAGAGTGTTTTTGTTTGTTTCTGTAAGGCAGCATTGAGAAGAAGGGGAAGGACATTTCAGGAAGAGAAAGTAGCATAGATTAGACCCAGTGAGCTCATATCTAGTAGGTTTGGCTCGCAGTGACTTACCCAAACTATGAAAATTAGTGACAAGAAGAGAACATATAGAAAAGAGGCCGTACCTATACAAATGAAATATTATTCAGCCATGAGAGAGAAGGATATCCTCCCATTTTCTACAGCATGGATGGACCTTGAGCACATTATGTTCAGTGAAATAAGTCAGACAGAAAGACAAGTACTCTATGGTATCATCTGTATGTGTAATCTAAAAAAAGTCAAACCTTAAAACACAGTATAATAGTGGTTACCAAAAGGTTGAGCCAGGGGAAGAAGAATGATGGTGTTTAAAAATACAAACCTGTAATGAGTAGTAAATAAATCATAGGTATCTAGGGCACAGTATAATGAATATAGAAAATAAAATTGAACTTTAATTATGTAATGTGTTAAATATCACTGTCAGCAATCATATTACAATATATGAATATATCACAGTAATACACTTTAAGTTTAAGATGTACATTAGACTTACATGTTACATGTTGAATTTATTCAAGAAAAAAACTCAGTATAGACTTCAAGCTTTTGGGGGGTCATATTACTACTACAATAAATTTCTCTAACAAAAGACAATGTTTCCTGAGCTACTTGATTTAATTATATATATAAAAAAGACATGGCAATGTGAATTCAGTGATGTGTCAAGCGATCATTGACTTCTGGTCTGTACTTGCAAATTGCAATGAACATAGAGCATTGCTTCTTGCCAAAGTTACTTCATTTCATGTTATTAATAACAAAATGTTGAGTTACTGTTTCTATTTAAGAGTTATTGTCCTAGAGATCAACAAGTGTCATAATTACTTTTTTTGGCCTAGTTCTCAGCATTTATTCTTTTGTAATCGTACTTGGTGACTCTTTTTTAAGAAACAATCCTGCGCTTATTATTACAACAAAATGCACGACACTTGTAACTACTTGTCTACAAGTAATACCATCATCTAATATCCTGAAACAAACATGAACCTCACCCTAGATTTTTCTAGCCCTGTTTCATTGAATGTTTTTATGTTAGAAGACATTCCTCTTGGATTAACCAACTGACTCTTTTTGAGACTTTATTGGCCAGTCTATTTCATGGGTTGAGAAGAAAGTATAACAATAGAGAAACTGCCAGAGGAATTAAGTATTTCATGAACGTTGGTATGACTTACCTGTTTAAAAAATTTTTATGAGGATTTTTTTAATTTCCAAATGTACTATGTCGCATGCAGCACACTTGAGATTTATTTTGCCTAAAAGGATTAGCTAAAGTCTCTATTTTAAGCTGTAGACTTATTTTGATATTTAAAAGACCATCAGCAGCCAAGTACCTAGTTAACTTATGGCAAGTGACCAAGTAGCTCAGGCTGATTCATGTTTTCATGGAGGGAGGAGCTAAAAAGACTCTGGTAAACTCCTGGTTCTATTCCAATTCAGCCCAAACAGTGGACAAACATTAACTCTAATGGGCGTGCATTTATCTCAGTTTTGCTTGAGGAATTTATGAAGAAGACCTTCATTAAGTAATCAGGATTGTATCTTACTTCTTCAAGCAAACAAATAAAAAGGTTAAGAAATCCCCTTGGCTATTATTGTAGCATATTATTGAAAGAGTTTGGTTAATGTTTCTCATGCTTCAATTTGTCAAATTATGCTCTAAACTTTAGTCAGCCTGCTGAAATACTCCAAGGATGATATTTTAATCCTGCATCAAAGAACGTGATACAGTATTAGAACCAAGAATAATCAAATACCACTTTAAGGCTCCCCTGCTCAGTTTTATAGTCACAATTGTTTAAAATGGTCATAGTAGTCCTGTACCTGAATATTCAAACTACAATTTTTCCATTACTTTAACATTCATGTAGAATTCAAACACAATTATTTTTATTTTCTGGACTGTTTTCTTTGTGTCTTAACTGACCATTTTTCTCCCCATTTGACATGTTTTCCATTCCTCTCTACCTGATGAAAAGGCTCAACTCAAATTTTGCTACTGTTTTAATTCTTTCTAAAAAATTATTGCATTGTCCAGCTTCACTCAGCTTGATAGAGGCATTGGCTCAAGCAGCCCATTGACTGTTTGATAAACTTCTTGAGGAAGAGAAGGGACCATATTTAATTTTTTTTCCCTTGGATCTCCAGTGTTCAAAAGATGTTTGTTAGTTTTTCTTTTCTCTTGAAAGTAAACTGAACTAAATAAAATTACAGAATCTTAAGGACAACCCAATTTATCATCATCATCATCGTTATTATTATTATTATTTTATTAATGTCTGTGTGTGTGTGTGTGTGTGTGTATTGCCAGTAGGGGTGGGGGTTGAAAATGGGTGGTGGAGGAAGTTTTGATCTTTTCCTCCAAGCAACTGGTAATATAGTTTAGCTCAGGGACTATAGTAGGAAAAGGAGAGAGTAATTATCAAGTAAGATTATGTAACTTGTTAATAGTGAAAATAATACTAGTATGTTCTCACTGCTTCTAGTGTGCTTCCTTATTGAGGTCCATCCATTGCCTCTTCTTACAAAGAAATTACCTTTACTTACAAACCAGTATTTTATACTTACTGTTTTCGTATATCTTAAATACTCAGTGTGTATTGATAAATCATTACATCACTAATAGGAACAGTAAAATTTTATCCAGTGATTCAAAAGTAAAGGACAATGAAATGTACTTCCTTTTTATAACTTATTTCAATTATCTAATTCATAGTAATCTCATACCCCAGATGTTCCCATCCAGTTAACTTCATTTATATCCTATAGTTTAACTCTGTGAAAGGGAATTATTTCAGGGAATCTGACAGCCTACCATACCACAATTTATGTTTACTGACTTCTCCTACCCACTGGCAAAGTTGGCTCAATGAGCATTAGGAAATGTCTTTAGAGGAGACAGGATTGGCTGTACTTTGTAGAGTAATTCATTTTGTTTTATTTTTCTCTCTATTTAGCATGGGTTCATTTATTAGTCCATACTATTCTATTAGAGTAATTGTATATGTGAAATGTTCATATAGGACATTTTGGCCAGTTACAGATAGATAGAACTTAATGTCTCTTTGTACCTGTGACAGAGTTCTATAAGAGAAATTTATAACTTTTCGCAGTTAGTGAACCAGAAAGGTATACAACTTTAGATAGAGATGGTACATATCTAGAGTTCTTACATGTCTTGCAATTCTCATGACTGTGATTGAGCCATGCCTATTAACTTATATTTTTAGTGTTCAGTAGTCATGGCTTATCATTTTGCTATAAAATATATGGATTCTTTTGTTATTTCTTTGTATATTTTAGCACTTAATTGAATGTTTGAATTTGTAGAAATTTCTCAATGATTATATGCTATAGAAAGAAAAATGTATGACATTAGTAGAACTGATTTTCCATCAGACTGATAAATAATCTCACTGACATATTTGATGGAACAATTATATTTTATTTGTTGAAATTTTATAAGCTCGAATCTCCTATCTTTTTCAGAACTTCAAATAATTTAGAATAGAATTATTTTACTTTACAAAATTTTACAATACCTCAATGTCAACTGATATTTCTTGAGCTCACATTGTATGTTAGGCATAATTTAGCGTACTGGGGAGACATACAATGAAATTTCTGATATTCACAAAAACTTGCTTAGAAATTCTAAGTTGATGTAGGTGATATATGAACCTACAGTGTCATACATATTTTGTGTCTTCTTTTCATTTTGGAAAATTTTTTACCTTTTTCAAGTAGGATTCTTTTGGGTCAAACTTAGTATCATTCAACCTTAAGTTTGTGAACCTGTAGTCATTTGCAGAACTATTATGAATTACTTGAAACATTTGTAGTGCATAAATAAAGAAAATGTCTTATTTCATTTATTTCAGTGTTTGTAATATTTGTCTATCATGACATTGAATTTCTAGTCTTTTTGCCAAATATAACCACAAAACAGTATTCTCATTTTCCTAGGAGTCCTGAGAATTTGCACCACACTTCTTCAAGTAAATACATGTGTAAATACATGAGCTTCTCAGTCCCCAAAGACTCTGGTTTTCCTTTCTTGGCAAGGAAAACGAATTCTAAAATCCTGAGTCATTTACTGAGTATGCTTTCCTTCTGATCTCCCAGAGGTCTGATCAACAAAGTGCTAAAAGACGTGCTCATTCTAGAGAGACCAGCCGCCCAGGTCTCTCTGCAGGAAGATTTGATAAATGTTAATGAAAACTCCTATGGCTTGGATATAGACAAGTTAGAACTGTGGTAAAATAGACCCTTCATGGTTATCTTAA
The DNA here is from genome assembly GCF_902729225.1 of Pteropus medius. Taxonomy (NCBI): domain Eukaryota; kingdom Metazoa; phylum Chordata; class Mammalia; order Chiroptera; family Pteropodidae; genus Pteropus; species Pteropus medius. The sequence goes on along the minus strand of NW_024342467.1, from coordinate 5,482,873 downwards.
TATCTAAGTAGATCACCATATCCCATAGTTTTTTACTGAAGCTCTCTTATGCTTGACCTTAAGCATAACCTATTATAGCTATTATTAAATAGAGGTGGTAGAGATGAAATTTTGACATTGAGAGGAAATATGAATGAAGCTGTTTCTCTTCATCCTTTATTTAACATGTGGTTTTTGAAAACAGAAAGGGTAGGGATCAAGGTTGGGCAAGCATGTTTAATTAAAAAAACAAAAACGAAATGTAAAATTAGATAAATAGACACTTTGAGACCTCAGGTATCCCTATTGTTCAAAGTTGTATCCCAGGACCGCAAAGCACTGAGCAAGCTTGCTGCACCCCTAGTTTGCTCAATAGTTACTTATAAATGAATAAAAATTAAATCAGTGAATGAACAAAATAATAAATGAAAATCCTTAACAAATATTAATTACAGTATAAGTTAAAATTCAGTATTGACTATGTTCTATAAAATATCCTATCCATCTAATATAATTTAGTATGATTAAGGAGATTATTTCTTAAACAATAATTATTACAGTTTGCCTTGTCAAATAACTTGACGTGTGGGTATCTCTCTGATTTTACTCTTATTTTTCTCTCTTAATTTAAACTGAGTAAAATATATACATTTTTAAAAACTTTATTTAGAACCATTGTAAAATCTATGAACACAAATTATTAAATTCATGGTTTGGGCAGTGCGATTTTTTTATGACTGTTATGTTTTTTGTTTTTTTTTTTAAAGGAAAAATCAAACCTAAATTTTGCCCATCCCTTAAAATCTGAAAAAGAATTATTTTAAGATTCAGAGAAGTTCATTCCAGGACCTTTTATGATATCTATGCCTCCCTGGGGAGAGGGCAGGAAATGAGAGCATTCTGAACCTGACCACTCTTCCTCCCTTCAGTGTCCTGAGGCCTTGCAAAGGGCCTCTGTCATCTGAGAACTCCCTGGAACCCCTGCCCACAAGCACCTTTGCTCACTGCACCACTTACACTGTTTCTACACAAATCAACCGTTTTAAACCAACTTTATTGATTTATTCATTACAAAAAAAAAAAAAATACCTTTTTGTCAGATCAACCCATTGGATGATTTAATTTGCATAGGCTTAACCATGTGTGTACACAGGCACAGCTTAAAGTATTAAACTGATGTTTTAAAATAAAAAGAAACACTAAATTTTTTATGGGATAGTTTTAAAACAGGATATTTAGACGTGAGCAGTATTGCAAATTATCAAATACATTTACAGGGGTTCTGTATGTATTAGATTGAACTATTTGATATTGCTGATATTTGAATGCTTCTAACCTAAAACAATGTAATTTTCCGTGCTTCGATCTGACACACGATAGAAAGTAACTCCCTAACATAGGCTGACATTTCATAAAGTTTGAAGTTATGTTAAGCTAATTAAAAGAAGAAAGAACATGTTGCAAAGGTGATAGAGGGGAATGTCCTCTTCGTATTTGGAAGCAGAATTTCAGGGTTCCACACTCGGTTCTATCATTTAGTGATTGTGTAAATTGTAGGCAATTCACTAATCCCCATTGATTATCAGTTTTCTCTTAGATAAAGCAGAAATATTAATAACACCCTTAATAGTTTTAAGGATTAAAGGAGATGATGTATGTGAAAGTACTTTGCAAACCATAGAGAGCCATAAAATCCAAGATAATATGCAGACTTCTGTTTAATACTGTCTAGCAAAAGTAAGATGAATAATGAGAAAAGCAAGAAAACTTTTCTCTAGTATAATAACTGATTCCTATCATAAAATGAAAAAAATGTAAAATATTATACTTGTTGCTTTATAAGACAGACATCCCATGTGCATTTTTAAGCTATGATATCTGCCAATAAAATTCCCATGCTAGGCCATTCCTTTCCTATGAAAGCAAGTCACACCACTCCCAAGCTTCATGCAAACTGTCAGTACCATCTAAAAATATTCCTGCATATTATGAATTAATGCTTCCCTCTTTGACATTACAATATCGTTTTTATATACTCTCTCAGTGCTTTCCTCTAAGTACAGTTTTATTAATGCTCATTTTTGGTATAAGACAAAAAAATCTTTGCAAATATTTGTTCTTGTTTTTCTTTGGAACTGTGAAAGGAGACTGCTGGCTGTTGAAGGAGGGACAGGATGTCTTTTTTGGGCTGTGGTTGTATTTGGCTTGATCCGCTGAAGGAGAGACGGTGCTCTTAGGTGCCAATATTTGGTTAAGAGCTCACAGCAGAAAAATAGCTACTTCGGTAATTCAAGTGACACTTTCTTGTAGGCAAGTGAGAGAATAAACAGTACTATGAGCTAAATAATCTTTTTTTTTTTTTTTTACACTGTAGTTCTAAAAAGTTTTATGTAAATTTACCCAATTTACTTTACTATATAATATGTAATTGAACTAATAATTTTGAGCATCACAGATGAGTTAGTTTTTCAATGTATGAGTATCTGTTCTAAAAAATAAAATATGGCAAAGCTGTGACATCTGCATTAACTGTAGAACTAGATAAAGTAAATATAGATGGCAGACATAATTTATTCTTTATATTTGCGCTTTCTCTGTAAAATACAACTGTTAGGCTTGATAGTTGGAGTCCAAATATTAATGATACTTTACTTATATGTTCTATAAAAGGCATTTACATTTTAAAGAACTAATTATTTCCTAATTCAAGAGAATACAGAAGAGCTTACTTTCTGATTACAGTGTAATAGAAGGTCCTTGAAAACTTGAGAATAGCAGGTAGAGCTGAGGGCAAGATGAATGAACTGAACAGAGAAAAACTGGAAGTATTTCTCCACTACTCAAGAATCTCTGGAGAATTCTTATAAACTCCAAGCCAACAACAGAAGAATTTCTTCCTGATCTATAGTATTCAAAGTGTCTGAGAAAGATAGAGGTCAAAATAAAAAATAATAATAATAAAACAACAATAGCAACAAAAGAAACTTGACGCAAACAGAGACAATACAAGGAACAAAAGTATATAGTTTTTAAATCTTATTATACACTGTCTTTAGAAGAGAAAAAATAGATATTGTATTTACAAAACAAGAATAGAATGCTGTATTAAAAATATGCAAGAACAAAATTGAATTCTTAAAAATTAAATATAGGAGAACAGAAAAAAAATAAACAACTCCAAACAAACTTTGGAAGATGAGAAAATCTTCCGAGGGATAAAATAAAAAACAAGAGAAAAAAAAAAACCTAGAAATGAGTTAAAATTTTTAGAAGATTAGTCCAGGAGCTTTAAAATGTAACCAATTTTTTTGTTAAATTTAAAACTTTATTTTTATAGAGCAATTTTAGATTCACAGAAAAACTGAAGGAAAGATACACACAGAGATTTCCCATGTACCCCCTCATGCCCTTCCTCATTATTGACATCCCCTCCAGAGTGGTACATTAGTTACAATGGATGAACATACTCGGATACAGCATAATCACCAAAGTTCATAGTTTACGTTCCAGTTAACTCTTGGTGTTGTAATAGTCTATGGGTTTGTACAAATGTGTAATGACTTGTATACACATTATGGTATCATGCAGAGTATATTCATTACCATAAAAATCCTCTGTGCTCCACCTATTCATTCCTCCCCAAATCTAATCCCTGTCGACCACTGACCTTTTTACTCTCTCCATACTTTTGCCTCTTCCAGAAAGTCATGTAATTGAAATCATATATTATGTAGCCTTTTTGCATTGGCTTTTTTCACTTATTAATATGCATTTAAGGTTCCTTCCTATTGCCTTACAGCTCAATAGCTCATTTTGGTTGCTTCCAAAATTTTGCAATTATGAGTAAAGCTGATATGAACATTCATGTGCAGGATTTTATGTGGATATGTTTCCAGCTCCTTTGGGTAAATACCAAAAAGCATAATTGCTGAATCATATGGCAAGAGTTTTTTAGTTTTGTAAGAAACCATCAAACTGTCCTCCAACTATAATCTCAGTCTCCAAAATTTCATATCTGCATTTTCCCCATATAGCACATTAAATTGTTAATTTGTTGAGAGTGTGACTATAATACATAAATTATAGTAAAACATGTGGCTCACAGTAAATTGTTACACATATGTAAGAGGTGATTATTTGTAGTATTAGTCTAGTTTTGACACCAAATTATTTTGTGCCCTCGGGCAAGTTACTAACTCTCTCTGCATCTCACTTTCCTTCTCTATGTGAAACTTGATAATGTCCAGGAATTGCACATATTGTAGTGAAAAGAATAAGGAAACAAGTGCAGAGCATATGTGACATGGAGATATGTCATATTGATATTCCTAGGAAAGCAAAGAAGAAGGTACTCCAAGAAATAAGAGTACACTACAACCATAATCCAGGTGAGATAAGATGCTGGAGAACCAGAATATTTGATAATTGTGAGCCAACTCATTCCTAGGCATGAGAGTGTTTGTGCAAATGAATGTGAAGTTCTATGGATACGATGTTCTTCGACAAACTTTTTCCAAAATGCTGTTGTCTCTAATGAAGAAACTGAAACCTAAAAGATTAAGAAATATATATTAAATTAATGCAATGACTTGGGTTAGTTTATACAAGAATTTTAGGCATTTAAAATGTTGTGCCTTTTATATTACTAGAAATACCCCCATTCTAGATTAGAGTGTTACTATGTCCATGTATTCTTTATGAAAGTGAAAAAAGTCCCTTATAATCATCTCTAAGAGTGTAGCACTAAGGGATCGGAGTTATACTGGGGAAGAAGTCTCCAGGAGGTCTTTAGGGAAGAAAGGAAGGAAGGAAGGAAGGTAGGAAGGAAGGAAGGAAGGAAGGAAGGAACGGAGGAAGGAAGGGAAGGAAGGAAGGAAGAAAGGGGGAGGGAGGGAGGGTAGGAAGGAGGGAGGGAAGGAAAGACAGAAGGACAGGCATATTAACCTCTTTAAACTATTTCAAAGTATTTAACGACATTTTGTTCTGCAGCAGCTCTAAATCAAAAACACAGTGTCAATGTTCTGTGTTCTCTCAATAGTGGACAATAATCCCCAAAGCCAATCAGCACATTATACAACAGCTAAATGTTATCAAGTTAAAGGCAATGTCTGAGGCTCTCTGCAACCCATGGCTTCTCAGTAAACACATTGTCTGCACATGTGCCATCCCCGCTGCCAACATAGCTTGGGGTGTGAAATGGTCTTGAGACACTTCAATATTGTGTACTTTTCTCAGTATAGTTTCATGTGGCCTATTTTATGTTAGTGTAATTCTTTGAAAATTGACAATTCATATGGGTTTTGTTTCTCTATTAACCAGAGTATGTAATTACCCAGGACTCTTCATCACCCACTTTAGAAAGATTATTTGAATCACTCTTACCTTTTTAAAATATAGACAATAATTATAAGCATTGTTTTCTTTGAGGTTTATAATTTCCATTACAATGAAAATAATTTTATATCATATCAGGTTTTTTTCCCATTAAAAATATGTGTAACCCTCTCTAGGATGTTTTGCTTTCTCTAATGACGACACTGTAAAAGCCTAGCTAAGACTCTGGGGAGAAAGAGATGAGAAAATTGACTGAAACATCCTCTGCTGTAATTTTTATTTTCTTTTTACATCCTCTGCTGTAATTTTTATTTTCTAGAATCATGTGATTCTAGACTATTTTCGTAACATATTTAGCTTTATTTCTCACTGAAATGAAGCACTGTAATTAAACAACATAACAGTTAACAGTATCTATTGAAGGTTTTTTTTTCTCATTTTGGTTCTATCATTTTACCCTTTCCATAGTATTGCATAAAAGTGTTTATTTAATATTCTTGTCAGTATTTCATATTTTGATTCTAAATATATATTATCAGATAAAGTAAGATGCTTCCCAAATGAGTTGGTTTGATTAAAGGAGAATGAATTAGCAAAACCCATGGAAGTACCGTACATTCATTTGCACTTATTACTAGAAGCACAGTTTATTGCTAAATAGGTACAGAAGCCAACAGCTTTATACATTGATGATAATAACCAATGCGTGTGAGTGTGTGTGTGTGTTAGATTATTAATCTAACCAAGATTAATAATCTCATTTATGTAAGGCTTTACTCTGAAATCCATAGAGTAACTGGTCTTTTCTTTTTCTAAAAAAATATATTTAAATATATTTTTGGTAAAATTTTCAAGATGCTAGCAGAAATATTTTGAGGAAAAATTAGTATTTTCAGTAAATTTAGTTAAATGAAATAGAAATTTAAAATGAAATAGAAAATTGTGTCAGTTGATATAATAGAGATCATTTGTGATATTTTACTAAAACTTTGCTGAGGCTTTTAAAAAAATTAAATGCCATGATTACATAAGTTAAATTGTAAAAGAGTTGAACAGAAATTTAAGTGTCTGTGTCTTAGAAGTGTATGTATAAAATTTGAGAAAAGCGGCCTTTAAGATATGATGAAAAGTTAAGTGGTCTTTTAAGAATATTGGAATTCACTTTTTCCTTTCCTAAACTGGAATATTATTAAATTGTTTATGTTTTTTAGACTTCACTTTGAACATTAGTAATAGTTCATAAAAGTGCACATAAATGATTTTTTAAAACCAAATAGTACTTTACTTTTAAACCAAGTACTACTTATTTATTTATTTATTTGTTTGTTTGTTTATTTGTTTAATTTTATTTTTTATGGTGACAATGGTTAACGAAATCCAATAAGTTTCATTTGTACACTTTAACAGTAAGGCATATATATATTTACACTGTGTGTTCACCTCCCATAGTTAGATTTCTTTCTGTAACCAGATATTTGACCCCCTTTACCCCATCTACCTCCCCACTACCCTCTACCTGCTACCCTCTGGTAACTACTAGTCTATAGTCCATGTCCACGAGTCTCTGTTTGTCCTGTTCATTTGTTGTTTTTAGGTTTATATCCCACATATAAGTGATATCATGTGATTTTCAACTTTTTCTGTCTGGCTTATTTTGCCTAGCATGATTTTTTTTGTGTGTGTGTGTGATTAATATAAATTTATTTTTATTTTTATTTTTTAATTTATTTTTTATGGTGACATTAGTTAATGAAATCCAGTAAGTTTCAGCTGTACACTTTAACGATAAGACATATATGTATTTACACTATGTGTTCACCTCCCATAGTTAGATTTCTTTCTGTATATCATAATAATTATTTTGCATTATTTACACACACACGTGCATATATATATATATATATATATGTATGTGTATATATATATATATATGTATGTATATATATTTGTAGAGAAAGTTGCTCTTTTAATATACTAAACTCCGGCCTACTAGGAAATTACTATTTTAACATTCAGACAGAGTTTCAACCCAAGCCTTTTCTGATGAGTCAACCTGACTAATGGAGTCTCAGCTATATTGGTCTTTCCTTCATTTGATTGATTGATTGATTGATTGATTCATTCATTTAAATAAGGAACCATCCTGGATTATCTATTGCAAACCAGTTATCAAATGGATTAAAGTGATATGAACTAAGGAGCAGGGTATGGAAAGGCTAAGAATGAGGCCAGAGCCTGGGGGATGTGATTTCACTGTTCCAGGGGTACTGAAGCTTGTTGGCAACAGAAAGGCAAGAACTTGTGGAAATGGGTGTAGCAGGCACCTAACTGCAGGTGACAGAAGAGCTCCTTGAGTTGAGACTGAGTAGCCATTCCCTGAGTGTCCCAGCCAGGATAATGAGGGATAGGCTGTCTGCTTGCCTGGGGACACTGCCCTTTTGCAGTGATACCTGTAGGAGATGTTAACTAGTTCTTGACTTTTTTCCCCTCATCTACCCACTCCCCTCTCTTTTGGCAACTGTCAGCTTGTTCTCTGTATCTCGGGTCTATAAAGAACAAACTCGTTAAAGCAGAAATTATGCATCACTCCTTGTATGTCCCATCTCATGCAGAGCTGTGGGCAGGTAGCTACCTATATGAGAGCTCGGGAAAGAGCATGGGCTCTGAATCCAGATAGGTCTGGATTTAAATTCTGGCTCTGCCACTTTGGAATTGTGATCTTGATAAGTTGTTTCCTCAATTTTTTCTTCTTCAAAACAGCAAGGAAAAAAGAGTTAAGTCATTATTAAGATTAACGTATCTACCTAGAACTCGATGCATTTTTGCTCTTCATTCCATGTTATTTTTTGTCTCTTCTTCAAAGTGTCTTCACCTCACCCCACAACTGCTTGTGAAAATTATTTTTAAAGTCTTTACTTCTACCCTCCTACTTTTTTATTCTGTGCTTTTTTGTTGTTGTTTTTTTGTTTGTTTGTTTGTTTCCACTGTTGCTTTTCGGTGACACTGATCAAAAGCAATTGGAAAGACCTGGTAGAATTTTACTTATATTTGATAAACTCTTGGCAATAAATGAGGCAAAAACTTGAAAAGAAGCTTACTAGAGAAATCACTCATGGTCGTTAGGATCAATTTGAGTTTTTATGCTTAATGGTTTTACTTGAAAACTATCGAATGTCAATTTCATTGGATGATTCAAAGGAGAAGTCATTTACTTAAAGCTCAGAGGTAATAAGACCAAGGTGGTAGGTCAGATCACATGATGATGTGATTAGTTGTTTTCATTGGACTTGACTACATTTATAACCGGAAGCAATCAAATGAGTAAATTATATCAATCGGAATTCAACTCACCTATAAAAAAGACAACTCTACATTCTATTCCTGCTTAATATTGTGAATATATCCATGTTGTTCTTTATGAAAAGCAATACCTTAGCTCCTTCATAAAGATGAGAACCCTGCGGACTTTAGATGACTTTGCCACAATCACATGTCTTCTGAACATCTTGCTTCCCCAATAGTACTTTTTCCCCTCCTAAGGAGTGCAGTGCTTCTTAAACACCTGTTTCATGTCACCTTATATAAATTCCTTTCATTTTACTTACATTGCAAAGGGTTCCCTCCCATTGCTCTACTCTCCATAGGGGTGGTGGTATAGCTGGAACATGTTATACTGTGGAAATTACTTCTAAAAAGCACACTGACAATTGCTATTATTAACACAATTGATCACTGAGCTCTTATGTCTGGAAAGAGAGTGAAGGTGTTGTTAAACAGATCCAGATTCTCCCAGGCTATCATAAAGATGACATTTTGGTGAAAAGTTTAATGACAGGAAGTTTTTAATCTCTTTTAGCATTGATTAGGTAAACAGCATTGTTACCTTTCAGCTAATGTATTCATTTATTCCCTTTAGTTGCACCATTTTGTGCTTCAGCCTCCAACCATTAAATTTTGAGCATTGTGAGAAAGGTTTCATTGGCATCACTTATCGCCATTAAAACACTTCCCTTCTTAATGTTGGCTGCCAAAGTATGTGGTATCCTGTGGAGCAAGAGAATGAGGACATAGATTGCAGTGAGGCTGAACGGTTTGCACTTCCTAGCAGTGACACTAGACATCAATCTTTCCTAAAGACAGCTGAGAACACATTAACGTAAGAACTCTTTGAAAAGAACAAACGAGGCATTATCCAACCCGGGGAAAAAAAATGCAACAATAGCATTTTCCTAGTAAGTTTCTCAAGGATAAAAATGCCCTGAAATTACTTAGATTGTCATGTTGGTTGTAAAAAGAAACAAATAAAAAGCAGTTTCTACTTTATAAGGTAGACATTTATGAGGTTAAAATTATTTATGGCATGGTGTTTGAGAATCATTTAATTGCATCTCACAATATGTGTGTGTTTCATGTTTTACATGTGCATATCAGCTGGTCTTACAAAAGAATGCTAATTTGGTCACAGTTAATCTGTTTCACATGGTCTGCAGCATCAAACGTGACATCATTATAGGAAATCATGTTATGCAACACTACGACACCAGGAGACCTGATTTTTTTGTGTGTGTGGTGATCGTTATTTGCCAAGGTTTTAGACAAGCTGATCATGAGAAAAGACAGAATTACTAGAGAAATATGTTAAAATGCCTGTTTTGACCTACACTAATTTGTCATGTTATCTACCAATAGATTTGTGGTTGCTCAAATATACATTGTACTGCAAAGCTCACAGATCAAGGTGAGTTATTGTGGATTCATGAGTGTTAGATTTGTTTAGAAATATTCAATATGGTCCATAGATTTTTTAATATTCTGCTTCATGAGCTTTTACCTGTAAATAATTTAATTGATCTTCATTTTGTGAAGATGAACTTTAAAAATAACAGTTCCTAATACTAATGACATTATAAAAAGTTTCCAACAATTTGTTTTAGAAATTATATTTAAATACAAAGGTATACTCTTAGGCAGAGTATTTTCTCGATAAAAGTATGATTCTTTGTATTTGACAGGGTATGATTAAGTTTAGATCAAAGTACAATCACACATATTTGGAATGACAGAAGAGAGGGAGAGATGAGGTACATGAAAGCCTTGATTGACTTCCTTTAGATTTACAGGCAAGTGGGGGTTACACTGTAACAGAACCTCATGGATAGTCCTATGTTTCGACCATTTCTTTGTTTTTCATTTAACAATTTTTAAATGTTTAGGGCATTTTGTGTAGCCATATTGTGTGTGTGTGTGTGTGTGTGTGTGTGTGTGTGTGTGTGTTAATGTATAAGCTTCTGAAAAAAATTGATTAAATAATATATCACTTTCATATTGTTCCAACCTCAAAACTGTTTATATGCATATATGTCCAAATAAAGATTAATTTTACAATGAGGTAAGTTTAATTATAAGCAAGTAAGATAGCTCAGGTCATGACATCCTACAAATGGTTAAGAAATCTAAAACAACGTCCAGATGAATGAACTCTAAATTGCACATTCTAACTTCAGAACCAGAAGAGCAGCAATCTATCATATCATAGTATTTAACATACTTTGATGAATTAGAGGAAAACGTCCTTTAGTATGAAAGCCATAGATTATTTTATAATTTGACTTGTAAAATACAGTTTTTTTAGTTTCTGCACGTACTATTCCTATTAATTTCTCTAAAATATCAAGTTGTTGAGAAAAGAATATCTCACATTTCATTATTGACCTTCATGAATAACCCTTGACATTTCACATTCCTCTTCACATTTTCTCATATATATGATTGTTCCTTTAGTAATAAAAGCAACTTTTAGGCCTGTTTGCTAAAGTGTAATAGAAGACAGTATCACAAGCTAATGTGAGGTCATTTAAAAAAAATTAATTTATATTGGGTTTTGTTCTAATTATATGCTAAGCACTGCATCAATATCTAAATTGAGGTTAGAAGGGTACAAAAAAACATGGAGGCTTAGTTCCACTTTGAGGTCTTCCCTGTCTGTTATCTCCTTTGCCTGGGTGACCAAAACGATGGCAATGCCGTTAAGAAAGAAAGAACAACAAGAGACAGAAAGCAAGATAATGAGATAGATTCGGAGCATAATATGTATAGAATTCTCAGAAGGAATTCAGACCAAGAAGTCAACAAACACTGAAATATTTGGGATTCATCAACCTTTGGATAATTGATTACTTAAGTCATTTCAATTGATAGCACACCATGAAAAACAATGGGAGTGAGGGACAAAGGAAAACAAGAACTAGTTTCTTTAAGGTGTTTGAGAACAAGAGAAGAAGTTAGGGAAATGGACTTGGCCTGAGTAAAGAAAGAGAAGAACTGGGAGCAGGGGATGTTACTAAAGTCAAAAGAAAAGATTTTCAAGACAAAAGCAGTTGTTAAATGTTTTGGAAAGTTTGAAGAGGGTGACATCTAAAAGGGGGTCTTTAGTTTTGGCAAGAAAGAGACCAATAATGATTTTGGAAAGAATTAAGTGATATTAGGAATGAACTTAATGGTGGGAGGTAAGGAAGTAAATTCTGCTCTTTTAAGATGTTTGAGATAAAAACAAATTAAGGAAAGGGAAGGTCAAAGGATCATATTTTACAAAGTGGAATGTTTAGATATGACTGAAGTTAGGGAGAAGGAGTCAGTGCATGAAAAAGGAAAAAAAAATTTTAAATCCTTGATTTTACTAATGAAAATATACATGTTTAGCAAATGAAATAGTGTGACTTGGTTATTAATTATTCAAATAAGCCAGCATTATTTGATAAGCATTGGTTTAATTAATAGAAAAATATATATTATTTAATTAAGAGAAAAGTATGCAAAAAGACAATGGCAGATGCTGTGGAAAATACAAAATGGAGAAATTAATCTCTCTGATTAAGAAGCTTTTAAATAGGTGCGAGTGCAAAATAGCAGAATATTTGTGATATTAAAGGCCAAAGAGTAATAAGAATTGTATAATTGTGGTTGGGGAGGACTAAATATGATTTCCTGAAAAAAATGACATATGCAGTGGTCCTTGAAAATTAAGAATATTTTGACAGGTGGTACACAGACAGGGGACCATGAAAATATTGAGGATGTTCAAGAAGCCCAGAGAATGGAGGGTACAAGAGAAAGAGAAAGAGAAAGAGACATGTTATTTTCATGTAATACTCATGTGTCACAAGTGGTTACTCTTCTGATTTTACTTTAATCATTTAGAAATGTAAAAACTTTCTTAGTATGATGGCTGCATAAAGCAGGTTGTGGGCTGGATCTGGCCCATCATGGCAATTTGTTGATATCTGCACCAGGTTGGGAGTGATATAAGAGTAGCATGTCTTATTCATAGATATTATGCAATGAATATTTGCAGACTGTACTGAGACAATGAAGCCTCAATCTAGGAAAGCGATTATAGGATAGGAGAGGAAAGAAGCAAATGATACAGTGGATTGATGGAAGCCAATAGTGACAGATCGATGGAGGTTGGAGGAAAGAAAAGGGGGTAATAGAAGGTAAGATAGTCATATTAGAAGGTCAGAAAAAGGAAGATGAAGCATCAGTAGAAAACAATGAATTCAGTAATAAATAGCATTTGGGTTTGATGATCATTTAGCAATGGGATCATGTTTGGGGGATCTCAGGAACATAATATGAGCTTAATAGCAGATATGTTCCTGCATAACCACTTCCATCCCTCATTGCCCTAAGGTCACAGAACATTATAGGAAACTTCTTCCTCCAGCAGTAGTGTGTCCTGGTAGTCATTGATATCCTCCCCTTAAAACCAGACATACATTCAGATTTAGGAAGTACTTTGAAGGGGACAGAGGAAAGGGCAAAGTAACTCACCAAAACATTCAGTTCTAAGATGTGTCAACAAGCAGTAATAACCGAGTGTGGAACATACAGTTCTCAAATGCACAAAAGGAAATCTATCAGATGCAGATTGCTTCCTCAAAGACCAGTTACAATACTAATCTATGGTAGAATGACACCATTTATAATGGATAGACTGACTTGTTTTAATTGGGATATTCAGTTCTGATTCAGTTCAGTACCTTCATTGGACACTGTTGTATTTCTTGCAAATTCAGTAATACAGAAAGTTTCTAACATGAAAAGCAGACTCATTTGCTATAAAAGAGTAAAAATTAGTTTTAAAACACAAAGGCAAATGGTAAGACCTATAGAAAGCCCTTATTATTGGCAAAGGGATCTTGGCAGGTTTTTATTGTTGTTGACAGGGGTAATCTACATCCTCAAGGTTTATTAGAGAGGGAATGAAAACAGATTGCAGCCACTTTTCAACTAATGGTTTTAGTACAATTTTCTCCTGTTTTCCTTTTTCCTGACGATCCCTGGTCATCTTGCTTCCCTGTTTGCTTCCTTTTGTTGCTCTCTTTTCAAACTTTGAAAATTATTTGTTCTTGGATTCTGTGACTTGTCGAGACAAATTATATAAATCATTGTTCCTAACATAATCCAGCAGAAGTTCAATGTGCCTCACCACAAGCGAGCATGCTGCTCAGAAGGAGGGTCATAGAAGTGCTTGCTATTTCTAGCTAACTCTATTGACATAAAGACAGTTCTTCTCCCATGATTTCTGCCCTCTGATTGTGCTAGTTAGGTCATTATGAATGCCAAATAGATGTTAATAAATACTCTGGAAGGTTTCTTGCTTTTAATCTATAATAAGCATGTGGATTCCTTAGAATCTAAATATATTATAAGACTCTTGTGATAAAATCACTAACAGCACCAAAACCTCAATCATAATGTAAATGTTGCTGCTGACAGCCAGGATCCAACTGCACTAGAATTTGCTTTTATTAAATGTATATGTGATTTTCATGAGACATCGCAATGGTCAAATCTATAATTACTTTAAGATGTAATACTGATACATTTTATTTCAAAGAATTTTTATTTAATTTTACTAACTTTTGCAGAGAGAGAGAGTTTTCTTACAGACAAGGCTAATTTTCCACACAGTTGAGAGGTAAGAGAATCTTCCTTAACCCTTATCACTGACCTATTATATTTCTAGAAATTTCAGTATTCACATCACTTAAAAATACTTTAGTTCAATGACATGTTTTGTATTGAGTGGGAAGGAGCTCTTTCCATGCATCGTCATTGGTATAAATCAGGATGCTCTAGCAGATCACCTGGCTCACAGTCTAGGGCTGAGGAACTGTAAGTCTGAACTGAGAGAATCGAAATCTAAGTGATTATTTGGTTTTGGCTAGTATCAACATACATCATGACTAGGAGTAGAGGGGTATAAATGAAGAATGATGGAGCTTAGAGAAGGAAGAGTACACATTGAAATCAAACTCTTATTAATAGTACCACTTTCAGACAACCTTGCATATATCCTTGTAATAGAGTGCACAGTAAAAATCAAAAACTATAATTTTATTCTTAAGTTAGTAGGCAACCAGTTTATCTCATGGTTGGAAGTGATACTGAGAATATATGGGTTAACAACATGCAATAAAGCTCAGTCAGCTTTGAATGATGATTGCAAAGTGCAACCTTCTCTGCTTTCATACACAAACACACTATTTCTTTTTATTTTTTCTATAGGAGAAGCTGTTACATCATGCTACATATCTGTATACCTACATGTGGAATATAATATGAAACTGTGTATTTTTTGATTATGGTGACAATGGTTAACAAAATCAAATAAGTTTCAAGTGTACAATTCAACAATAAGTCATATATATATATTGCATTGTGTGTTAATTGCCCATAGTTAGATTTCTTTCATATCTGTCTCTCTACCTTAAACATACACAAACATACATACACAAAGCGTACAATACACATGTGTGTATGTGTACATATATAAATTACATGGGAAATGTATTCCATTCTCTTTTTATCTTTATAGATTCATTTTTATTCTTGTTCCCTTTTAATTCCCAAAACATATATATGTGCAATTTCTTCCTACGAGTGAGCAGTATTTAGAAATGTTAGTTGTAAATTGTCTCTTAGAAATTAGGTAAAACTCTTTCTCAAAGAAAATCACATTTTTATTTTTAATGCAAGTGAATGTGGTAGATAGTAACAACATTCTTATAAATATGTTTTTAAATTTAGCCTTGTGATCTTAAGTTTTCAGGTCTGCCTGTAGAAAGATATACAGCTCATCATAAAACTAAAATACTGTTCTTTAACATGTCCGACAATATTTTAGGAGGGAGCTGCTTTTAGCCTTTCAACTTGGGAAGACAAAGCTCACCTCTCCCTTCGCCCTGGGATGAGGAACCTCCTCTCGCTTCCTATTCCACCTGCCTGACATAGGATAAGGGAAGTACACATTTAATTTTAATATATGGCTAGTTTGGTGTTTTGTGGTTTTGGACCATGGCTCTAACTTTGAAAGGGTTGGATAAAGAGGGTAAGGTGTGGAGAGAGAATGAAAGAGAGAGGCCATTGGGGGCTCATTCCAGTTTCTAGCTTGAGCTCTTTTCTTTTTTCTTCAATTTATCACTCCTCAAGGCCTGTCTGTCCACTTCCTTTTTTATTCCTAATATTTCTGGCTTATCATAAGGACCTTTATTTCTATCATTTTAATCTAACCCTTGTGTAACAGAACAGAACAGGTCCTCTAGCTCGGGGGTCCCCAACCCCGGGGCTGTGGACTGGTATTGGTCCGTGGCCTGTTACTGGTCCGTGGCCTGTTAAGAACTGGGCTGCACAGCAGGAGGTGAGAGATTGGCAAGCAAGTAAAATTTCATCTGTATTTCCAGCTGCTCCCCAGCGCTAGCATCACCACCTCAGTTCTACCTCAGATCATCAGGCATGAGATTCTCATAGAAGCCCCGGTCCCTAGTGCCAACAAGGTTGGGGACCACTGCTCTAGCTTCTCTCCTCTCTGTCGAAGAAAGCCCACAGTTTCCCTAAAGTTTTCTAAAAGCTCTTATTCCCTGCATACCTATACAAAGATTTGTGTACAGCAGGGATTCAATAAGTTAGTGCTAAATATGTCAATCTTTTTAATAATACACAATTTAAATGAAAACATTAAATATCATCTTAATTTTTAGACTTTTCTAAAAGTGATTTAAAGTAGAATACAATTGACATAAATATGGGCATAGCAAAATTCTGAAATTTTAAAATCACATTTTTATTTTTAGTGCAAGTGAATGTGGTAGATAGTAACAACATTCTTAAAAATATGTTTTTAATTTTAGCATTACATTATTTCTTGCTTTTGCATTGTATAGAAACAAGTTTTGATTGAAAAGATGACATCAATTTTTATGAATTTTTTTGCTTTATACTGAAAAGCTATGTTTTGTTCAAATTTTGAAAGAATATAAACATATAAATGGAGAATTTTTATTTTAAAATTCCTCATGCTAGAAGTTAAAAACTTCCATGTGAACATTAAAAAATATATTAAAGTCATGATTGCTAGAAAAATTAGAATGATAATTTAGTATTTGTGATAATTTTAGAGCCATCATTTGTTACCTCCTCTAGAGAGATAATTTAATATGTTCCAAGCACCTAGATAAAAAGTGAAAAATTTGGTCACTCCTTCAGATGGCTGGTTTCTATGATGCTGAATATCAAGATTTTGCGAAGTGTTTTGAACAAAAATATGGAGGTCTAGCCAACTTATCGATTTTATTACTGATTTGCCATTTTAAGATATACTTGATAATTTGTGTTTGGTATTAAGTAGAAAAAGAACAGATTAGAAAAAAGTACAACGAAGTATATCTGTCTCTAATTGCATGAGTTAGTAGTGTCATCAATTTCCTAATCACACTTTTATTTGCTGCTACAGGAAGTAAATGCAGTTGTGATGATGAAATTGATGGCATTAATTCATTCAATGTGTAGAGAATAGGAAATATGTGAGGATATATGTATTATATTCACCAGCTATTACATTTTCCAGTTAGACTTTAGTTTCATAGCATGACCCCGTTACTAATTTTTTGTTTGCTTAGCTCAATTAACTTCTTTAAATGATTTATCAATCATACTTATCTGTTAGAAAGAGATAAAACATATATAATAGAATATTACTCAGACATAAGAAGAGATGAAATACTACCATTTGTGACAACGTGGATGGACCATTAGAAAATCATGTTAAGTGAAATAAGCCAGACAGAAAAAGTTGAAAACCACATGATATCACTTATATGTGGGATATAAACCTAAAAGCAACAAACAAATAGGACAAACCAACAGAGACTCATGGACATGGACAATAGACTAGTGGTTACTAGAGGGTAGTGGGGAGGAAGATGGGGTAAAAGAGGTCAAATATGTAGTGACAGAAAGAAACCTAACTATGGGTGGTGAACACACGATGCATACATGCCTTACTGTTAAATTGTACACTTAAACTTACTGGATTTCGTTAACCAATGTCACCATAATAAAAGAAAATTAAAATTAAATTTAAAAAGACAACTTTTAAAGGATTCACTTATATTTGGTTTCCTCAAATTCAAAATGACAATTGTTTCATTCAAAAATAGGAAAGTCCAGTGTTTTATAGTGGTAGAGGATAATTGTAAAAGGCAATAGGCAGTTGCTCCAATTCAAGAGGTTTAGCAACATCATTTAATAATGTATGTTGAGCTCCTCAATGTCTTTTATTTAATGGAAATTATCAAATATGTGCTATTTGAGAATATTTGGACCCAGTCACCTCCATTTCTGAAGGAGAAAATATCCAGTTAAAAAGTAAATAAGTCATGGGATATAATGTACAACATAGGGAATACAGTCAATAATATTGTAATAACTTTTTACACTGACAGATGGTAACTTATTGTGCAGATAATTTCCTAGTTTGTATAAGTATGGAATTTCTATGTACATCTGAAACTATAGGATATTATATGTCAGGTATATGTCAAGTAAAAAAAATTCAAGAGGAATGTGAATGCATCACATAAATTACTACTGAAAGAATAAAAAGCTTTCTCTTCTTTAATGAAACTCTTTTTCCCTTTCCTCTCTTAATTTCACTTTAATTACTTATAAAATTAAAAATTCGAACAATAACTCCACAAGCTTCTTAAGAGTTCTCATGTTCCACAGTCACCACGCAATATGCTAAATGTTGCATAAAGTGTTTCTAACATGCCTTTCTCGGCGTCAAGCATCATTAATGTTTTGCAAATATGCCTGTAACATTTTTTCCTTCATAACTTGTGGGTTTTCCAAATTATAAGTGAAGGTACCCAATGGTGCCCCAAACTTCCTGGCCTATTAAAGATTAAAGATTAAATAGATATCATATAGCTGTAAAAATCCATTATAGACTTGTGCTTATGTCTCACATTAACCGAAGGGGTTATTTCTCTCCATTCTGTAGGTGACAAGATATAAGACAAGAGACTTATTTAGTTATATTTTAGATGTATAATACATATAGACTTTTCTAGGTTCTAGATGCTTACAAATTTCTCATTCTAAAAACATTTCTCCAAAATATCTCCTGTTCTTTGTTATAAGTACTAAATTTTTTTAACAAATTCTCTAGTATATAAATTGAATTACATCAAAATTTAAACTTTTGTTCTTCATATAATACTGTTAAAAAATAAAAAATCAAGCCACAGATTAGGAGAAAATATTAATAAATAACATTTAATAAAGGACTTGTATGCAAATCTCAATAATAAAAAATAATCCAATTAAAATGTGGGCACAAATTATGAATAGACAGTTCAAAGACACAGGTGGCACATTAGCATATGGAGAGATAATCATTGTCATTAGCCATTATGGCAATGCATTTATAAAATTTCAATGCGATGCCATTACATTCCTATTAGAATGCTATCAAATAAGTAAATATAAATATAAATAAAAATATCAAGTGCTGCCAGAGATGTGGAGCAAATTTAACTCTCATACACTGCTGGTGGCAATGTAAAAAGGCACAGTCACTTTAGAAAGCAGTTCTTAACCATCTAAATGTTAACATACCACACAATTCAGCAATCAGTACCCAAGTGAAATAAAAACTTATGTTCACAGGAAAATTGTATTAGAATGCTTATTATAGACTTTTTTATTTGTAATTGCCCTAAACTGGAACTGAAGTGTTCTTTAACTGATGAATGGACAAAACAAAACAAAACAAAAAAATGCAGTACATTCATAGAAACGTAACACTGAGCAAAAAACGGAGCAAAAATTCAGCAAAATGGAATATTCTGTAATACATTATGCTGAGTGAAGGAAACCAGACACAAAAGGCTAAAAAACCATATAATTCATTTATAAGACATTCTTAAAAAGGCAAAACTATAGGAAAGAAGCCAAATCAGAGGATGCTAGGGACTGAGAATGAGGTTGAGGGGGATTGACCACCATATTATCTACTGCTTTGTAACATACTAGTGGCTTCTCTCAGAGTTTCTGTGGGTCAGAAATCTGGGCACAGCTTACATGAATGCTTCTGGCTTTCATGAGGTTGTAGTTGAGCAGGTAAGCCGTCTGCTGACTGCAGTGTTATCTGAAGGCTCAACTAGAGGAGGATCTGCTTCCAAACTCACTTACACAATTGTTGGAAGGATTCAGCTCCTTGTGGAGTTTGGATTAAGGAGTTTAGTTTCTTGCTAGATGGTTAGTTTGAGGCTCTCCTAGTTCCCTGCCAGATGTGTTTCTCCAAAACATAGCTCACTACGCGGCAGCTGACTTTCCTCAGACAAAGCTTCTGAGAGTACAAGAGGAGTGCACCCAAGACATAAGCCACTGTCTTTTTATAAGCTAATAACAGGAGTCACATCCTACAGGCTTTGCCAAAATTATACTCACTAGAAGGGGATAATTGTGTCTAGCTCACACTCGAGGGGAGGGATTATACAAGGGAATGAACATCAGTAGAAAGGAATTATTGGGGACCTTTTTAGAGGCTGCTTCTCATAGACGGCCCTCTGGATCTCGATGATTTATATTTCTCCCACATTCAAAACATACTTACCTCTTTCAAAGTCCCAGGAATTTCATCCCATTTCATTGTCAGTTCAAAGTCCAGAATCTCGTCATCTAAATCAAGAAGTCATGTTAGAGTCAGCCTGCCACCAACACAAAGTGGAATGGGGAACGTTTTGGGGTGATCAAAACTGTTTTGTATCTTGATTGTGACAGTGATTGTTAGGTAAAACTCATAGAACTGAATACTAAAAGGGATATATTTAACTGTAAGTTATAACTTAATTTTTTTAAAAATAGAAAAAACTAAACATAAGAATGTAACATATACACAAACATATATAATACATTAAATTTTGGCCAAACAAATTGGTCAATGCATTAATAAAATATATTTATACAAATCTACATTTTGGCACTGGAAAGAAGTGTAATCTTTCTAATTATGTCATTAAAAAGCTATCATATGCTTGTATAATCATATCATATGCTTATATAATCAATCATTTGCTTATAAGAAAATTATTATTGACTATGACTTATATTAATATCGTTTCATAGGAATAAGTTTACTGTGATAATATTTTTTCTCTATAATATTTATTTTTATTCCTTGGAACAGATAATTCATAAATTCAAGTGTTAGAGAAGACAAACATATTTGTAAATGCACTATTAACTGTTTCTCGTTTTGTTTACAAAAAACTATTGGAATAATTTTTCATAAGTTATATTTTATAACCAATTTTAAAAGCTATTTACTTTAAATAAGCTGAATATGAACTGCAAAAAAAAAAATCCTGTATTCTTGTTTTTCCTAATTCTGAAAAGTGACAGCGGTAAGGCAGTACGATCCAGTTACTCTACCCTGTTTACACAGCTGTACTTCATTGAATGACGGCTTGTGTTACACACAGTTTGTGATAGGAAGTAAATGCTTTTAAAACAGCTAAAGAGACAGGTCTTTGACCTCCACCTTTGTGGATTCTTTGTTCCGCCATTTAGCTTCTGTGGAGGTTATAAGGAAGTAGTTCCAATATATTATTACCCTCTAATTTAACCTCATCTGATTAGCTTATCCCCTTGTGAATCCGTAACATGGATACATCGTGATGAATTTTTTAAACAAATTTTAAAAGGGTCAATAAAATGGACAATGTTTTTATGTGTAATGAAGTTTATAAGTAACAGGTTCTGAAATATTCAATGATGAGTGTGTTATAGAAAGAAATGGTGTTTAGAGTGTTTCACGGGTAGAATCTGTAAGAAGTTTTAGAAGTCAGGAGATTTATCAAATTTATTACCTCTTAATAAACTTGCACACAACATCTGAAGATATTAAGTGCCACAGGATTCTTTGTATATCTCTTATTCATAGCTATATAGGCTAGTCAATAAAGCAGAGATTTTAGTTATAGGTTATTTCCAGGATTATACCTGGGAAGTTAGAAGTCATTATGGTGAAGTCATTCTCATTTGTATAAGAAGAATATTCTTCATTGCTTGAGTAGAAATACATGGTCATTACCAGATATGATTCAAATGTCAACCAATTGGAATCTAAGTTACATATAAATTGATTATGAAAATACTTGTCACACTTGAAAACACATGACTTTAGTAGAAATGACTTCTATCTATGCATAATCCTGTTCCTAATCTCATTCTCACAGAATTAAGTCCTTCTTATATCTCTGAGCTATCATTTGTTTACCAAAACTCTTTTGCAAATTTCATCTGGTAACTCCCTACACAGACTGTCCAGAGAGCTTTTATTTTCTAAATGAATGACTGAGAAGTCCACCCAAATTGAATACATAAAAAATATATAAATTATATATAGCCATGATTTTTACAAAACCCTCGCACAAATTATCTGCCATGTGCCATGTATTTTAACTTTTAATATGTGGCAACCGCAAAAACCAATAACCCCAAATTTTCACTCTCAGGTTCACTGTTCAGTTTCCATGAATACAAGCCTAAAAGATTTAATTTCTAATCTATACTGGCAGAAATATCACATAGTTACTTCTTTCTCTTGTATTCATAGCAAAGGACTGAATATAAATTAGTTTAGCTAAGAACATAATTTTTTAAGTTGAATATAATGTAATGTGTCATTTTTATATGTAATTCTTATAGAAAATTAAAAACATGATCAATGTGATCAAATGAAAAATGTTGGCTTGTTCTCTTCTATGCCATCTACTTCGGGGGGGTCATTACAGTTGCATGTTTGTAGTACAGAAGAAAAACAAGCAATTATCCTTTTGGGGTGTATAAGAATTGCAAAGCATTATGAGGGCAATTTGTATGCTTGATGACATTAAACGACTTGCATTTCCTTTTTTATTATGAGGACAAACAACAATTATGTGGGATAATTTTAGAAGTGGTATTGTACTTTGGTAAGGCATAAACAGAAGAATACGTAACTATTAGCTAATATATTTCCATAAATAAAAAAGGAATCTTAAGTCTTAGGGTCAAATATTACTCTGCTTTGCCTCTTATTTCAATAGACAGATTTTGAAACGTCTTAAAAAGCCATCAGGAAAGAATATTATATAATATTTTATTCCAAAATTTATGCACAATTTCTCCCACCAGAGTATTCTTCTTTAATTAGAAATGTGTTATCACATACTGAAAAATCATCACTATCCATTGACTATATTGTTACAACATTACCAGTTAAACTTTATGATCTGTCATATTGTAATATGTTAGCAAAGTGTAAATTTTGGAAGTCATTTCAGTTTGCTGGAGGCATTTAATTATATCATATACACTATACATATTTATTGGCTATGTTTCAATTTTTTTATTTGTTCTTAATTTATACCCTCCCTGCTTCCAAAAGTAATTTGAGGCAGCTTATTTTAATTATAATTATATTAGCTAGCTTTTTCAGAGATGTTCCAGATTTTCTTTGTCACTCAACAGAGCAGTATATATAACTGAAAATGGAAGTTACTTTGTTCTTATTCTCATGGCTCATTTCAAATTATGTGTTTTGCAGAGGTTAATATTATGTGGGCTGGACACCAAACACACCACAGTTTTGAAGACTATAACTTATCCACAGCACTGAGACAATCTGTCCTCCAAATATATACTTCCTGGGTAAGTTGTATGAAATTGAATAAATGTGATAATATAATTCATTTTTTAAAAGTCTCAGCTGTTTCTGTTTCCTACGAGTAAACTAATAGAAGGTGTTTGCTAAAAAGCTTCTTTCTCCTCTTTAAGGGCAGACACACATGAAGTGGTGCTCTCCAATGATAGCCTTTTATTTGATCCCCAAAACTCTCCCTGATGCATATAGAAAAGTGAGAAAGTTGTTATTTTTTATTTACTATCAGGTAAGGGTAGTGATGTATAGACAATGTATCTCAATGCAAATATATGCAAACAGATTTTATTAGAAACTTTTAAAAGCAGTTCTTTAAAAATGAATTCCCATTTTTGCACAGCTAAGAAAAATCTACTTAAACTCTTCTATTTTTATCTACATATTAGAGCAGTTAATGAGATGCTCAACAAAAAGTTTGGCTCTAAAATATTAAGACTAATGAATAGGAGAAATAGCCTTTAGTTCTAAGGTTCTTCTAATTCACTGGGCAAAGCTGATCTACTTGGTAGCAGCCTTCATTCTGGATTGTCCCCCTTTAGGTCTTTTAACCATCCAAAATACTGCTGCTAAAATGCATGTTGAGCTAGAAAGTCAGAGTTATTGTGTAAGTGCATTCATCGATGAGCTATTTACCAAGTATAAATTATAATCTAACATGTATGAGTCTTTATAGTTTTCAAGATACTTCTCTTAGACACCATTTATTGAGTACACGTCATATGTCAGATAATCTTCTAAGAACTCTTGTATTTACTCATTTGATCTTCATGACTTTAAGATAATAATAATCTCATTATTAAATGATGAAACTGAGTCCACAGTTCAAACACAGAACTTGTAAAGGAAGGGGTAGAATGTGAACTCAATCGACCCGGCTCCAGGATCCCAGATCTTAATCTGTGTACTACATTCTCTTCTAGGTGCCTCTATACTGTTTTTCACTTATGATATTTCATTTGATTCTCACAAATAAACCCATGCATGCTAGATCAAGTGTTACTAATATCAGAGAACTGAAAATCAGTGAGGTTAATTAATTATACAGATAGTAAGTGATAAAGCCTCATGTTTGAAACCAGATGTCTCATAACCAATAGAAAAATATACTGACTGGTATGTGTTCCAACACAAACAGCAGAATAGGCACAAAAAGTCTATAAACCAGGATGGTACTAATACGTTTGCTGAAATGGATATTAAAAGAAATTCACCCCTGCTCCCAACACCATACACCTGTTATAGCTTGGATTAATTTCCTATGGCTGCCCAAACAAAGTACCAAAAACTGGGTAGCTTAGAGTGACAGAAATGAGCTGTCTCACAGTTGTGAAGACCAGGTGTCTGATATCAAAGTGGCTTGGGCAGGGCCATGGTCCCTCTGAAGGCTCTAGGGAAAGAGCTGTTCTAGTTCTCTCTCCTAGGTTCTGATAGTTCCTTAGTTGTGGGGAGTATAACTCCAGTCTTCAATTGCAGTATCTCTGTGTCTGTGTCCAAATTTCTCTTTATTAAAAAAAGACATCAGTCATACTGGATTAGGAGCTCACCCTACTCAATTTTGACCACCTCTTAACTAATTACATCTGGTGTGATTCTATTTCCAAATAAGGTCACATGCTGAGATACTAGGGGATTGGAGTTTGATGTCTTAGGGATAGGATTTTGACACGTGAGTTTTGAAGACATAAAATTTAATCCATACCACAGCTCTGAGCAATATAGATGAAAAAGAAAGAATATCTGTCTGTCTGTGTGTCTGTCTGTGTGTCTTTCTATCTATCTATTATCTATTTATTATCTTATTTTTTTCCATCTCCTATAGCGTGTGCTGAAATTCTAGATAATTAAATGTGGAAAAAAATATTACTTACTGCACTGTTACACAATTCAAAACTAGTTCAGGGCTCCAGTAAATGGAGGGAAGAACAAGACCCTAATGGAAAGAAGGGATACTGTATACCCTCCCTTCTTTAGAAATAGCTTCACTAATACAAACTTTTATTATCCTGTCCAAATTAGGCTGAATATCAGACTGATTAAAATAATGACCTCAACAATCTTTATTCTCGTCTGATTTATGCATTTAAATCAAACCTCCAGTAATTGCATTTGGGAGGAGAAAGCTCTATTAAGGATAGAGCTGTATTTGAAGTTGCTCCAAGGAAATCGGTGCAGTTAGTGAATTAATCATCTGAAGAATTGTCAAAGAAAAATTTTTATCAGAGCAACACAGATTTCAGAACTAGAAGGAATCTTGGAGATAACGTATTTAAATCATCTACTTTGGAAGCTAAAAAATAAATCTCAGAGGAACCCACTACATCATGCAGCATTGAACATCGTTGGTTGGAATTGAGTTTAGACTTCTCACTCCCAGTTGATCATAATTTTTATCCTGGTTTTATTTGTGTCATTCCGTCATTAAGTTAATGCATCCAAAGTTACAGATTAGTGAAAAATCTAAGAGAAATGTGAGTTCACACCTATCTATTGCAAGAATAAATTTCCTTTGCAGTCTTATATCACATCATCATCAAGGGCACAGAAAAATATGCTGAACAAGGAAATGAGCATTGGAAATACATCATAAGCTGCTAATTTGGGGGAGGGATGGGGTGGTGGGGGAGAGGGGGCAGACCGGGAAGACTTGCATTGTGGGAAATAAAAGGTGGGGATTATAAATCAGCTTGGATTCTTTTCTAGCTTTTGTAGGTCTATTTGAAGATAGCATAGATGGTTTAAGGTTCTGCAGTAGTTAACAGTCTCTGATAGGTCTTTCTAGACATTAAAATCAAAGAGCAGTCATCAGATTTCTTTATTTTTTCCAACTCTTTGTAAGACTCTTTTCATCAACACTGCTTCATCAGGCATGTAATTTGGTAGTTACTAAGGCAACAGTGTATTTTAGAACAAATAAAAAATGGGTCATGTCTTTGAAGATAAAATTGATTTGTGAAATGAAAAGCAAAATTAAGCTCAGAGTGCTTTTCTTTGATAGTACTATGCAAATTAGGATAGCAGACCTGTCATTTAAAGTAAAAGAATTCAACTTTCGAAAATTTCTAACCATACTTTTTGCATTTTTTAGTCCAGTTTTAGGCTTAGAGATAACATTACCTATTCAAAAAGAGTTGCCATTTTAAGTGAGGCTTATTTATTGCATACTAAATATATCATTTTGCATGCTACTTCAATCTTTTATCACACATCGTAATTAATATAATGCCTTAAACACGATAGTCTCTCAACTTTGCAAATAATAAAAAGTGTCTAGACTCATGGATATTATGTAATATATAACAGTGTAGGAATTAATATTTTGTTTTCTGCCAACTTTAAAATACCTGAATGTTGTAGTTTTATATTGAAAACATAGCTATAGAAGTGCTTAAAAAATAAAAGAATGGGATATATCAAAAGAATACAGAAGCCAACTTGAAAGAGCTCCGAGTGCCAAAATCTGGAACAATTTGAACAACAAAATAGCATTGTAAATAGCAATTTGAACAACTGTAGCCTTGTAAACCAAAGTATAAAATAAATAGCTTTGAAATCAGTCCATACTGATGTAGATAAATGATGGAATAAATAAATAAAAGGGGGCAAGTTAATGAGAGACAAATTTCCTTAAATAATTACAAATAATATATGT
Organism: Pteropus medius; assembly: GCF_902729225.1. Lineage (NCBI taxonomy): Eukaryota > Metazoa > Chordata > Mammalia > Chiroptera > Pteropodidae > Pteropus > Pteropus medius. The sequence goes on along the minus strand of NW_024342467.1, from coordinate 5,455,859 downwards.
AGATCCTGCTCCTCTCTAAGAAATGCAGCTTAATGCCTCCCTTACTCCTACTCTTTGAATGTGGCCTGTGCTTGGTAAGTCTTTTACTAAGAGTATGGAAAAGGGACAAAAGTAGGGAGGGTGACTTCAGAGTGGAGAAACTTGGCAAATGCAATCTTAGATCAAAGTCAATGTCGTCAGTGATGTCTTCTTTGAAACAAATACCCTTTGATTAGACATAATATAAATGTGATCTTGATAGCATGTACCCTTTGATAAGATATAATGAGAATGGTCTTTCACCTCCTATGGTCTTTGTCACCAAAACCCTAACCCCAGTCTAACCTTGAGAAAAGACATCTATCAAACCCAAATGGAGGGACATTCTACAAAATACCAACAAGTACTTCTCAAAAGTATAAAGGTCATGAAACACAAGGATCATCTGAGAAACTATCACAGGTCAGAGGAGACTATAGGATATAAAGTTAATGTAATGTTACAGCCTGGATGAGATCCTAAAACAGAAAAAGAACATTAGGAGGAAAAAAAACTAGTGAAATCTAAATGAGGTGGAGTTTAGTGGTATTTAGCTAACAGTAATGTACCAAGTAATGTTGGTTTCTTAGTTGTGGCAATGTGGCATGTAATATGTTAGCAATACAGGAGTCTGAGTGAAGGGTATGTGGGATCTCCTTGTGCTATTTTTGCATCTTTTCTGCAAATATTAAACTATTATAAAATATGTAGTTTATTCAAAAACACAACTACATGTACTTACCTACATTTTCATACTTGGAGCCACTGTATATAACTCTAGGAAAAATAAACTTAGAACTAGCCATTAACAATAGACATTGAAACTTGAGACCCCTAGAGTATCATAAAGAAAAAATGATTCAGCTAATGCTATTTTAAATAGCTGTTGTTCTAAAGTAATTCTTTATTTTTCCATTTTTAATCCTTCATTCACCCATGGTGATCTTTCCGGAAGGCCAGCTTTGAACAAGCTAAATTCCTCTGTAACTTTGAGAAGGGAATCTCATAGATTCCTTATAATTTGCAGAGCTAGTCAAAACCTGGTCCCAACACTCTCCAATCTCATCTTCCACACCCTCCATTGTCACCCCATCTCCAATTTAACAATTAATTTTCAGTTCCCTAAATCTTCTATATTACAGTGCCTTGGTACTTCACTGTACATTATCTCTGCCTGGAAAATTATTTTCCCTTTACCTCTGATTGTCATATCCTTCAAAATTCAATCCATTCCTCTTCTACAGATCCCTAACTTTTCCCAGGTTGCTTTTTTTTGTTTTGTTTTCTGTTTCAGAAAACACATATCTCTATTATACTACTTATTACTTTGCATTATTGGCTTTCATGCCAGCCTGTAAACTTTAAAAGACATGAATCTGTCTACTTCTTACTACTATATAATTAGTATATATAAATATCTGATATAGTCAGTGTTTAATAAATATGCATTACAAAATAAATAAAATAAAGTCATAATTATAAAATTTGTCAGAGGGAATATTTTTCTAAGTTAATTAGGGTAAGGCCAATGTGAAACTGTTAATGGTGCCATGTGTAAAATAATTTAAATATGTCATTTATTTAAACATTTTTGATTTAATAGATTCTCCAAAAATTAGAGCATTGGTGAATTATTTACCTTTTGGAATAGATATATTTTAACATATTTGTTATTGATGAAACTATTGAATGGGTAATAGTAAGCTGAGTATTTTTCCTAAAAGCATAGGAAATTAATGATTTAGTTAAAATGGCCGAGTTGAGTAATTTTTTTTTAGCTCTGTAGTGTCTCTCAATTATTAAAATCACTTCATTTTCTAGGTTGGAATTATAATGAACATAGTAAAATATGTTTACTAATATATTAGCAATCCAAAAAGGTAAATTTTAATCACCATTAAAGAAATATAACATCAATTTATGAAAATTTATATTAAAACCTTTATTGCTGTAATTTAGAGAATATGTAAATATATGATGATCTTATCATTGAGCATAATAATTTTTAAAATATATTGATTAGATTTATAAAAAGTAGAGAACAATTCGCTAGAAATAAAGAAGTCTCAGTCTTAGCTCGATCGTTAAGTAGCTTTGCCATTCTGAACTAATCAACTAATGTTTCAATCTCAGTGATTTTGCACATGAAATTGGGAAATTAATATATAGTCTGCCATCTCACATTGTTATTTTGAAGATCACCTTAAATATCAAGTGTGGGAATTCTGTAAAGTATAATGAATATGATTAACATGCATAATATTATTTTTATATTACGTATAAAACTGCAGAGGAACAGTTAGTGAAATCTCAGATCATTTTATTGCATTGTACTCCCTGCCAAACCATATAAGCAAAGACTATTTTCAATATGTGAGAGGTGGGGTTATATTAAGACAAATGTGAATAAATAAAGACACAAGAAACTAACACCTTCGATGTAATGCAGCCAAAAGCACTGGGGATAAAATTCTTATAACTCTTATGTCACAGAAGGAGAGCATGCCTTAAACCTCCCATGGAGTAAAGACACAAAACCTAACTCAGGAACTCCAAGGTATCCCTGCTCCACCCTCACCACCATTTAAAGACAGCTAATAAGACACAATTCATGTCTGCGTATTAAATAAATGAAGCCTTCTGCCAGTTTTGTCTTGACCAGGTTCAGAGCCTTTATTCTAGCATGCATCAAGAAGATGAAATTATTCTGTGGCTTACCAAGTAATTTTGAAATTTGGTAAAAATAAAATTATTCTCTGATTTTCAATGTTTTTTCTTTATAGAAATCTGATAGTCATTCGTAGTCCTTATAATGAAGGATAAATAAGGGAAATCATAGTGAAGATCTCTACATCAAACAGCATTATCTTACTGTCACTTTTAAATGATGTACAGCTCTTGTTTTGAGAAAGGTATCCAGTCATTTTTTTCCCCCATATACACTCTTGACTGGTGGAGCCAGTCATGGTGGCAGAGGTTGGGGATATAAGGAGAAGTAAGACATGAGCTTCTGTTCTTAAGGTGGTTGCTTTCCTTGGAGGGATTCAAGCAAGTCAATAGCTATTGTAATACAAGTTGTTAAGGTTTTAGAGAGAAGTGTCTGCTCTGATTATCATGGTGGGTCAAGGGAAGCATCACAGAAGAAATGATGCTTGAGCCCAATCTGTAAGAAGAGTAAAATTTTGCCATGGATGAGGTTGTAAATGGAACATTATGTAGAAGGAGAATGTCTATGAAAACACAAAATTATGAAAAAATATAATAAATTTAGGGAATGGCAAATAAAATGTATGGTATGTGTATTAGCTTTATGGGGCTGCATAATAAAGTACCAAAAACTGAATGGCTTAGAACAACAAAAATTTACTGTCTCAGAGTTCTGGAGTCTAGAAATCTGAGATTAATGTGTCAATAGGGTAGGTTCCTTCTGAGGGCTATGAGAAAGAATCCATGTCATGTTTCTCTCCTAGCTTTTGGTGGTTTCCTGGCAATTTTTGCTGTCCCTTGGCTTGTAGATTCATCACCCTGATCTCTGCCTTCATCTTCACATGGCTTTCTTCCTATGTGCATGTCTGTCTCTGGGTCTGAATCTCCTCTTTTTAAAAGAAACCCAATAAATTGAATTAGAGCCCACTTTAAATACCTCACTTTAATTTGATTCCATCCCTAAAGATTCTGTTTCCAAATAAGGTCACATTCTGAGGTTCTGGGGAACCTAGAACCTCACATATATTTTAGGGGATGCAATTCAACTCATAACAGTAGGAGTATGCTTAAAATATAGAATGTATGAGAAAGTGGAATGGGGAAAGAGAGAAATGGATACAAGCATAGAAATGGGAACAGAAAGATAGGCCTAGATTACTTAAAGATAAAGACTTTCTAAGCAGAAACACAAGCACTTATTCCAAACATACAATTTAAGTAGATGTGTTTTAAGGATAGAGTTCTGTACTTTGTCTCTGCAACCAGAAGACTTAGTTCTCTGTCATTACTAAAGATAGACTTAAGATGTATAGTACGGTGTACTTGATTATTAAATCTTTAGTTTCTCAATTCTGAAGGAAACAGATTTTTCTCTAAAGTAATATCAAAATAAATGAGAATCATAGAAGTGCAGATATTAGTAAAGTTAAACTACTTTATTAAAATAAAGTAGACAAATCTTGGGGCTCAGAGGATATTTTTCATTTCTTTCAAGGTAATTATCCATTTAACTCAACCACTTTGCTAGCACCTAGCTCTTCTCTTTCAACCCCTGCTTTTTCTGCTTATCATGCCTCATGGCTTCATTTATTACTTCATTCAACCTAAGATGCTTAATTTTCATGACTCTGGAACACACAGTCTGCCTCCGTCTGTTACATCTGCCCTGAAATCCCCAAGCCATGCTTGAATCCAGTCACCCACCTACTTCACTCCCACATCCAGATTTCTGAGCACCATGGGTGTCCTCCAGCACCAGCTGGGCAGTTTAGTGGCCCTCCATGTATGGCTTCCAGACACAGCTGAGCTATTGATGCTGCTTAGCAAGCTGTAAACATGAGCTTTCTTCCTACCTGGGAGAAGTCTTGCCAGAATTCCAGTCTCCTCACCATCTCTTCTCCATTGCTGCCCCTTTCTGTCAGCCAATTAACATATTTAAAACTTCACAGAGAAATGTGGGTGTTTCTCATTTTCCCTCTCTCTATTTTCTGTTTGGATATTTTCATTAAGATTTGGAAATTCACAAGTGCACATACTTTCTTACCTCTAGTTTTATAGAAAATGTTCCCCTCTCTTCAGCAGGTCTAGTCCTTAGATTGGTGGCATTGCTCCTACCTTAGTTCCTCTCTTGGACTTTGTCCGATCAGCTGCTGTTGGCATTTGTCCCTCTTCCTCCCAACTGGCTCCTTCCGAATACACCACAAATATATTCATATTTCTCACATTAAAGTAAATAAATAAACACACAAAATCTCCTCGGTCATCCACATTTCTAGTCAAGTAATAACATTTCCTCTCTCTTTCCTTGTTCTCAGGGAAAGAGAGAAGTAATTCCCTCCCTCTATTTCATCATGTACTGTGAGTGATTCTTAAACTCGAGGTCTCAATTATAGGTCTGCCACTCCACTGGTCCACACCTGCAAATCCAATATCATTTTTTTTTCAGATCAACTGATATTTGCACAACATATTTACTTATTTAGCAGCTTCCTTGGGATATGACTCAAGAACTCCAATACAATAATCCCTAGATTGAAATTCCCAACCTATTCTTCTTCCTGTTCACTGTCTTGGTGAGCAACATCATCCAATAAACAAGCCAGAAATCTGGGTATCTTCAGATACTCTTAAACCCCCCTAATCTTCTATGTTCAAATAGTTACCAAATCCTTAGATCTCTTGTGTGTATTCTGCCTCTCCATTCCCATGGCTACTGCTGTAGTAAAATGTGCACGATGGGCTATAATAATAGATTTCAAACCCATTTTTATATTTCTTACAAGCTTAAAGAAAAACATTAACTCCGCCTGCATGGCCTAGGATAAATCCAGTCTCCTTAGAATGTCATTAAAGGCTTTCCTCCCTGTTTTGACTGATGTCTGAATCATCTTTTGTTTTTGTTTTTGTTTTTGTTTAGCTATAATAAATCACAGACTCACAACAGACTCACCACAAGCTATAGATTATTTCTTTAAAAAATTGCACATTCCCTCATGCAGGCAAGCTCACACTTTGTTGTAATGATATCAAGGGAGTTCATGGACTCCCTGAGATCTATCCATGAGTCCCATGGTCCAAATGAATCTCTTGCCACATTCTCCAACACCTTCAGCAGTACCGAACTACTTACAGTTCCCCCAAATGCCATGTTGTTTCTCGCTTCGTGATGTTCCCTTACACAATCCCTGCCTGCCTCATTCACTTGATAAATGGAATAAAACCCATTGGTCCTCTATCCATTAGCCTAAGATCACCTCTAGGCTTATTCTCACTCTCTCCTCATACAGAGGTCTGGGGTATTCCTCTCCTTTTTGAGTCTATTATATATGACTTCTATCAAAAGATGAGGTAGACAGTGTAATTTAAAGCTAAAGAGCCTTGAGGTGAGAATGGCATAGGTTTAGATACAAGATAGAAATGGGTATATTTGGTAATGTCTCCTGACCCAGGGACTGAGAGTTTAATTTGAGGAAGAAGTTTCTTCTGCCAAATTAGTATCATTTGAAGCTTTATGATGGAAGTAGAATTTAAATTGGTTTTAAAAACTATAGAGGATATCGGAATGCAAAGATTTGGATGTAGGGAAAATGAGTGGTCATTCTCAGACCCACGTGACATTTACTAAGCTGTTTTCAACTTTAGAAATTAGAACCTTGGTTGTATTATTAGATTCTTTTTATAATCCTATGTTCTTTATAAGAAATTAACTTTCATGTGATTCATGTGACTTACTCCCTGACCTATTTGTTTCTTATTAGAAATGTGATTTTTTAGAATTCATGCTGAATTCATTTTCTAATTGTCGGTTCATCATTATATTTACTGATTTGTAAGATTTGAGACATTGTTTCATCAAACGTGTTTTTAGGAAATCTAATATGGGAAATTCATTAAGAAAGTAAGGTGGGCTAATAGGCTTTTGGTTCACGTTAGTATGGTAAAGGCTCTGAGAAGTTCTGCAGTAAAGAAGTTTCATTTGTTTAATTCACTACTTCACAACTTATTTGTCCATAGAACTCCCTTTTACACAAGAGCTGTTACTATCTCAAAGGACTATTCTTCCACACTTTGGAGAATTATAATGAACTAATATTCGTCTGGTACTCACTCCCTTACCAAACCAAACTTATTAAACATCCAAGATAAGTTGTTTTACATTTTTATTCATATATCAAAGATTCAAAAATACTCCTTAACTCAAAGTACTTATAGGTCATATATGTGTTTTAAGTATTTTTATTGACCTATTGTAAGAGAATTATTTTAATATATTTCAAACAAATCAAATTATAATATAACAGATCTTTTGGAACCAAAAGGATGACTATATTTCAAATGATTTTCTCATTTAAATTCATTTGAGGAAACTGAAGCCCAGAGAAGTTTAAAACTTTTGTGAATATCACAGAGCAATTCTGTAGTGGAATGAAGGCTCAAAAGCGAATATCTTGAGTAAGAGCCCAGGATTGTTTTTTGCTCACTAATCTAATTTATCGCTTAATAATACACTTATAAATAATGAAACTGATTCCATTTGTTATGACAGTTGAGATTTTTCACGTTTTAAGGTTAGAAGCAAAAACTAGAAGAGTTTATGTAAATGTCCAATTTCTAATGGATAATCATTACTCAACACAGTTGAAATAATATTTGGCCTAATTAAAAACAACACATTTCAAATAATTTAGAGGTAAAATTGTGATAGTCAAAAGAAATATTTTTAAAATATCAAGAATTTTGGAAATATTAACTCTACAAAACACAAAATATAAAGTAGAAGTCAGATTCTTTTTATTTCTATTTGGTTGCTTAGTTTTTCATTTAATAAGATTTTTTCTTACAACATGAAACCACTCTAGGGGATCAAAGTCATTAGGAGAACACAGCAGATTGTGCTTATTAGTTGATTCTAACCAGTTCTGCAGTTTAAGCATAAGTTGTTTTTTTTAAGGCAGAGGCATTTCCGTCTGTTTGGAAACATCAACCTTTAAATTTTTTTTCCACTATGGCATCATAGCCTCTTTCTTGCTAACTTAGAAAAAAATTAGGAGATAATGTATCCTTTGTCCCCTCCATCAATCACATAAAAACAAATTTAAAAGTGAAAATGTATCTCTCCTCTTTTTATATGAAATCACTTTCATTTATTATAATTTCATTTTATTACTAAGAATGCCAGGTTATAAGACAGAGTTGGGAGCTGTCAAGGTATAAAGGCATGTGATCCTACATTTCTTTTACTTAAAAAAAAAGTGAGTATTTTGTGTGTATATAAAAGACCTCTTTCCATCCAGGAAACACATCCAAACTTTTCAAGTTTAAGGAACTAACACACCGCCTGTGATATTTTTAAGTAGACAACATTTAATGTGAAATAGAAGTCCAGTGGACTTGGCTCCAGTATGTTTGCAATTTTATTACTGTGTGGAAATAAAATATAAAGAATAAGGTAAATTTGCTAAAGAATATGGTATATTTGCTGCAGTATATACTCAGATGTTGAATCATTAGTAATAGTATATATTTTGTTGAGAAATTATATGTCAAATTTTTAAAAATTTTAATCTTTCAGATATTCTACTCTCCCCTGGCCCTCTTCATACCACCTTCGGTATATGCTGTTCATCTTCAGTTCAATCTTCTCTACCAATTTTGGATCCACACAGAGGTAAATCTTTTTTCCTTTTTCTTTTTTTTTTACGTTTTATACCTAAATAGCCTGAAGCAATGTCCTGGAAATCCACTAGAAGCTGATTTATTGTGTAAGAAAATCTTTGTCTGCCTTCTTTAAGGAGAAACATCTGTTCATTTTTATTCCTTTTTACTGAATATATATTGCAAAGTTTATAAGAAGCAATGAGGCCAGTTGGTCTCAATTAAATAAAACCATTTTTTGAACTATTAAGTACCAAAACATTTTAATACTTTATTCAATACAATATCCTCCTGTATTACAGTTTAATAAATATTGTTTGCTAAAAGATATTGTAATTTATTTCAGTATAAAGATATAAATATATATTTGTACATTTTATGTTTATAAATATATGTAATGTTTATATATTCAATATAAATATTATTTATAAAATTATTTCTATAATGTAATTTATATTTACAATATAATTTATTATTATATAATGATAAATATTTAATTACATGTATAAACATGTATATTTATACATTATATAAGAAGTTCTTGAAAATGCCTTGAAAAAAATTTAATGCTGAAAGAAATTATAAAAATATTTTTTGATTGAAAATCTTGCTTTAATTTTAGAGCTTGAGTTTATTTAAAAGATAGTCAATATATTTTTAGATTTGTTTCCCCAGAAAAGTGAACAAATATAATTTCTCAGGTATTCTGTGCTATCTCAAATTGTCAGACTTGAATGTTTGCAGAAAGATCATTAAGCAATTGATTGGTTTATGAACTATTGCACTGATCTGGTTGTTACGTTCCAAAACTCACAGACCCAGAAAAATTCTTACTTATACACATGAGAACCCTTTCAAGCATTTGGTATTTATTGGAAGCCTTTTGAAGTTCTATAGGAAGCACGTTGACAGGTGTTGCAACTGGTTGAGCAATACCGCAAATCACAGCTGCATTAGATGTCAAAGCTTGATGCAACAAAGTACATTATTTCATTAATCTGTAGTATTTCATGCTATTGATTTACTTGGAATAAAGAGACTGTTACCATGACTTTGGGCACATGTGACGTTGTTTGAAGATCTATTGTGAAACAGCATTGCATTTTATGGTAGTTGACATACATCAAACAGTCAATACTACAACCATCTGAAAGAGTTGTTGAGGCCAATTGTGACTCTAGAGGTCAAAGACCAAATTTGTTTAAATCAGTGGAGGGAAGCTTTTTGATGATTTACATGGAGGGGTTAAAGGAGAATTACATTTTTATAGCAGCTCTGCTTCAGGTCATGCCATGTGTTGGGTCAGGTATTAGCCTGGATAAAGAACAATGGTGCCTAAGTAACTTCTGCCTTGTCCTGTGTCACTCAGAGAGGTTCATGAGCCAGGGCTTGGTTCCATCTCAGGAAATAAAGAATGGAGGAAAGTCCGTGGTGAAACATTTCTTTTAAGCTCAGAACCTCCAGGGGGCTTCATTTTCAACTTGAAAGCAGTGCATTAGAACCTCTCTCACCTATGTTGTACATCATACTTTTGAATATGCTGTATAATATGTAGTTACTACAGTTACGCTGTACCAGAAGCAAGAATACACTTCCCAAAATTAAAGTTTCGATCTTGGAATTTTAAATTGTATTATTAGCTATGAATATATTTCTGAGATTTTTTTTTTTTTGCAATTGCGTATTTAATTACATTCATTATTACAGATAGAATACTACTGCTTATTTACAAATAATAGAATCATTTAGGAAGTAGAACCAAAAGATTTGCTTCTAGAGAAAAGAGTGAGTAAAATAAAAAAAATGGTATGAGGAGAATTAACCTTTTTTTAAAAAATAGATATTTTTATCATATACTTATTCTACTTTTTCAGTTAAAGGTTAATACACATTAGATTAAGAAATAATAAATAAAAACTGAAAACAATGTCTTTCAGACTAGAAAAATACTCACTTTATGAATCTGTAGGCCATTTGAGCACTGTTTAACTTTAGGCATCATACTTGGGTTTTCATTCACAGAAATAATACATGAGCCACAGACATGACAGTGTTGACCAAAGAGCCCAGCACATTCCTGAATGGAGTTTTGGTTCTTACAGTTGTTTCACTTCTATAGACCTCTATAAAATCAGTTCTCACTCTGAGAGGATCTTGTCTTAAGGAATTACTAATTTTCTAAAAGTAAAGAAGAGTTCATTCCTGTCAATCAATCAGGTTAAGATAAGATGAATTAAAAAAAAAATGCTAACATGTTTTTGAAAGATTGTATGTACATAAGAGAAAAACTAAGTCATAAAACAAACTAGAATTTTTAACAATTTTTTTTTTACTTTTGAGTTACTTTGATGAAGAAAGAACTTAATTTTTGTGACTACATTTTGTTTATTGCTCATTCATCTGCTACATATAGTCAGACTCTTTTCTTGTGATTATACTAAATGCAATTATAAAAAGTTTTTTAATAGATGTTTTAAATTTGATAACTGTAAAACGTTACAAAGATTTTTGAGATATTACGTGATATTTGAGTGTTAGCTGATTTACACAATGAAGTAATAATAGTAACATCTATTACCTTTGGTTTATCTTAAATTTTAAACTTTCTTAACTATCATATTGTTTCTGTACATATCAGATGATGCTTGGGCAAAGAAATATAACAGAGAAATAATTCTTTGATATTAAAGATTTGAAACATGATTCAGTGATTTTTATAGTGCTAAACCGAAGCCCCTAAATAAAACATTATGGAGATAAAAACATAATGAGAAATCTCTTTATGTACTAATCTGGATAGATCTCCAAATAAATAAAGGTCCATAACAAGATTTAATGCATGCTAATATTTATATTAAAACAGGAAAACCAACTATGTGTTTTACATGTTTATATGTGCATAAAATGCCTCTAGAAGTACACCTGTGTAGCCAACTGTTTTTTTCTGTGGATTGATATTTGGGATGTCTGGGACAAGAATTAGAATGGGACATTAACATTAATTTTACCCATTCTGATGTGGGAGAGTTATTTCATAGTAGTAATATTTCCCTAATAACTAATGTTGTTTAGTAGCATTCTATTAGTTATTGGACATTGATATATTTACTTTGATGAATTGTCAGTTCAAGCTCTTTATTTTTTTTTATTGTGTTGTTTGCCTAACTGATTTAGTGACATTTTTTATAGACTATGGATATGTCATATATCAGATACATATATTTTAAATATATTCCCCTAGTTTGTAACATGCCTTTTCATTTTCTCCTTGGTGACTTTTGATGAAAAGAAATTTAAAAATTTAAATTTAATTAATCATTTTTTATGGTTAGTTTTGTTTGTTTTTGTATTTTCTCTAAGAAATCTTCAAATATCACAAACTCTCAAAGAAATTATCCAAATGATTTCTTCTGGAAATTTTGAATTTTAATATTACCTTAGAGTCTGTGATATGCTTTAATAAGCTTTTGTATGTAGTATTTGGTAGGGGTCAAGAGTCATTATTTCTCTGCACATACCCACTCACTCTAACACCATTTATAGTGCAGACTTTTATTCACTGGATTACCTTGGTGCTTTTGTAGACAAGAAATTGACCATATATGATTGAATCTAATCTTAGACTTCTATTCTCTTCAATTGATTTATTTGTCTCCTCTTATATGAATCCTCCACTTTGATTAGTGTAGCATTATAGGATGAATGGTTTGTACAATTAGTAAAATTTGTTTTAAAATTCTCTAAAAGTTTTATTGTACGTGATTCTGTAGTCTTTGAATAAAGACAGTTCTATTTCTGTCTTCCCTGTATTTATATCATTTATTTCTTTTTCTTGCCTTATTGGACAGAGTTTACAGAGAGTATATTTTAAATTAAATTTGAGGGAAAACAAAGAACATGAAAATTATTTCCTTAACCATTATTTCCATATCTTTCTCTTCTCTTGGAACTCCAAATACATGTTTATTAGACTACTTGATATTACCTCACAGATCAATAATGCTCTATAATTTTTTTAAATTTAACTTTTTATTTACATGGAATCATTTCTATTATTTTTTCTTCAAGTTCATTTACCCTTTCACCAGCTCTCTCTAACCTGCTATTAAGCCCATTCAATGGTTTTCTTGCATCAGATATTAAACTTTAAGTTCTAGAATTTTCATTTCTTTATGCATGAATAGTTTTTATTTCTCCACTAAAATCGTCTATTTGTCACTCATTACTATCTTTTTAAGTCTTACTGATAATAATTTTAAAATTCTTGTCTGTTAATTCTCACATCTGAGTCATGTGTGGGTCTACTTCAACTGACTTTTTTTGCTTGATTTGGATCATATTTTCCCTCTTCTTTATATGTCTAGTAATTTATTATTATTATTAGCCAATATTTATGGTCAATTTATTATAGAAACTCTAGATTCTGTTATAGTCCTCTGACCATTCCTTATTTTTATTGTAAGAGGAAGTGAAATAATTGCCTAACCTTCCTGTGTTTTTGGAGTCTTTGATTTACACTTTCTTAGGAGATATATCTTTTATTACTGTCTTTAGTACTGGGGCGTATTCTTTACCCACGGTGATCTTTAATCTTAGGGCAAGACCTATCATAAAGCCAATTTCATTTGTTAGAATTTGAATTCTAAATTCTCTCTTGCCAGCAACAGGCAGCAGTTGAAATCTCTGCTCAGCAATTTTCTAACTCTTTACCTTCCTGGCTCTTCAGATGACCTAGTACTTGTCTCATGCTTGAGTTATTTGAGTCAGCAAGACTCTCCATTCAATTGAAGAGTCAAGTTTAAGAAGATTTGTGTGCAGATATTGTGGCTTCTCCTTCTGTCGTTCCTTCTGAGGTGGGAGGGATTTCCCATTTCGATTTGCAGTCACTAGATCACTGGAACTTTCTCTATGAGCTCTTTGAGCTCTAACCCCCTTCTTACCTCAGGACATGCCTTAAGACAGTCATTATATTAGAACGATACTGTGTCAACTATATCCAGCAAGCAGAAACACTGGCATCGGTGATCAAATTGACAAGCTATGAAGAAAACATGATTTTCAATAATAATACCGCATACATACTCAAGCAACTGTCCCAATTAGATCTTTTTTTCTGGGGATAGATTTATGATAGATCTATATAATAAGAGTCAATAGAAATTAGAGTATAGGAGAACTGCAGGAATGCAATGTGCCAAATTAGAAAGCATAAAAAATAGAGATGAACTATGAAGCAACATAACTGAAGGGACAATAGAAGCCAGAAGTTTGAAGAAGCTAGGAGATACAGAGAATAGGAAAATGTAGCTCTATAGCAACAGAAACGATAGAGTAGTAGCAGCGTGGAAGAAAATTTGAGTTTTCAAGGGTATAGCCAATAGAGTATTTTGCTTATTGCCCCTTTGTATCCAAAATTATGTTTTTCGTGGAAATTTGGCAGTATTTATCTGTTCTTCAAAATGTTATGGAGTTTACTCAAGACCTAATCATGTGTAAAAAGCTAGTTTTATTTTAAGTATGTATATCTATTTCATTTTACTTTTTAAATAAACCATCGATAAAAATAAAATATATATTTGTGACATAAATTTTTAAGTCATGATCTTAAAGAAATATATTTAATTTATCTCAAGTTTTTATAGCTGTTATTTTGTCTTCTGTGTAGGTGGAAATGTATTGAAATTATTAAGCTAATCAAGAAATCTCTTTCATTAATAAATTAATGTTTATCTTGCATAGAAAAAGATAACACCTTAAATGACATTCTTGAATATTTCAGATACTATAATTTTTAAAACTTAAATATGAATATTATAAACATAAATTTTCATTTCAAGTGCTTTTTTAAAAACATGATAAATTAAAAGTAATACCATTTGTGTAATGAACACTGTGTTTTCCTTTTGTGGCCTCAGGTATTAATTGCCTGAGTTAAAAAAAAAATAATAAATAAATATATAAATAAATTGCCTGAGTTAAAATCCTGACTTCATTTATTACTATCACTATGACCCTGGACAATTTACTTCCCTCTGCCTCTGTTTCCTTGTAAGTAAAATAAGGAAAATAAAAATGCATAGCTTTGTCATGAGGGTTAACAAAAAGTAGTTCAAGTTCCAGTCTGTTGATTAGAACATTGCTTGCCACATAGAAAGTACTAAAATAACGTTTTCAGTACAATTATTGTTGTTATCTACTTTTACAATCTAAATACCTATTTTATTATATGTCATTTACTAATCATTCCTAGCTATGATTTAGGACATGATTTTAATGCAATCCATATTTTTAATATAAATTATTAATATGAATAAATGCATTTGGATTTCAGACTTAATAAAATAATTAATGCACAAAATTACTTTAGAAAAAGTGCATCCTAAACTATAAGAGTTTGAGATTTCGATCTTTAAGTGCTTTATTCAGGTTTTTTGTAATAATCTTTCTTTTTAAAGTTGAAAAACTAATCAATGTACAAATTATGAAATTTGTCCAGTTTGATACACCATTTAAATTATTTCAGTTTTTATATCTCACAGACATTCATTGAGTGTCTACTGTATTCGTAGTATTATATTTAACAACAGGGACCAAAAGGGATTAAACACTGGAATGATGAGACACAATATTCTGGATGAAGGAAAACTAGATAAGCTTGAAATATATGTATAAGTGAAGTTTAAAAAAATAAACTGTTACAGTCATTCCAGGCCAAAAATTCTCAGTTACTGATAGTTGACATTGCTCTGATATGTCCCAAGGAAAATTTGATGAGATAATATTTCTGTTTGTTTGCTTGTTTGTTTCCTTTTGCACATCATATAATTCTTCAGAACTCATTAATTTCCAGAAAAATTTTTTAAGCATTAACAAATATTATCTCGTTAAATGTTCATAATGTCTTGATAGGATAGGTAATACTATTTCCTCCAAGTAAATATACTAAGTAAGTTGCCCTGGGTCATATGATTAGTAAAAGTCAAAGCTGGGCTTTGTAACAAGTAGTCAAACTCCATATTCCTTGCTCTTATCAACTACACTATAAAGCTTCTCTATAGATGGGTCATTTCTGATCTTAATGTTATAATAAAATAGCCACTATGTGTTAAGCATCCATTACGTGCCAAGCAAATTTTTTTTTAACTCTCATAGAATAATTTGAATCACCAAAGGCCAATTAAACTTTTATAGGTTGTAAAGAATGGATATAAATTCAGGTAACTTTAGTTAATGGGGCTTTATTTTAAGGATACATGTAGAAGTACATGCAGCAGGAAACCATTCCAGAAATTTAATAGACAATTTTAGAATATTGGAATTTTTATATTCACCAACGCTGTGACAAACACCATTTCTTTTAAAACTAAGAATATTGAGATTCTGCAGTTAATATAAAGTAACATAGTGACTCCAGAGCTTATGTTTTGGCCATTACCCACCCATTACATTTCTTCTTTAAACAATATATTTATTTGGTTACATCTCTGTCTATCATGGCAGATAACACCAAGATTCATAAAGAATCTAGATGGCACAGTAAAAAAATCAAGACTGTGGGTTGGTTAACACAGAACTCATTTATAATTTTTCTTGTATCAAGTTACTGTGTGATCTTTACACACATCAACTGGTTCCTCTTAAAATTCAATCTATTGTCAGAGGCTAGTCCCGCTGAAAATCCTTTGGTGGTATTCCATTGCTTGCTGAGTAAAGGCTAAATTTTTCACTTTTTATGTTTTTCATGCATTACCTTTCAAATAGAGCTCCTGATACACATCTCATTACTTTCCATTCTGTGCAATTCAGTTAAACCAGACTATTTTTACTTCCCATATACGACTGATGTGTAATTATGCAGTCTCTCTCCTTTTCATATTTTCTACAGGTTGTTATTCCATACATTTTCCAAGGTTCAACTCAATTCTCTCTTCTCCATGAAGTGTTTCCCCTATTAAGAGCAAGTTCTTATATAGCTCAGACTGTGTGTCAGTCACTATGCCAAGTATTTTACAAGATGTACTTATTTAATCATCATACAACCCTATTGTCCCCATTCAAAGTGAGGAAATTGAAGCTACATAAGATTAAATAACTTGCCTAATGTTATTGCAGCTAGTTGGTAGTAGAGCCATGGTTCAAAGACTGGTAAATAATTTTCTCTCCTTTCCTCCTCTGAAATGTGGTATCATTGACTTTACATTTCTTAGAGATGTCCCAGTTTGCTCAGAACTGCCCCAATATATGCCTATTTTTCTGGCATAATTGTTAATAGCACGTCTTTTCACCATCTTAAAGTATTCATTATACACTTACATTTTCCTCCTAAACTGCTCTTTGATCTTTCTTACCCTTTCCATTTCTATTACCTCATCTTAATGTATGCTCCTTTCATTGACTTTGAGTCAACATAGATGCTTACAGTAGAATTCTATTTTTTTCATTGACTTTGAGTCAACATAGATGCTTACAGTAGAATTCTATTTTTTTCTGTTCTTACAAACTCTTTTGTATCCTATATATTTGCATACAACAACTGTAATGATCATTTTAGAACCCAGCTAATATCAAGGCACTACCAACATGTCAACAGACTCAATAGGAAATTTTAAACAACTCTCTATTACCTACAAGATAAAGTCAAACACCTAAATTCATGAATAGATTTCAGGTCCCTTAGGACATAATCCTTACATACCTCTTCATTTTCATCCCATTAACTGGTCTGATTAAACCACACCAAGTTTTGCACACCAAGCACTTATTCATTCTCTTTATGTACACATGTTCTCTCTGTGGTGCTCTTTTTCCAAACATTCTTCATGATGCAACTCTAGTACCATTTTCTCTGAAATATCTTTTTTTCACATTCTAATTAGAGTTAAGTGCATTTTTCTTTACACTACCCCTGTATTTAGTTCTATATTAATATTAGCAGTTAATGATTAAGAGCATGAGCTCTGTTGGGGGACAGAAATGAGATAGCACATTAATTCCTACATATAGGAAGCATCCAATTAATGGCAGTTAAGTTAAATTCTTACACCACTGTATTGTATTCATTGCTCAATTCTGTTTCTCCCTTTATTCTCTGACTTCCTTGATAGCGAAAATGTTCCTCGTCAATTATGTGAACACATGTTTGTGTGTATAGGTATATATCATATGTATAAACTTTAATAAATACAAATGACAGTGTTTAAATAATTAATTATAATTAACTATTATTGATAATTATTAGTGTTAGATAGTCATAAATATGTTATGCGTGTATATACATTTGTATTTATATTTGAAATATACTTATGCCATAGCTCCCCTAATAGAGTGAACATTTTGGACAATTATGATGGTATATCTTCCAGAATTTTAAGGAATTTGGAGGAAATAAGCTGTATTTCAAATGTATGCTTTTAAAAAATACTTTTTTTTAACAAAAATCTAATTTCATGCTTCTTTCTATCAACCGCTTATTCCAATAGTCGGAATATGCCTCTCATAATACTCTAATAAACCTCTCATTCTTGAAGTAAGTTAGGACGTTTCTCAGTACTTTTACTCCCCTTGCTCCCTTACTCCCTTTTACTCCTTCTTGGATTTCTAATTCCAATTTTTTCCTTCTCTTAATAGTCTTCCTTCTTTAGAATTTAATTTACTTTATCATTTTGATGTTGTCTCTAGGTAACTGCATATTTAGTCTATAGCTCTAATACAAATTCCCTTAAGAATTTAAAATCAATGGTTTGCAGTCAAGATGGCAGAGTAAGTAAATGCTGTGCTTGCCTCTTCTCATGATCTCATGAAAATTACAACTAAACTATAGAATAACTATCATTGGGAGTCCCCTGAAGTCTAGCTGAATAGAAGTTCTACAACTGGGGACATATAGAAGAGGCCATTTAGAAACTGGTAGGAGGGGTAGAGATGTGGAATGGGCTGGTCCCACACCAGCCTGTGGTGGTTGGCAATTGAGAGGAATATCTCAGCTGCGGAGGTCCCTTCAGAGGAGCAAAGGGTGCCAACCTTACACCAAACTCTCTAGCCCAAGGTTCCAGTGCTGGGAAGAGAAGTCCCCACAAATTCTGGCTGTGAAAACCAGCAAAAATTGTGGCTGAGTGACACAGAATGTGGCTGGAATCACAGACGTTCCTCTTAAAGGGCTCACACTCAGATTTACTCACTGATAGTCACATTCACTCTGAGCTCCAGCGCTGGGGAAGCAGTTCAAAAGGTGCCAGGGACATACAGGGAGGAAGTGAATTGTCTAGGTTCTTGGTGAGCACTGGAGGGGCAGCTTTCTCCCAGACAGAATAGCTGGCAGAATCCATTGTCTCTTTGTTGACCACTCTCCCCTCCTGACATGAAGACTTAGACAGCCACCATATTTGAGTCTCCACCAACCTGGATAACACTGGTCACTCCACGGTGGAGATTTCTTGAGACCCTGCCCCACCCACCTTGTGGTCTCAACCAAGCTGCCTTCAGCGACTCATGCTGCATACTTTACTAAAATATCTCAAATGTTCATGAAACCCAGACAAGCAGCATCTGACCTTGGTGTGCCCCATACCTCTTGATGAGCAGCCCCAAGCCTGGCACCAGTGGCATATAGCCTCTGTTTGTGGTTTGACCTCTCAAGGCACCTCCAAACCCAGCTCAAGTGGTGGCAGATTGCTTGGTGACTCTTGTCAGGTGACCTTGGGCAGGGCACAGGCTGCAGATAAACTTGGCCTGTAGAAGGGCCCCTACCAAGAGCCATACGGCTGACATGCCAGGCGTCCAGTTGAGCCAAGGCACCACCAGGGGCTGCATCTAAGGATGGCACACCCAAAGGACAGCCTGAGCAGGTACCAGAATACTACTAAAGTAAATTCTGCTTCATAGGGTCAGCCCCTCACCAGCCAGTCCTCATAACCAATTGGCCAAGGGTCAATCTCTCCCATTAATGTGTAAAAGCAACCAAGGCTCAAATAAAACAGGAGGGCACACATAACCCATACAAGGGACACACCTGGAGCACCTGGCACAGGTGACCAGGGAAGACTCTGCCTCTGAATTCCATCGGACCGCTCTATTAAAACCAGGAAACATAGCAGCCCTACCTGATACTTAGAAACAGGGAGGCATCTAAAATGCAGAGACAAAGAAACATGTTCCAAATGAAAGAACAGAACAAAGCTCCAGAAAAAGAACTAAACAAAGTAAAGACAAGCAATCTACCAGGTGCAGAGTTCAAAACACTGGTTATAAGGATGCTTAACAAATTCAGGAGAAGAATAGATGGATTCAGTGAGAACATTAACAATGAGATAGAAAACATAAAAATGGCACAAAATATTCAAGTGATGAAAAGCAGGGACCTACAATCAAGATTATTCCACCCAGCTAAGCTATCATTTAGAATGGAAGGACAGATAAAGAGCTTCCCAGACAAGAAAAAGCGAAACCAGTAATATCTGGAATGTTAAAGAAACTTCTTTAAGAAGAAGAAGAAAGAGGAGGAGGAGGAGGACGACGAGGATGAGGAGGAGGAGAAGGAAGAGGAAGAGGAAAAGGAAGAAGAAGAAGAGGAAAAGGAAGAAGAGAAAGAGGAAGAAGGAGGAGGAGGAAGAAGAAGAAAAATAAGAAGAAGAAGGAGAAGGAGGAGGAGAAAAGAAAGAGGAGGAAGAAGAAAAGAAGGCAGGAAAGAAGGAAGGAAGAAAAAATAAAAAATATGAATAATAAAGTGGCAATAACAAGATATCTATCAATAATTACTTTAAGTATAAATGGATTAAATGCTCTAATCAAAAGATAGGATGGATAAATGGGTGAAAAAAAAACAAGACCCTTACATATGCTGCCTACAAGAGACTCACTTCAGATCAAAAGACACATACAGAGACAAAGTAAATGTAGGGGAAAAGATATTTCATAAAAATGGAAGCAAACCAACAAACAAAGCTTCAGTAGCAATACTAATGTCAGACAAAATAGACTTTAAAACAAAGGTTATAACAAGAGACAAAGAAGGACCCAGTCATCCCACTTCTGGATATTTGTCTGAAAAGACCCAAAACATTACTTTGAAGGGACATGTGAATCTATATGTTGTTTGCATCATTATTTACAATAGCCAAGATATGGAGGCAACTTGAGTGTCCGTTAATGAATGAATGGATAAAAAAGAGGTGGTTCATACCTACAATGGAATATTGCCATCTGCAGCAACATGGATGGTCTTAAAAGGTATTTGCTGGGTGGAGTAAGTTAGACAGAGAAAGACAAATGCCATATGATTTCACTTACATGTGGAATCTAAAGAACAAAATAAACCAAACAGAAAGGAACTCATAGATACAGAGAACATTTTGAGGGTTTCCAGATGGAAGGAGGGTTGGGAGTATGGGTGAAAAGAGGAAGGGATTAAGAATAAGAAGTATAAATTGGTAATTACAAATAGTTATGGGAATATAAAATATAGCATAAAGAATAGAGTCAATAATATTATAATATAACTAGGTATGGTGTCATATTGGTACTAGATTTATCAAAGTGATCACTTTGTAAGTGTATAATCATTATGTGGTACACCTGAAACCAATATAATATTGTATGCCAACTCTAACAGAAAAATAAAAAAGAATATTAAAAATAATCAAGATCAATGTCTCCGATGTCTCACTTAACACGTTCACAGGAATATTTGACACTACCCTGACTCAACATGTCTAAGACAGATTTCATTATGACTCATATCAGGTGTTCTTTGCTTTCATTGCTCCCTAAAGTCAACATCAAGATCAAATCTTAGTAACATCTTGACTCTTCGATCTCTCTTGTAGCCTATCCTCAGTTCAAATCCTACATATACTCTCTTTATAAATGATCTTTTGTTGTATTCTATAGCTATCTTTTAAAATAATTCACCCTACCCTATTTATTTATGTATAAAATTTTAGTGTTTTAAAAATCTATTAGTACCTAAATCTCTTTGAAGTTTATATATTCAAAAAATATGTCTTGAGCACCTATTCTTAACCAGACAGACTATTCCAGTCTTCCGACCTCAAGTGGTACCCCTAATATTCTTGAGGATCACAGCCTCCTTCAAGAATCTGTTGAATTCTAGTGAGTCTTTTTCAAAGGAAAAAATCTTCACAAAATTTTGAGCTTCCTTCAGTATACTGTCTAAAAATTCATAGATTATCATTTTTAAATGCCTACCATGAAAAGACTGGAATTTGAGGCTTTCAGACACAAGGGATAAGATGCAGATCTACTTATCAGAATTGGAGAGGACATTTCAGGAACGAGAACAGTAGTAAGATATAATGGCTAAGAGTACAGGGAAATCTATCTTCTATTAGAGGTTTGTACATTAGTGCAGTGGCCCCCAACCTTTTTGGCACAGGGGACAAGTGCTCCTATGAAAATCTAATGCCGGATGATCTGGAACTGAGGCAGCTATGAAGATAGATGAAGCTTCACTCGCTTGCCTGTCGCTCACCTCCTGCTGTGTGGCCCAGTTCCTAACAGGCCAAGGCCTGGTATTGGTCTTCAGCCCAAGGATTTGAGACTCCTGGTTTAAGCCCCTGATTCTGTGTATTTAGTTATAACTTCCCAAACTGACTAAGACAAGATGTACTGTTTTTAAAAAAATCCTAAAAGGATGAGGGGAGGAGACACACTTTAGCTTGTCCTTAGAAGGAAAATATGCTAATAAAACAGGGCAAGTGAAATTAAGAAAAACAGATACTAGTAGCATCTAACCTCCTGATTGAGATTTTATTCTATAATATTTGACTTTAAAATATTAGTATATACAAATATTTTTAATGAGTGACAATCATGAGAATGTAAGCTCTGAAATGCTAATTTATACCTTTATTCATGAAAGTATCTAACATAAACATGCCAGGTATGCTGTCAATAATCTATTGACATTTGTTGATTGTTGAATACAGGAGCCACACCTGAAATGGGAATATAATCATAATGGTAATCACAGTGTACTGAGTTTTATAATGAGTCAAATGTTTGAAGTATGCATTATAAGACGAGTTTTAAACAAGAACTTCTTAACCTCTCAATTTATCAATTACCTTCTTTTAACATAATGTTACTACTACTAATAATAATGTGGTTCATTTTCTCACAGAGTGCTCAAACCGGTAAAAATAAAATGGCGTTACACACAATGAAGTTTTATAAGGTTATGCTTATAAATGTTTTCCATTTTTCCTTCTTTCAATTTAATAGATGTTATTAAAAAATAGTTACTTGGAATTTACCTACCTTTGAAAAAACACATTCAACATTTATTTTTCCAAGTCAAAAGTGTTATCCAAAATGTAAGCTGAGATGAATTAAAAAAAAAAATGCTAACTTGTTCAATTCTTATCCTCTTATTTGAGGAATAATACAATCATAAATGACAAGAATCAGCCTTCAAAATATATTATAAATGCAGTCCTTTAAATCTATTGTTTATTGTATAAACATAGCCTAGTCTCATTCTTCTTAAAACTAAGCTTTAATCCTTGGTATAGATTCATCAGAAATTTACTCCCTATGAAGCTCTGTATTATCCAAAGAGTCCTTCTTCCTCCAGATTGTTTTATTTCCAAACTATAAATATTTTTTTTTTAACTCCTTAGTGTGGAAATTCAGCTACCTCCATGTTACATGCTTACTAAAGTAGAAAACTGCCTAATCATATAGGAAAACATTTGGCTGTGAATAAATCAGCACTTGTTGAGGATTTCACAGTGTGAAAGTAAGCAGACAAGCACATATCCTAAGAGCTTTGCTTTCTGTTGCTTCCCTGTAGAGAAATCATAGGCTAATATGGCCACCACTGCCATCTGTCTAAACACTTGAGTATATTGTCTGGATTTAACGCAGCAGAACTAGTGGGGGTTGTAATTAAGATTTTATTTTTATATTTCATCACTGAATGCACTACAATATAAATTTATTTATAAATGTTCAGATTGATTAAGATTTTAACAAGAAAAACAGTGAATGTTTAAAGATCAGATAATTCAGATGTAAAATTATTTTAATATATTAACATAGCGTTCATGAATTTATCCTTTTTCTAAAGCTTTAAATGAGGAATTGCTATAGATTTTCTTGAGAGTGAAAACCATTTCTATATATATATTCAAACAATAAAATCTGATATTGTCGCTCATTATACCTTTAAATTAAGAAACAGCTAAATTACCTGCTACTAAATTATAATTTTTATTGTTGATTCTGTGATCTTTCCAAGATCTTAACACAGTACTTTGCATAAAATATTCACTCAGTAAATACCTATTGACAAAATGAAACCCGCATAAGGTCATTTTGATTTCCACATAGTTAGTTGAAGAAGTTTATGAACAAGGATGAATCTTCAACAACATTTTTCAGAAGCAATCAATGGGACTATTTGCAAAGCTGCATGATTAGGAGCAAAATAAAACATGTATATTTACTAATGGTAATTTTCAGCTTGTGACCTGGAAAATGAACTCATTTGCTTCCTGTTATATAATTCTTGTGCCAATTATAAATTTAAATTGATTATAAATTTAAAAATCTGGACTGTGCAATATAGTAATTACAAAGAAAATATTGAATGGTTTTCTCATCCTTCCCAAAAGAACACAAAATAATTGAAAAAGATAACTTTTCTGTAAAATCTTTTATCTGAAATAGTTTTACCTTTCTGTTGAAGAGTTCATTGGACTATAAATAATCTTCCTGAGGGAAGTGACTGTGTGTCACTTTATTTCTTTTTACTTCTAAAACCTAGTAAATTAAATAAATGTTTGCAGAATGAATAAACTAGCTGATAATGAAAAACTTGCTCTGCTTATGCAAGTAGCTTTTAGTAAGAGACTTTGATAAAGATTAATAAATACAGGTTTTAATGGTTTGAAACAGATTATTTTTAGTGTTAATAAAAAACCCTTAATGGTAGGTACTTAATTGTTGATTGGCATTTGAGTATATGTTTAATATTTAACAAATGTGATAAATATATTAATAAGGATAAATATACTAGTATGCATTAATAGTTTTGTACTTCAGGATTTCTATCTATAAATGGAACTAAAATACTGGAATATATTATTGAAAGATCATAGAAATATTTATAACCCACTTATATTTCAAAAATATTTGCATGTACCTATAGTTAATTGTAAAGATCTTTCCGAATAAAAGATTCTCCAAATTTCTTACACACACGTTTAGATATATATGATAGATGATAGACAGATGATAGATAGATAGACAGACAGACAGACAGACAGACAGAGATAGATAGATAGATAGATAGATAGATAGATAGATAGATAGATAGATAGATAAAAGAACAAAAGGAAAGAATGAAAAAGAAAGAGGGGTAGAAGGAAAGAAGGGAGGAAGGAAAGGAGGAATAAAGGGAGGAAATTTGGCCAGGAAAAAGTCAGCCAATCATGGTATAACTATGATTCTACTTAATTTTAGTTTGGGTTTGCATCGAATCTTGCCACTAAAATACCTGAAAAGTTTTGCCAGTTAAGACTGCACTTCAAGCATATATTTCTCAGTTAAATGTAAGATAACAATGATTTTTATATCAGATGATAAATGTATTAGGAGATGGCTTAGTATTTCCCTTAAATACTGACTGCAATGAAACATGGAGACCCACAGTGGTATGGGTCCCTCTGGAACATCAATCATGCATGATGCTATAAAGAAAAGTCTTGACTAGTTATAGTCAATGTCATCACTCTAACCTATAGTCATCTAAACGCAGGCATTTTCCTACTATGGAGATTTCATTTCACTTCACCCCCAACCCAGTTACTTGTCAGCATTTATCATATTGTTAGCACATTCATTTTTATAATGAAGATTCTGTAAAACACATGCCTCTTAGGACATATTTTCTCTATTATGATTTTTCCCTCTCAGACAGGAAGCATGAATATTTGTAAGCATCTCTTATTTGGAAAGGACATTGTAATTAACTATAGGCACATGCCTTCTTTCTGAAAAGTAAGTGATTATAAATATTCCTATGACCTTTTAATAAAACAGTCCAGTATTTTTAGTCTCCTTTTGCAAATAAAAAAACCCAAAAGGTAGAAATGTAATGTGACATTCCCAGTATTATTCTAAAATTTAACAAAAAAATAGTTTTTTTTAAAAAAATTAGATTTAGAAATCTCTTCAATCTCACTAGTCATAGTGAATGAGAGGAGGCAATTCAGACAAACAATCCAAGCAATTCAGACAAACAAAATAATTTTATCTTGAATTAACAAAATATTTTTGTTAAAACTGTCTTGTCTTCCAACTTGACCATTAGTTAATTGTTTCGAACTCTTAACTACAAAAATCTAACCAGTCAATGTTTTTTCAATTGGGAGAATTAGAGAAAATTAAGAAAAGTATAGAATGAAACAAGTTAATTTTATAAAAAATAATTTCAGACAGTACATTAATTTAGAATATTTATTTTGATGCTTTATAGAGTTCAACTCTAAGTGATTTTTATTTTATTCAATTTATTGGAGTGACATTGGTTAATAAAATTATATAGGTTTCAAGTGTATAATTCAATAATACATCATAGGTATATTGCATTATGTGTTCACCACCCAAAGTTAAATTTTCTTCCATCACCACATATTTGACCCCCTTTACCGTTATCTACCTCCCTCCTTTCCCTTCTTCTCTCTAGTAACCACTAAACTGTTGTCCCTGTCCATGAGTCACTATTTGTCTTATTGGTTTGTTGCTTTTAGTTTTATATCCTGCATATGAGTGAAATCATATGGTTCTCAACTTTTTCTGTCTGACTTATTTTGTTTAGCCTGATAATCTCAAGATCTACCCATGTTGTCACAAATAACAGTATTTCTTCTTTTATTATGGCTGAGTAATATTCCATTGTATATATGTATGTCTTTATCCAATCGTCTATTGAAAGGTACCTCAGTTGTTTCCATGTCTTAGCCACTGTGAATAATGCCACAATAAAAATCAAGGTGCATGCATCTTTATGGAAAAATGTTTTTAAATTTTGGGGGGATAGATACCCAGAAGAGAGATTACTGGGTCATATGGTAATTCCAGTCTTAATTTTTTGAAGAAACTCCATACTGTTTTCCATAGTGACTGTATTTGTACCAATAGTGTAAAAAGAAAGGTTCCTTTTCCCCCAGAACCTCTCCAACACTGTTATTACTTATCTTGTTGATAATAGCCATTCTAACAGGTGTGAGATGATATCTCATTGTGGTTTTGATTTGTACCCTAATAGTTTATTGGAGTTGATCATCTTTTCATATGTCTGTTGGCCACTTGTATGTCTTGGAAGAGTTGTCTGTTCAGGTCCTCTGCCCATTTTTTAATTGGATTTTGTTGTTGTAGTTGAGTTGTATGAGTTCTTTATATATTTTGGATATTAGGCCCTTTTCGGAGGTGTTGTTTGTGAATATATTCTTCCATTCTAATGGTTGCCTTTTTGTCTTGTTGATGGTTTCTTTTGCTGTAAGAAGCTTTTTAGTTCGATATAGTTCAATTCATTTATTTTTGTTTTTACTTCCCTTGCCTTTGAGATCAAATTCATAAAATCTTCTCTAAAACCAAGGTCCATGAGTTTAGTGCCTTTGTTTTCTTCTATGTGATTTTATTGTTTCAGGTCTTAGACCCATTTTTAATTAATTTTGGTGTATGGTGACAGATAGCAATCTAGTTTCATTCTTTTGCATGTGGCTCTCCAATTTTCCCAGCACTAGTTATTGAAGAGATTTTCTTTTCTCCCTTGTATATTTTTGTCTCCTGTTTTGAAAATTATTTGCCCATATATATATGTGGGTCTATTTCTGGGCTCTCAATTCTGTTTCATCGGTCTGTGTATCTGTTTCTCTGCCAATAACATGTTTTGATTATTGTCACTTTGTAGTATAATTCCAAGTCAGACAATGAATGTGATACCTCTGGCCTTGTTCTTTTCTCTAAGGATTGCTTTGGCTGTTCAAGGTCTTTTGTGATTCCATACAAATCTGATTATTTTTTGTTCTATTTCTTTAAAAAATGTCATTGGGATTTTGATGGGGGTTGCATTAAATCTGTACATCGCTTTGCAAAATATGGCCATTTTAACTATGTTGAGTCTTCCAATCCATGAATATGAAATATCTTTCCATTTATTTGTGTCTCCTTCAATTTCTTTTAACAATGTCTTATAGTTTTCAGTGTATAGATCCTTCACATGCTTTGTTAAATTCGTTCTCATAAGAAATTTTGAAATCGCTTGGTGATATGGAAACTATATTTTTTGCCTCTGTCTCCTTTCATTGAAACTGAAGCCCGCACAAACCTGTACTAAGAAAACATAAAAATAATTCAAGAAATTCACCTGCCCATGATCAATAGAATTTGACTGTCCCATCATCCAGTCTTGAAGGAAGAGCAGGATTTCAACAGGTCAAGATGGGGAGGTTAAGTAAGGTCTTAGAGGCTGAAGAAAAAGAACATTGAAAATTAGTCTTAAAGAATAGCGAACAGCTTTAAATTCTAAATATTTTGAACTTTATTTAGTTCATTATGAAGAGCCTTTTGTTTAAATTTATTTTATTTTTAATAAGGGAAAATGATTTGTGAGAAGATGGCTTAGTCTCATAGCCCTTGTTCTCTTATATTTTGATTTAACTCTTCTTCTTCACTCCTACCATAAATTGTGGAGGGAGAAATGAAGAGTTTGTGAACAGTTCAGCAAATGATCCAGAGCATTTCTGCTGAATAAAAGTTAATCAGTGGAATGTATGAAACTTGTTATTATAAAAGTATTTTTATTATTCATTCACTTATAATAATTTATTATTATACAAGTAAAAATAGATTAAGAAGTGACTTTTTTGGAAAAACGTTGATTTCAATGTTCAAAATAGGCAGAAAAAATGTTACTATTTTCAAAGTTTAGGTGAGAAATTGGCACTTAAATTTAATAATATGGAACTTAAAAACATAAATAAAATGAGCAAAGTAAATAATGTAAAGTTCTCTGTTTAGGATATTAGTTCTTAACCTTTGGGGACATATGTATTCCTTTTGATACATGATAAAAAGGATAATTTCCCTTCCAGAAAAATACCCATAGGCACATATTCATACAATGTGGCATGACATTTCAGGGTGTTCTTGACCTTACAAAACCCATCCATGGCCTTTCTAGGCATCCATGATCCTCAGGTTATAAAACCCTGACAGAAAACTACAGGATATAAGACATCACTTCATAAATAATATAAATGTTTAACCAGTCTGCTCTACACCTGAAAGGAATATAAAATAATATGAAATGTCAAATGTAATTGAAAAATTAAAATAATAATAATAATAAAGACTTAGACCATAGCTTTGGAGACCTGAGAAGCACCAAAAGTGCCTAAAATGCCATAAGGGGCAATTTAGAAGCTGAAATCCCTGAGCTCCTTATAAATGCCTGGATTCCTTTTAATAGCAATGTAGTCAAAAAGCATTTAGTTATCATTTTCCATTAAAGTTCTAAAAGATTAAATTATTTTTATTCGATGTAAAAATTTCTATATCTCTTAAAAGCAAAATGATAGAAAAAGAGAAGATTCCTGAACTGAAACCGAGAAGACTTTAGGGCTTCCTCCCAAGCTGTTTAAACTTAGACTAGTAATTTAATTTCACTGAGTTTCAATTTTATGTTTTTTTTTTAAGTAATAACATTGGGATATATTATTTTGTAGGCCTTCTATATGTTCTAAAGTTCCAAAATTTAAATCCACTCATTTAAATCTAAAAAAGCATATGACAAATAAATGATTTCTTAAAAGAAAATAACTGCAATTATTTCCACAGTAACATATTTTCGGGAAATGATTCAGAGTTAGATGTGGTTGAATTGCTAAATGACTGAATTTATAAAAGTGGGTGATAATTGAGTTGTTATGCTCAACGCTTATTAATTATTAATGACTTCTCCTTGACTTTTGAATCATAAGAGTTTTCTACATGCAAGGTTCTGACTGGGCTGTCTGAATGATGAATCATCTCCCACACCGAGGTGGTCTTCCCCAGCTCCAAGGTACTCACAAGCACTACCAGGAAATTTAACTGTGGTTGCCTGTGTTGTACTTGGCTTTTAACTTAAAAAAAAAAAAAAGAAAAAGGAACTTTCAATATTGATATCATCATACTTTAGCCTGCAGGAGCAAAAGATTTTCTTTGAGGGAAAGAGCTTGACATTAAAAAAATAATGTACTCAGCCAAGGCTCCGATCATCTGAATGCGCTCGCCATTTGTGTGGCTTTATATCTGGCTGCACACATGCCAGGACCAAGGATTAGAAGTGCATCTGGGTAGCAGACCCCAGCTAGTGTAGACTCTCCACCGCTTTTTGTTGTCTGTTTTTGTAACATATGTTAGGCACACAGAGACAAACAAGGATAAAATGTTTTTCTCCTTTCCCAACTGGTTCTCTGCCAGAGATCCAAAGCCCAACCAAAGCATCAGGTTTCAGTGTTCTGACTACTGAGAAAGCCCCACTTTCTTGTTCTCTATCCATCACCATTCTACTTCTCAACAAATATTTTTCCACCAAAAACAAAGCCGTGGGTTCCAATAAAATACAGGGTTATTTCTACTTACTCTCCTCCCAATTACTGGTTATTAATATTGTATTAGTGGCATAATACCTTATTTCATAGGACTGTAGTCTGATCAAGAATTATATATTCACAGTATTTTGAATTTCTGAAATTAAAAAAATATATAGTCCTTTGTGTATAAATAAGTTCATTTCAATGAACTAATCAAGAAATCTGTTATTAGAAGCTCATAATACATTTCCCATGAAAATAACTTTAAAAATGGTGATAGACTCTTGTGAGGGAGAGTGAGGGAGAGAGAGAGAGAGAATGAGAGAGAGAGAGAGACTGACTGACTTAAATTAACACGCATAATATAATATATCCTTTGCATGAAAACATTTCTGTCAGTTCCATAGTAGAAAGTTGAGAATCCCTTAGAAACTGGGCAGCAGGATGGCAGGCAATGACTGTTTCTTTCAGGTGTGTTAACAATGGATTTAATGAGATGGTGGCACCTGCCCCATGGAGGGATGCAGCATTGTTATGTGGCAATACTACCATATTTTCTACTTCAAGAGGCTACAGGACCTCACAAGCTGAGGATGGTGTGGCTACTGTAGCAATTCACATTTGCAGACACTTGTAAATTGGATTTTTTAATGTCAGAGATTGCCAAAAAATGATGAAACCCTGCTATATAGAGTTGCAATTTAGAAGTATGTTTGGGACTTCAGGGATCTATTAATATTTTCAACTGGCTAACTGAGCACTGCTATATATGACTAGAGTAACAATTTCTTTTATTTAAAATTTTATCTTAAAAATCTTCAAATATTCAGAGAAGTAGAAAGAATAATAAAGTGCATTTACATGTCTCCATTACTTCCATTAAAAAATCATCGTAGTTTTGATTAGTTTGTATCAGTATCCCATTTTTTCTTTTTATTTTACATTGCTAAATATTTTGTAGCAAAACTTAAATCTCCTGTCTTATATAATTCAGTTATACAACTCTGAAAAACAGTTACATTTTCTTATACAATGATAGTCATAATAACTGCCAATAAAAATAGTACTCTGTTTATAATCAATATCCCACATTGTCTATAAAATATCTCTATGATTGACTTGTTCAAATCAGTATCCAAATAAGATTTTCACACTACATTGGTTATTAAATTTTAAATATCTTTTTATCTTAAGCAATCCCATCTCACTGACTTTTTTTTTCTCATATCATTGAATTGTTATCAAATTTATGTCAGTGTCATGATCGTCAGTGGCTGGGTTTTTTCCTTTAAGCATCATTTAACTTATTCCTATATTTCTCATATATCATCTAAATGGAAGTCAACACTAGGGGTGAGTAATTTCTTAAAATATCGTATTGTTTTTGTCATTATATTGATTTTGTCATTGGTAGGGTCTAATAAATCCATTTAGACAGTGATTAAGGAAAAATAAAATATTCTATTATCTGCCACTGTCAATGGAAGAAAGGAAAATGTGATCGCGATTAAAAGGGCTCCCACATTGCCGAATATGTATTGTATAACATACCAACTGTCTTACACATGGCCTGCTTTTCTCGTTTATGACATCTACCTTGTTCCTATACTCCTTAGGATGTACACACTCTGGAATAGGGGATACTTACTGAGAAAAATTGAGAGAGAACATTATAAAGTTATAGAACAGATTTTGGAGGGTCTTTAATTGCAAAAAAAAATTATATATTTTATATATTTGACTTTGATTTATGCTTCTAGGATATACTGGTAGATGGTGTATCTATAGGTCAGAGACCAATTAGGATTCTATTTAAATAAACAATCACCTTAGTGCAATAGATAACAGATGCAATAAGTTGTTGTTATATATTATATTAGGTAAAACCAAACCCATAAAATGAATACAATACTGTTATTTTTTCTCCCGTATTTCTGCTCTACTAACATAAATTATCAAAGATATAGTTGAAAGGTAAAAATAAAATGAGAGAAGTATGCCTGGGCAATAGCACCATTTTACAGTACCATTTTGCATTCTCAGGATATTATTATGTAGATACCATTATTATTTCCATTTTAAAGATGACAAAACAATTATAAAAAGCTTAAGTTATTTTCCCAAGATAACATATTAATAAATGAAGGATCCAGGAACCAAACTGAGGCAGTCTAGCTCTTAACTTATAGTGGACTCTCAGAATAGAATTATGAGCTTATTTTTATCTTTATATGAATACCAGGTGATAGAAAAACTTCTTCCAATTCTGCTACCAACCCTGAAACTTGCAGTATCGCCTAACCCATGTGGGGTTCTAATGTGAGTACTTCTATAATACATATATATTTAATAATAACTGTATGTATAAATATTCCTTTTGTTTTAAACAGGTCATTGATAACCTTGGTCCTTTGGAACTGATTCTTAACACTCCTAGCCATCATAGGGTTCATCATGGTGAGAAAATTTGACATCTTCTTTCTTTCCTTTTTCATAAATTTCACTCATTTCCTGTTTAGAATTTTTAAAAAGTACAGCTCACTGCCAGCATTAATTTTACATAAACATGCTCTTTGAAGCCAAAGCAAATCTGACTGGTTTTCAATGTGAAAATAAAATATAAAAACTGTTCTTGGAGTTATTTCTAAACATAACTTGCCTCTAATCCTAATGTAACTGAAATGTATTCATAAATTGGATTCATTAAATAAATCTTCAGCTAACAACTGTTCAAGAATGATGTTAACATCACATATAGGAATGCTATGTTTTCTAGGATTTGACATTTTCAGTGATTGAGAATTACTATATTTTGTAAATGGAAATACCACTACTAAAAACAGAATACTATAAATAGAATGATGTCATTTATTTCCAAAGTCTATGGATATACTAGAGCAATGAGAAAATAATAATAAAAGCGAGATATTTCATGGCAAACTTTGGAGGTAAGGTTAGGACTGTAATCTGCAAGTTATCTCAGGGTAAATGCTACAACTGCAAACACCGCCGGTGAGTATTCTCAGGGCAAATAGGAAATGGGTTAAAAATGATATTGTTTTGCATCGTTTCATCACAATTACCCAACATCGTCACACACTGTCCAAATAGGCATTATTTCTTCCTTTGCATCTAGACAAGCTTTATCTCCAAAATAAGATCTGGTGAAAAATAAACACCCCTCTTCCCCCCTCCCCCACCCCACAAAAAGCTCACCTTTTTTATATCTGGCTTTTGGATTTTCCATTTTGTCTAAATCGTCTCAGTTGTGGTGGACAAATGAGTTAAACAGCTGAGTGGTTATACACTTTATGTCTTAAAGGCCACTCCTTGACCCAATGCTGAAGGTCATTTCTATTTAGAACCAGAGAAAGTTCCTGGTCTTGAGAATTGTTCAGATTTGAAGAAAGCCTAACACTTCACTTTTCTGCTTAAAATCTGTGAACAAATTCAAGAGGATCCAATGAAGAGAAAATTTCATGTGGCTAATGCCTAAGGTTTAAAGACACCAGCTTAACAAATAAAAATGTTTACATTTGTGCATCAAAAAGACCCAAATGTTGTGTCCAGAATAACCAGACCCAACTTGAGTGCTCTTAACCAGGAGACAGTTTATTAGCCGGCGGCTGTCCTTGCAAAGGAGCAGCCACGAAATACCAAGATACAAGGTTTTTAAGCCCCAAATCCCATTCCTCATTCTGTCTTAAACACAAAGGTCGATCTTTCTCCTATTCACTACCTGTCAACCCACTGGCCAGGTGTGCAAGCGGGAAGTACAGAAGCAGAAAGCTTGTGTCAGAATGTTATGTTCCTATGGGTGATTGCCTATGTTCCCATGGACAATAACCAGTGTTCCCATGGGCGATGGCCAAACAGTAATTTTCAGCTTATATACAATTGATTATTTTTCATGCCACGCAAGCAAGCAGGGTTACACAGGCTAAAATTGGCAGTTAGCGTATGAGCTCATTGTTACAAGTTTCATGATTAACAGAGTGTGGTTAGGGGGTTCCAGAAACTAGGCCTAAGTTATGGACTTCCTTTGTCCAATTTCAGGTTTTAATTATTCTTTAACCCTTTCACATTTCAGCAGGCCATTACACCAGACAAGAATATGCATATCAGCATTATTTGTAATAGGAAAAAAAAAAAGAGAGATGTAATTCACATATTTATCATCAGTAGAACAGATAAAGTGTAGACTATTCATATAATGGAGAACTATATGCCAATGACAATGCCCAAACTATTACGACATGCAATGGCATGAATAAATCTCACAATGTTGAGAGAAAGAAGCTGCTAATAAAAGAATGAATACTATTCTGTTTTTGTAAGTTTCCAGAAGTCAGGCATCACTGGAGCACTGCAAGCCTGCCTTCCCAAGGGGGCAGGTCCCTTTTCCCATGGCAGGGAACAGAGAAGCACAAGCTCCCTTCAAAAGAGGAGAGAACAGGGTCAGGCTGCACATGTTCAATTTCCTCTTCCAAATTCAACAGTTATTCTTCCACCCCGAGGGAATGAATCATTAGTGAGAGCTGGAGAGGCCGAGCGTTATACTCCTGGGGTTCCCTCTGTATAAAAGAGTGGAGAAAACCAAGTCCACATTGAAGAAGAAATAGTTGCTAGTTTCCTCTGACTTCAGAGCACCTTCCCACACATGTTGCTTTCTTTATATCAGAGTTTCTCAGCCTCAGCACTATTAACATTTTAATATTAATATTAAAGAGTTCAGACAGTTCTTTGGGGGCAGGGAGAGTGTCCTGTGCATTATAGGGTGTTGGTCTTCACACACGAGATGCTGATAATGTCCCCTCCCAGTTGTAATTACCAACAATGCCCCTGACTTCTAACTTAGAGCCACTGTTTACCCATGCACAACCCATGTATGGCCATGGGTTGTGCATCTGTGTAGTCAGCCCCACTCAACTTTTGCACTATGGGAGATTTTTCTTTTGTGTTCGCTTTTGAATGTACATTTGCATGTAGGGAAGGTATATAAAGACATGAGGATAGTTGAGTATTAGAGCAGTGATTTGGTGGGTTAATATTCTCTATCCTTTGATTTAAAACCATTGGATACAATTGTCTTTTATTATTATTAAAGTAACTATGCCCAGCTACTTATATACAGTTTTAAGGAAATCTTTGCTTTTTTTGTAAAACTAACTGAAAAATAAATAAAATAAAAATTCTTTACTAGCAAAGGCTAGTGTTGTTATTAAAAAGACATTCCTAGAAAATCATTCCCTTACCTAAGTCTTAATTTCTGAAGGGATTCTAAAATACAAGATGAAATGTTCCAAAAAGCATAACTTCATTCTTTAAAATATATATTTTTAATATTTTTCTCATAGGCAGAAACCGTTATTGCATAGACAAAAATTATGCTGGCACTCTTATTATATGGGATAGAATTTTTGGTAAGTAAACAGTACCAGAATAAAAAATATTAATTAGCTCCTTAAGTCACAGAAAGCCAAACACCATATCCCTAATGTTTATCTTTCAGGGACCTTCGAGGCAGAGAATAAAAAAGTTGTATATGGTCTGACACATCCCATTAATACATTTGATCCATTCAAGGTGCAGGTAATGTACTTGGTTTTATTCTTTCTGAATTGATTATATTCTATCATAAACATATTTAAAATGAAAATTAGTTTTGAAAGGTGGTAGTATATTACTCTACCTTCCCCAAATATTTTTTTAACTGTAAAAGAATTTGAAAATAACTAGCGCTCAAAGATTTGAATCAAATTGGGCAAAATGTATTTGAAAAACAATTTATAAGAATTTTAAAATATGAATATAAAATGTTTCTTTAGCAAACATATTTTTTCTCAGAATAGACCTGAAATATATTCATGCATTCAGAAGGAGTGGTAGTAAAATGTATAATTAAGGCTGACCCTACAGTAAGAAAAATATTTGCTTCAAGTCTGTATGACTCTGGTTAAAAATTCAACATGAGGCCTTTGCCCTAATCCTCTTGGATCTAAGTGTCAGGAGCTATTATGGGTTGGTTAGGTCTGCACATTACCTCACCTACTACAACTCGTACTAGACCAGTTTTCTGTTAGACATGTGGTATTGGTTGTTCACTGGTCTCAATGGTTGGCACTAGAGAAATGAGGAATGTCTGTGAAGCTTCGATTTGTCAGCAACAGACCACCACAAACACTCCTGGGGTTAGGGACTAGTAAATGAGAAAAAGATAAGAATGCTTAGAAAACAAAAGAGGTCAGTCAGTGACAGCTCTGTCCAGTGGGCTGGGTTTCCAGTGTTCAGTAAGGGAGGAAATTACAGGTTCATGTTGGGTCCAATTTTCAAACTTCTTCAAAATTTTAAGTTGAAATAACAAAATAAATCGACATTTATTGAGTTTTTACTATGTTCAGGGCATTGCTAACAGCTCGGAACAAATATTTAATGTAATCATTACTGAAACCTTATGGTTCTTTTTAGCCCCATTTTTTTGGTGGATGAGACTGCGGTTCCCAGGGTTTAAATAATTCACCCAACTACACAGAGCTTGTCAACTGCAAACTTAACCAAGACGGGTTACTGGTGAAGCCCAAAACTTGCTTAACTCTGTGTAAACTTTACACTGTGCTGCCTCTTTACAGAAAAAGCCATCACAAATCGCCTTAATTTTTCAGGTTAAAGGCATTTTTATATCACACTTTGAAATAGAAAAATTGATAATTTCTTTTTTTCTCATCTACAAGGCATCTCTCTCTCTCTCTCTCTCTCTCTCTCTCTCTCTCCCCACCCCGCCCCTCATTACTAAGAACGTATCACTCGGGAGAATGCTAAAGAAATATTTCAGGGTGCTTTCTTAATAATAAGCTTTATAGAATTGAAACCAATTTAGAAATAATACATTGAGAGCTACTTTTTCCACTTGGTATAATCCTGTCTCTGTCATGCGGAGATTAAAAAGGAAATAAACAACTTGGTCTCTGTCCTCTATGAGAGAGACTTTCAAATTTAATGTGCATACGAATCATGGGAGAATGTTAGTGAAATACAGATTCTGTTCAGTAGGTCTCAGGTCTGTCCAAGATTCTGTTTCTGATGAGCTCCCAGGTGACATCTATGATTCACAGCTGGTTTTAAGTAGAAAGGCTTTAGAAGTGCGCACCCTTGCTGAAGAAAAGCAGTTCATATTGAGACAGAATCAGAGACTGAGAACTGTATAACATGAGATGCACAAATAATTAGATGATTAGGATTTGGAGAAAGACAATATTCAGACAATCGCAAGTATTTTGAGCTGCTGTTGAATCTACATCACGTTCAAACCTCCGAGCACCTACCCCTCACATAATCATTTCCTTTAGTGTAGTAATTGTCACAACTGTGTCTTAAGTTTAGTCTTCTACATGCTCACTCAATGATCAGAAATGTCAAGTTAGCAAGTTATGATAATTAGAAGCTCTGAAACTGTGAAAACATATACTTACTTTCATTTATATTCCTTTACGTTCAGCTAAATTTCATACCTTTCCTTCGGAGACATTAAAAGCAATTTAAGATGGCCTTCACTAGATGGAGATTTTTTCCCCCTTATTATTTAGCATAAATCATTCACTTCGGTTTCCTTTGGAGTTCAGGAGTTTCAGGGCATTGGATAGCAAATAAATGAGAAAGTACTCTATTTTAAAACATTACCATATATTTCTTGTGGCTTGTATTTAGTAAGATAGCAATAAAATTGCACCCAGTTTTCAAAACCTCACAACAGAGAAGTATATTAATGTGTGTTATAACTCCTAAGCACATTAATTTTCTGTTTTATTATCATTGCAAAGCCCCAGGATGTTTCTATCTAACATTTTCTTTTTCCTCAAAAACTTCTCCACTAAATCCTACATGGTTCCTTAATTGCTTAAGATTCCTTATTGCAATATTTCAAGCAATTTTTAAAGCGATTTTTGTAATCCTAGCAATTTGAATTCTTTGAGACATTGAAAATGTCAGTGAGACCACAAATTCTGATGGACTCAAAACTTCTTTCTACATTAATTTATTACTACACTTGTAATAGAACTCATTTCTAGAGTCTATAGCTGATGTCCAACCTCTAGGGTTATTTTTAATCCTATGATGCATTATGATGACAAGTATGGCATTTATAGCTAATT
The DNA here is from genome assembly GCF_902729225.1 of Pteropus medius. Lineage (NCBI taxonomy): Eukaryota > Metazoa > Chordata > Mammalia > Chiroptera > Pteropodidae > Pteropus > Pteropus medius. The sequence goes on along the minus strand of NW_024342467.1, from coordinate 5,417,728 downwards.
ATCCTAATAACTAATATTTATTGGGTATTTATTATGTACGGGCATACTTTTAACTTCTGTACACAACAAATATGTATCATTTAAAGAGTGTGGATTCCTGTTATAAGCCTCAAAGCAAACTTTTGACTCAGCAAACTTTTCCTTTTCTTATTATAGAATACAGTCTATTTAATACTTAGAAGTCTACTATCAGAAATAACTTTTTGTTTGTTCGTTTAGTTGGCGTACAATATTATCTTAGTTTCAGGTGTATGACATAGCGATTAGACATCTATAGAACTCACAAAGTGATCACTCCAATAAATCGTGCCCTTCTGACACTGTGTATAGTTATTACAATATTATTTGCTATATTCTTTATATTATACTTTCTATCTCCATGACTTTTGTAATTACCAATTTGTACTTCTTAATTCATTCTCTCTTTTTCACTGACTCCTCCAACCTCCCTTCCATCTGGTAACCCTCAAAATGTTCTCTATATCTATGAGTTTGTTTCTGTTTTGTTTTGTTTTATTTTGTTTTGTTTTGTTCTTTAGATTCTACATATACATGCTGTCATATGGCATTTGTCTTTCTCTCTCTGATTTATTTGAATGAGTAGAATAGCCTCTAGGTCCGTCATGAAATATCTTTTTCCATCCCATTACTTTTAGTCTGTGTGTGTCTTTTAATTCGAAGTGAGATATAGCTTTGAATAGTGTTCCTTAAAATGACATGTTTATCTATAACTCAATACAGTAAATAAAAGATTATTTTTAAATGTTTCATATGTGCAGTGTTTGTATATTTTCACATTCAACCTAATATCCACTTAGTAAGACTTTATTAAAGAATTCATTAGACATAGATATTGAGTACACAGGCTGCTAGTTAATTTCATTGCACACAAATCCCCTTAATTCATTTTTTCTACTTTGCTGATTTTCTAAACAGTCTATTTTTTAATTTCAAAATTATATTTTTGTGGAGCTTCAGAAATATTGACAATATTTAAATTTAAAAGAATGCATAATGCATAGAATGAATTGTAATCTATAATGCAATTGCATATTAATTAATAATAATGCAATTATATATAACCTATATATTAAAGAAAATATGTACATTACATTAAACAATAAAATAAAATACATGATTATTGTATTTAATCTTTTTTTGTTAAGACTTTTTCTTATTTTAAATAAACTGTATTTTTATTCTTCTAGTTCCACCATTTAGTTTACATATGGACTACATTCTGGGCCACACCTGGATTCTTCAATAAGTTTTCTGTCATATTTAAAGGACCAGGATGGGGTCCAGGTAAACCAAGACTTGGACTGAGTGAAGAAATCCCAGAGGTAAGTAGAGTTCATGGGTTTGATGATAGTGAAGATTAGTCTCATATTGTCCAGTATATAGCCAGCTTGTATACATGCTGACTTATGTAAATCCGAAAAAGAAAAGATGTTCCCTTAGGCACAAGCAGCCTTGTGGTGCATAACTTAATGAGTGAACACCACCTAGGGGCCAATAAGAGGGGTGCCTTTTCCCAGGCAGACACTGCCTCTTACCAGGGAACATGGTTTAGGGGACAGAACAGGGGAGACTGGTTTTCAGATCCACCTAAAACCCACAGCCTTCATGTAGTGCAGAAACTCACGTGACTCATCACAGAATCCTAAAACACTAGAGATGGAGAAAACCTTAAAGATGATGCAGTCTAGTCTTTGTTTTGTTCGTGAAAGACAGATCTCCAGGATGGAAGGTCAAAAGTTACACCAAGGTGATGGAGTTATTGGAATAAACTATAACTCTAGTGTGATAACGTTAAATATAGAAATACTATTTAAAAACAAAAAAAAATAAGCAAGATAGAGATTTAAAACACTGGAAACCAAATGAAAAATTCAGTTTCATCTCAAGTTCCTCTTACACACAGGGAAAGGAATTTATTTGCAATCATTCAGGATATATATTGTAATTCTTTATCAAAATAACTTTCATTAATAGTAATATTGAAACAAGAGAAATGGTAAACTTCTATTTATTTCAATGATAATTATGAATATAAAAATTACCCAATATTTCAAGGAAATAAAATCATGTCTTATTTGGGTATTATTATTATTTTCAGAAAATCCTGATCTAAATAAGGATTTTTTCTCATCTAGTCATGAAAGCTGCTGTGTCAGAATTTCCCAGATATTTGGTTATGTTCAAAATCGGTCATGTAATAATGTTCTAATTTGGTATAGGTGAAAATATTTTGTTTATTTCAGTTCCAAAACAGTCTAATTTACTATGGCCTATTTATTTATTTATTTTTCAATAGAGAATCTAAAGGAAAATTTTAAAGTCATATTGTGTCTTAAATTTTCATTTATAAAATAGAATTGTAGTGTTTCTGGGAAACTCCCTAGTTGGGAAAGTCATTTCCAATACATCAGTATTTCCCTTGGAGGTATAATTATCTACACTACCCAAAGTTGCCTTCCATTTTCTCTTTTGCTATACTTTCATATATAAAAGAAAGACTTCTTTCTTGTCTTCTTAGGTTACAGGGAAAGAAGTTCCCTTGTCATCATCAGCGTCTCGACTATTAAGGATATATGCAGTTATACAGTTTGCTCTGATGCTAGCCTTTTATGAAGATACCTTTGCAGATAAAGCTGTGAGTGCTCTCCATTTTAAATAGCGTGAAAAATTATCTGTCATTCTGTTCAACAAAATATCTCACATTTAAACAAGTAAATTATTTCTTCTAAACTATTGAATGTAAATTAATTATATGTCCAAAGTGTTTTAGTATAGAATATTCATGAAATGATATACGATTAACCTAAATCATAAATAGGAAATAATTTGTCACGAATAAATTCCTTGACAGTTCAAGAAAAGTACTCCAGAAATTAGCATTAAATGTGTTTGGGAAAGCATACTTCATATGAATTTTAACATACTTACCTTCAGTTAGAAAATACCCTGATACCTTTACACGAAGTTTTCAATGTTGGGTTTACTTCATTTGTTTTGTTCTTTCTAAACATTCAGAATATTTGACTTGTCTTATTCAAACAGGGTTTAGAATCTGGATTCTAATTCAGGCATTACCACCTGGGAGTTATTTTTTGGCCACATATGAATATTTTCACTATCTACATTTTGGAGAAAACAAAAATTATGTAATGTATGTAAAAATGCACTGTAAATTATAAAAATATAAAAAACAGGTATTTTTAAATGCTTGTTTTGTTTTCTAGATTTATTTACATTATATTCTTCCAAAAAAGATTTACAGTAGTTCAAGAGGCCCATAAATTATAGTAAGATAACTATGTGGAAGTAGGTGAGATTAAAAATAGAATCACAGATGAGTAAAAAAAAAAATCAGTATCTTTGACTCTGTTACCAAGAAAATGTGTATGTTATGAAATAATCTCACTAAATCAGGAATTTTCAGGGCTCACATAGTAGCTCTGTTTGAATAAAGAAATGAGAGGAGAGGAGTTTTTATTTTCAGTAAAATTATGGTTTAGTATACCTATTTCTTTTTAAGGTATATAGAATACCTCATATTGCTGGATAAAATACACTTTATAATCCTCTTTAAATGCATTACATAGATGAATTGGCAAAAATTTTGAGGTACTCCGTAGAGGCTAAAAATGTTGAGAAAATGTGAATTCATTGAGGAAACAGTGCTAATCCCTAAAGCTGCCCCAGGGCATTGAACAATCTCTTTAGTTGAGACCTACAGAGACCAGACAAAGCCAAGAACCTCGCATAGGTGGGAAGTCAGATAAAGAACTTTAAACAAAACAACTGAAACCAAAAAGAAAAACTTTCCTTAAAGGGACAGGGGTGAGATGAAAGAAAACATGGAAAGGAAACTTGCCTATACTGGACTTGGCTACTAGAAGGCAAAACAAAAAGTCTTCCCTGAGAATTATTAACTACAAACCAGCCCTCACCAAACCAGCCTTCTGTATTCAGATATGGATACAGAATACACATAACTTATAACCACTGATTTATAAGCCAAAGATAAAAATATAGTTTAAAGTGATCATATATTAGGTCTCATGTGTTCAAAGACCCATGTTCAAATGATGCTTATAGCAATTTCTTAAACCCAACTTTCAGCATATTTCCATAGATAAAGTCTCAATGATTATGAACTCAGAGATAAAAAGCACAGAAACACTAGAAGAAAGCCAACATTAGTAGAAACAAAAAAACAACAGACTAAAACTCTCAAAAAAACCCAAATTTTGGAAATAAAATCAGTTAAAACATAAATTAAGTAAGTTTAATGTTTGAAGAAGTAAAGTTGAAGAAATTAAGAAAAAAATTTACAATTATGAGAGATCAACAAACAAGACTATAAAAAATGAGGCATATTTAGAAATAATCAAATTAAACTTCTAGAACACAAAAATATAATGGACATGAGGAAGTCAATGACTTAGCAGTTTAAAGACTAATGAAGAGAGATTAGTGCATTAAATTTCAGTGCCAAAAAATATATCCTTTATACAATGCTAAAAGACAAAGAGATTTTTTTAAATGACATAAGCTATCTTTAAACATGAAGAACACTATGAAAAATTCTTTAAAAGATACAAGAATCCAGAAAAAAATAAATAAATATAAATATGATTAGTGGACAGTGAATCCAGGCAATATAAATTACCCTTTTCAAAGAATAAGTTTGTGATGTTGACAGATATCAGTCCATCCATGAAAACCTCCAAAGTAATAGAAATAAATAAATAATATGTACAGAAAAATGAGTCTACTATAGTGTTATTTTTGATAATTTTAATACATCAACCCTATCAAATTATCTAAGAAAGAAGTCTACTTGAAGTAGGTTACTGAGTGTGTTAGGCTGGACTTTTTGGTTGTACGTGACAGAAATTCAACTCAGAGTGAATTTATTAACTCATATAACTGAAGAGTCTGGAATTTTCCTTCCTCCTGCTGTGCTGGATTCAGTGAGTCTAATGTCATTAGGTATCTTCTCATTCTTTCTCACAGCTATGCTTTTCTCAAAGTACAGATTCTGTTATAGACTCTCAACCTTCATGATAGCAAACTGGCTACCAGAAGCTCTAGCTTTAAAAACTGCCACGTGAAGAACTCAAGAAGCGAAAGCTATAAATTGGAGTCTGATGTTAAGGGTTAGTTCATCTGGAAATTACTGAACCAAGCAATGTGATCAAGCCTGGATCACAGACCATTTAGTCTATGTACAGGAAGACAGTCAGCTCCACAGGATCCTCATGCTCTGAGAGAAGGGATAAGATGGTTCGAAAGAAAAATTAAGATGATAGTATATAGAAAAAAGAGCAATAGATTTCCATAGGCAAATATAAAAAATGTTAGCTCCATAGGCAAATATAAAAAATGTTAGCTCTATATAAGCCATCATCATTCATAAATAAATGATTTGAACTTGTTTTAAAAAAAATGTGCTTTAAACACTTATAAAATGCTTAGTAACATATAAACCTTCCTGCAGGATACCAGAAATGTCTAATAATATAATGGAAGGACATATATTAGCTTACTATTTGCTCTTTTATATATGTGCTACTACTAGTGAAACCAATTCCATATTGTAGCAGGTTCATTTGCCTTTAGCTTCAAAAGAGACGAAATTTGGAACCAAGAATTCATTTCAGGAACAAAGGTTTCTTAAAAGCAGCATGAACTATTTCACTCTTAGCAGTGCAGCGTGTAGTTATCAAACTACCATAATTGTTAGGCTTATTAATTGCTTAACCTAAGGCCTCATAATCATCTCTTCAAGTATTACATAATTAACCCATAATCGATTACTTGTTAAGTTACTGTTATCTTAATTCGTTCACCAAAATTATGACAAAAGTATGCAAGCTTGAACAGAGCTCAGGTAGTTGAATGAGACCAGAAGAAAAGTTAGATTATCTGCATCTAAATATCTAACTCTCACTATACTGATCAATGTTGAGTAGTTTGCATTATTGAATTTTTTCAGTTGTACTAAATGAAATCCCAAAATAAATTATAAATGCTTTTAGAAACAAAAATGGAAATCCACCCATTTTAATTTTGAAATAGAGACACTTAAATTTTGTTTACTAAGAGATTTGAATGTCTAAACATGTATGAGTGTTTCCTGGGTAAAAATATAGTCAAACATTATGTATATTAAAAGATATAACATGGTTTTTACAAAATTTTTCTACGGCCATAAAGACTATATGAAAAACTCATGTAGATATATCGGCAAAGAGAAATACCAAGAGTTGAAATCCTTTTCAAACTGATATTAGATTGGAGACAGCTTCATTCCTGACACAAATTAATAATGAAAAGGTGCATTTTGCTTGTTTCCCATGTGTTTTTTTTTTTTCCTAAAAACATGCTGTACAACTAGGAAAAAAGTTCTCTTGTTTGCAAAATTCTATAGTACCTTTCTAGTCCCAGAGATGTTTGAAAGCCTATGAAGACATTAAACTCCAACAGCAATTCTTTATTTCCAGATTCACTGTAGCCAGTAATCACATAGAAAAGTTATGGCTGACTTCTAGTTGGGGACCCTGTTGTGGTCCCACAGCCTTTTTCATTTATGCATATACCAGCGTAGATAAATACTTGTTTCATGTGTGCAAGTTTTGTATAAATAACTTTGGGAGTCAAAAAAGTAATTTGATGGCCACCGCAAAGGTGTAAAAGGCACATTCCTTTCTTTCTGAAACTTGCAATGCATACATTTAAATATATAATGTTCGGTTTAGTGATATGAGCCACAGACTTTTATGTTGATTTTGGTTTAGGAATGCTTGGGAAATCAATTCCTTAGCTGCCAGGGTCCACACCATGGAGTGATATCATGAATACACATTTGAAATGAAAATATAGATGCACTAGTATGTCCAAAGTGAAATTGTGAAGTCAATGCTATCCTTTTAAATATACACACTCAAAACAGTTTGAATATTTAACAATCTTATAATAGAATGTGTAATAACCTTACTACAGATATGTTTTAACACAAATTTTTTGATGATATATTTCAAGTTAATGAGGTATCTGAGAATATCCAATATAAATTTGGAAACAGATTTGTGTAGTTTTAAATTCTCCTGGATGTTATACTCTGTAAAACATTACGGGCACTGCAGTTTTATAACTAATATTTTCATGTTGACATATTTTAACAGGCCCTTTGGAAAAAATCAACATATTTAGGCGTAGTATCATAACAGAGAGTGTCACTTGCACAAGTTTGATCTAGCCTACATCCTACATAAAACCTCTCAATATCCAGTGTATACTATTTTCTTCCAGTGCAACCCATTGAGATTTAATTTAATTTCCTAAAGTTTTAGGTAGTACCTGAAGTAATGTGAAAAAAAATGTAAGCCAAAATGAGCATCAATTATAACTTAAAGCCATGAAATAAATGTATTAAATGTGTAGTAAAGAAAGAGTATAAGCAAAAGCTACCTGACTAAGAAGCACAGACTTCAGTAACTTAAAAAAAAGTGACCGTAATGGGTTCCAATTAAAAATATAACTCTAGTTCACTATATTGAAATATAATAAAGTAGAAAAGTACATGTTAAAAATGTCACATATCAAATAGTGAAATATTAACTGAATTTAAATATATCTTCATACTATTAGTACTGTCTCAAATTTGATCAGTATCAGGAAGCTCCTTTAAAAGTTATCATATAATAAACACAATCAATCATAAACTGCTTATAATTTGAATTTTGATCTCATTTTCATTTATTAAAAATATGTAAAAATTAAATATTTTAATTTAGCTTTGGAAACTCCAAATCTAAATGTACATTTCTTGGAAATTATATTTTCTTGTTACAAGTAATCCTCATGGAAAGGAAGTTTGTCTCTCTGAGACTGTCTTTTAATATCTCTTTTTTCTCTTTTGTATTTTGGGAAATAACAGAAGGATATATAGCTTATATTCCCATGTGTTTCCTACTGAAAAAAAAAAAAAGTTTTCTAGCTAAAGAATGGAAAAAGTCGATGTGCTGATTTTACTGAGATCTTTCTTGTAGCAAATACTAATAATTCAGTGTGGATTTATTAACCCCCAAAACAGTTCCATCAAAGAAATATGTGTAGACATGGGTTGTGGGACCTTTCATTGCTGAGATTCCTTAGACTTAGAGTAATTATTAACCGATACTGAGACAAGACCCTTCTATATTCCCTACCCAAAGCCCAGTGAATCATGAGGTTGTCCAGTCTGGCTGGTGGGAACATGTACCATAGCAGGCATTGCAAGCTCTAATCCCTTTCTGGCCTCTGATTATTTCCTCACATGTATGACCTGAGATGCTAGAGTCAATTGGTACCCTCTGCAGATTTCTCAAGTTCTCTCTATGTGGCTCTCTCCTATTTGGTACTAAACAATAGCCTTCTTGGTTTCTCACAAATCCCAACTCCTCTTCCTCACTCAGGAAGCCCACCAAATTACCCTGGGTTCCCTCTGTGCTACAGCCTAGAAACTTTCTCAAGATAGTAAGCTGGGGTAATAGCAGAAGTCAGGCCATTTACATCCCATTTTTCCTGGAATCAATGACCTTTATTGCCTTGTGTCCAGTGTCGTGAAACAATTGTTTCAAATATATTGCTGGTTTTTTTTTTTTTTCGAGCGAAAGTATAGATAAAACCTTGTTTCTTATCTCGTCAGGTGCAAGATCATTTTTTAAAAAAGTGAATGATAGTTTAAAATATAATTGTAACAAAATATTCTTTAAGTATTTAGTTAAAAATTTTTAAATGCAAATTTTTGCTTTTATTTTTTATACAAGTTTGTAGAAATGCACTAACTCCATATCAATTCAATGTTGCTGATCTATATATTTATTATACTTTTTAGCCAACATATTTTTTCACCTTTGATATATTTATTTTATTTGCTCCTTGCTTGAAATTCTAGAAAATATTTATTCTAATCATATTCCTTTCCATGCATTTCAACAATAACCACATAGAAAGTGAAATTTTAGGGAAAAAAAGAGTAAAGTCAATAATGACAAATTTTTTTAAAGAGCAAGATTTTATTTTAAGATAGATTCTTGAGATTCACATAGAATTACAAATTGTATTATGGTATCGCCTGGAGTTCTGTTCCTGTGTCTATGGGAAGCATCTTGAAATGTTAGGTTTCATCACGAGAAATCCAGAAACTCAAGACATGTGAAAGGTGGAGCCCTCAGAGTCGCAGAGATGATGAAGCAGGCCAGCAGGTGAGCCAGCAAACCCAATTTGCTGCCTTCACATCAGAGGTTACAAAGGCTTAAGTACAGATGATTTTGACTTCATTTTAAAGATGTTTGGGAAGATGAACATTTCGAATCAAAATAATGACTTTAGAAGTTCTTTTATACACTTTTTAGGAAAACTTATAAAAACGCACCACTTTCGTTGGCCCTGGGCAGGCCACAGGCTGCAGCTGAACTCAGCCTATGGAGGAGCCCCTCCCAGAAGACCCTGGGGCAGGAATTTGAGGTGGCCAGCTTCAGACTTAGCTGGAGCACCACCTAGGGCTGCATCTGAGGACAACCCAGCCAAAGGGCAGAATGAGTAGGCACCAGAGTCCTGCTAAAGTGAATTCTGCCTAGTAGGGTTAGCCCCTCACAAGCCAGTCTTAACCTTCTGCCTGAAAGTCAATCCCTCCCACTGATGTGCAAACAGAAACCAAGACTCAACTAAAATAGGAGGCACACACAACTAATACAAGGGACACACCTGGGGCACCTGGTTCCAGTGACCAGGGAAGACTGTGCCATTGGGCCCCACAGGACACCTACTACATAAGGTCACTCTACTAATATAGCAGCCCTATCTGATACTTAGAAACAAACGCAGGGAGGCAGCCAAAATGCAGAGACAAAGAAACATTGCCAAATGAAAGAACAGAACAAAGCTCCAGAAAAAGAACTAAACAAAACAAAGACAAGCACTCTACCTACCAAGTGCAGAGTTCAAAACCAGTCAGAAATAAAGAATACGATAACTAAAATGAAGACTACCTTAAGAGGAATCAACAGTAGATTATACGAAACAGAGAACCAAATCAGCGATTTAGGAAATAAGGTAGCAGAATATACCAAACCAGAACAGCAACAAGAAAAAAGAATACAAAAAAAAATGAGGATATTTTAAGGGGCCTCTGAGAAAACATCAAGCATACTAACATTTGCAGCATAGGGGTACCAGAAGAAGAGAGAGAAAGAAATTGAAACCTATTTGAAGAATAATGACAGAAAATTTCCCTAACCTGGTGAAGGAAATAGACATACAAGCCCAGGAAGTGCACAGTGTCCCAAACAAGATGAACCCAAACAGTCCCACACCAAAACACATCATAATTAAAATGTCAAAGGTTAAAGATAAAGAGAGAATCTTTAAAACAGCTAGAGAAAAGCAGTTAGTTACCTACAAGAGTGCTCCCATAAGATTGTCAGCTGATTTCTCAACAGAAACTGCAGACCAGAAGGGATTGGCACAAAATATTCAAAGTGATGAAAAGCAAGGACCTACAATCCAGATTACTCTATTCAGCAAAGCTATCATTTAGACTTGAAGGACAGATAAAGAGCTTCTCAGACAAGAAAAAGCTAAACCAGTGTTACGAGGAATGTTAGAAGAACTTTAAGGAGGAGGAGGAGGATCAAAACTATGAATAATAAAATGGCAATAACAAGATATCTAATAACAATTGTTTTAAATGTAAATGAATTAAATGCTCCAATCAAAAGATAGAGTGGATAAATGGGTAAAAAAAAAAACAAAAAAACAAGACCTCACATATGCTGCCTATAAGAGACTCTCTTCAGATTGAAAGACACACACAGACTGAAAGTAAAGGGAGGGAAAAAGATATTTCATAAAATGGAAACAAACCGACAAAGCTGGGGTAGCAATACTAATGCCAGACAAAGTAGACTTTAAATCAACTATAACAAGGGACAAAGAAGGACACAATAATCCCACTTCTGGGAATTTATCTAAAGAAACTGAAAACACTACTTCAAACGGGAGATGTCAATCCATATTTTCACTGTAGCATTGTTTACAATAGCCAAGATACAGAGGCAACCTGGGTGTCCATCAATGGATGAATGGATAAAGAAGAGTTGGTACATGCATACAATGAAATATTACTCAGCCATAGAAAAGATTGCAATCTTGCATTCTGCAACAACATGGATGGACCTAGAGGATCTTGTGCTGAATGGAGTAAGTCAGACAAAGACAAATGCCATATGATTTCACTTACATATGGAATCTAAAGAACAAAATAAACAAACCAAACAGAAAGGAACTCATAGATACAGAGAACATTTTGATGGTTGCCAGATGGGAGCATGGTTGCGGGGGGTGGGGCAGGGAATGAAAAAGGAGAAAGGATTAAGAAGCACAAAGTGATGTTTACAAAATAATCATGGAGATGTAAGGTATAGCATAAAAAATATCGTCAATGATATTTTAATAACTATATATGGTGACAGGTGGGTGCTAGATTTATTGAGGTGACTACTTTGTAAGTTATATAAATGTCTAATCACTATATCATACAGCTGAAACTAATATAATATTGTATGCCAACTACATTTGAAAAATTAAAAAATTCAAAAAAATAAAAAATAAAAATACATCACCTTGTTATAATAACAAAGTCCAAGTACTTTTTTCTAAGTCCTTACAATAAAATCATTGAAAAATTATTAAATAATCTTTGACAATACACAAAGTAATACAACAATTTAAATATAGTAGCATAGTATTGTTTTAGGACATAGTGTATGAGGCAGATTATTTCCTTTTGCGAAATTTACTGTATTAATGAAGAGAAATTTTCCACTCAGATGGCTAACCTTGTAATCAGCTCTTTGTTCTGCTTCTGTAGACATGCTTGTGGCATAAGGGCAGGGTGACCTTGAGATCAAGTGAAGACTCAGCCTCCCCTTTGCTTGTTCTGTCTAGATAACAGATGTATCCCCTTTGCTTATTCTCTGTAACTGCCCATAGCCCGTAGCAACTCCTGAGCTCTGTAACCGCCTGAGGACAAATTAACCAATCAGCTCCTGCCAACCGTAACTGTGCGGATAAGCCTTATAAAAGTAAGGTTACCCTTGAGCTCATGACCCAGATCTTCAGAGCGCTAGCTCTTCTGGGACCACCAGCGTAATAAACCTGAGTTCTCCAACTCTTCAAGTGGTGCTTGGTTTCTCACCGGTTTGATTTTTCTGCAACATTAGGAAATATAAAAGGTAGTTATGTTGACCATCAGAATTTTTTCATGGAATGGTAAGAGGGTGATATCTTTATTCTGGGTATGCTTCTAATAAAATGCTGACATTTATCTCTGATGTATTAGAAGTAGACAGTGAGAGAGAGTCAGGGATGAATCAGAGGTTTGGGCTTGAGCAACTGAAAAACTGGAAGTACCATTCCTAAGACGAAGAAAACTGGGAAATGTGTGATATGGAGGAGGAAATCAAATACAGAGTTGTAGACAAACTAAGTTATAGTCTCCTATTAGCCAAGTAGAGATGTTGACAAGACAGCTGGAGAGCTGTATTTATTTAGTTTTCACTCTGACTTCCATAACCAGGAAGCAATTTGCAAAAAGAGTTTGTTTGTTTGTTTAGTGCAAGGATTACAAATTCCCTAACCAAAACAAAAATATATATATATTTTGTTCTGTCTCTGAATTTCCTGTGATATTTGTAAGAGCTAATGGACATTTTATTTGTGCTTTTTATCTTGTTATAAATAAGATTAGCCTAAATGCCATTTGGAAAATTAGTATAGCCTGAACATTGCAACAATGATAATCATCATGACCATTAATCGACTTCTTACTTTGTGGCAAGCACTCTTTTAAGCATTTTATTATAGTCCTTGCCAAACTCAGTTTTTGTTTTTGTTTTTTTTCAAATGTACCAAGCACATAATGGGGTTTTAGAAATGTGGAATAATTTGCCCATGTTTCCATGGCAGATAGGTTTGCATAATTCAAAACCCTATATTTTTATAGAACATTTAAAATCATGCTATAGTGTTTGGGCACAACTCATTTCTCCCTTCCATATGAATTTCTCCCTAAAATATAAAAATGAAGCAATAATGGTGAAAGAGACATTTTTCTTTAAATATAAAATGCTTCCCTTAAGCAAATATTAATCTACTCAAGCACACCTTGTTACTTCTGCCACCAAGAAAATATTTTTCAGGTCATTTTTGCTTCATTGTCCTAAAGCAGTCACACTGCTGAATTCCACATATCCAAACACTCTCCTGCTCTCCACTAAAACATTCTGGCATTGACTGAGCTCCGCATCCTATATCTCATACTTAACATTATCCCCATGTCCTAAACATTCTGATACTTTTCTTCAGATTTATGACTACTCAGCAGTTTCGTGTGCCATCCCAGGCATATGTATGATAAATAGAGAGGTGTAAGAAATTGTCCATGAGAAATAGAGCTGGTTTATAAGATGGAGTGGAGCTAGGGTATTAGATGTGAGCAGCAATTGCAACTAGAGGCTTTTGCTTATTGTATATAACTTTGAACAGATGCAATTTGTTAGATATGAATATTAGTTAATAATAGTTGAAATTACTTCTAGTTATTTCAGGCAAAAGGAAAGAGAAAAATGTTTGTATAATAATGTTTTGATCACTATTTTTGCCAACCTGTTGTATTACATTCTGATATTCTCATAAAGGCGAAATGTAAATATCATCGGTGAGTAGGGGAATTATCTAGGGTCTGTGTATCCAACTCCTTGCTTTTACTGATTCACTTTCAATCTAAAGCAGTATTCATCTGGCCCCAAATATTAGCTATGTGACTTCAATTTAGATCTCTGTTCCTGCTCCTTTTAAGCTTCTGGCTCATATGTATTCTGCGGTTGTTACACATTGGGACCTGAAAAGATCTATTTTAAATTTCATGGCATCATTTATTTCTTTGTGATGATGGAAAAATTACTTAGTCCTTTGAGTCCCAGTTTGTTTGTTTGTTTTTTCATATGTGAAGCAGATATAATAAAAAAGGTTGTTGACATTGTATAAAGAATTAAAGTATATGAAACATATAGCAGATAAGCTATAAAACAGTAGATTCTCAAAAAATATTAGTATTAAATTTTGACATATAAACAAATTGCATAATTATAATTATGACAAAATATCTTGTTTTGTTACAATAACTTAAAAGGTAATCTTTGACATTACAAACATATTTTCTATCAAATATGAATGTGAATATGTGTGCAATCTCTTTCATATATGTTTGCACTCAAACACATTCTTCTTTAAATATTTTCTATATTAAAGACAGCTTTGCATATGAAACCACAAAGACTCGGTGGTATTAAAAATAGCTATTGGAATATGGTATTTATTCATAAAAATGTAAGTGATTAATCTATACACGGGGGCATAGGTACTTCGAAAAGTCATGAAAATCAAAACTTTAAAGGAGAATTTTTAGAAAGAATACATTAAGCAAAATATTGTGGAATTATCTAATTCATTCTTCAAGTGTCTAAAAATATAACTAAATAACATTATGAAAATCAAAACATCCTCTTTTTTAAAATATCAACCTTTTTAAAAAAAAATGTCAGTGACAAATGGTGTAAAATAAAATTTGGTCGGTGTTCATTGTCAGCTTTAAATTCTAATTGCCTTCGGATAACTCTCCTAAAGGATCTGTTGGTCTCTGTTTGTTTGACAGGCACTATCACAGGTCACTCTTTTTCTGAGGGTTTGCTTCATTATTCTGACCTTGACCTCCATTGGATTTCTTCTGGATCAAAGGCAAGACATGACATTTTTTCATTTTATGTAATTTTGTAATGTAGTTTTTTTAAACATATGTGAAACTTTGACATTCACCAAACATTTGTTATTGAAAAAATAAAGTTAAAACTATAATTTCACACCTTCATTTTAAATGAAACAGAGTAGCAGTTTATCTGAATTTATATCTAGGGTGTGTTTTAAATCTAAGTCTTTTAAATGAAATTTAGGTTTTTCAAGTTTATTAAAGAAAACCTATAAATATAATGATTAATTTGGCAAAACATAGACCATAACTCTGAGTACTTAATAAAATATAAAACATATTTGAGTTGCTTTCCTTTGCCATTGAATAGTTCATAATATATGCCTGAATGTATGTGTATTTTATGTCCTTTGCCCTCAAGCAGCATATTTTTTAAGGAGTCCTGTTTTAAATATTACTCTGGCCAGAAAATACATTCACTTGAACAATTTTAAAATGTCTTTTTGGCAGATGACATATAGAAAAATATCTATTCATTATTGTTTAGTATTTATCAATCATTAATATTAATACTAATATCAGTATTTATGGAATTAATATGTGACATGGAATGTTATTAATTCTTACAACAACACTCTGAAATAATAATTGCTATAAAGCCTGCTTTACAAATTAAGAAAGACAAACAATAAGAGATAGACTAGAACACAAACTCAAGCAATGTGACTCCAGAATCCATCATTATAGAATTTACATACCTTGTAACTTTGCGAAAAACTGCAAAAAAAAAAGCTCAGTCATTCTTGAAGTCTTATCTTTGTTGTAGTGTTATTGCTTTTCAAGTAGGTAACTGGTAACCATTACATTAAATAACCATTTGGTAAATTTTAAATATAAAATTCCAGTAAACAAACATTTAGTTTATATTGAATGTATGTCACTTTCCCAAGGATAGCTTGATAAATGATCTAGAATTGCAACAGATTCTGGAGTTTCATCAAGGCCCAGGTCCAAATGAACTTTCTGGTTAATAAAATTTTTATAATATGCATTTCCTATAAACATTTTGTAAAGAATGATGCAGCTGGCACATTTCACATAGTCAACATAAACAATGTGTAGAATTTTTTTCTTCAATACTTTAAAAGTGGTGTTTATTTTATCATTTTGTTTGCTCTCTATCCCTACTTTTCTACACTAGAAGTAAAGTATATACCAAGCCATAAAAAGAGAAAATGGAAAAGTGAGTCTCAAGTCCAACTGAAATAATTACCCAGATCTAGAAAATCAGGATGACTTAAACATCATAATTCCATTCTTGCATACACTTAATAGAATTAGCACAGCCAATAGCAATAGTATAGTTTCACTTTTTAATGAAGATTTTTGTCTTCATGGATGCAGATAATAGGCCAAATAAGCATGCTATCAATTATGCCATAATATTATTCAGTTATTCTTATTGCATAAAATTATTTAAAAGTCTAAACTGCCAATGGCCATAGTCAGGAACTCATACTGTAATCTAGGTAAGTCATTCAGAACCAGTGCAATGAAAACCAGAAGAGATGTTTTTAAAGTGTTGAAAGAAAATTCCTAGCAACTTGTAATTCTATATCTAGCAAAAATGAAGGTGAAATAAAAGCTATTTATACAACCCTCTACAGCAAGCCTAACATTTGATAATGAAATGTTGACAATTTCCCTTTGAAAATTGGAGAACAAGTAAGACATGCTTATTATTTAACATTTTACTGAAAATAGTGGAGAAAGAAAAGAGAAAGAAATAAAAAGCACAAGGATTTAAAAGGAATTAGCAAAATCATTAAAAAATTAATTTATATTAATTTAATAAACTAAACTAATGGATTAATCAAGAAATCAAAAGAATCTATAGGAAACTTGTTCAAATTAATAGATACATTCAGAAACATTTTTAGCGAAGTGGTTATCAACTGCATTTTGTTATATTAGCAAATAAAACACTACAGTCATGGGCTGCTTAACAATAGGGATACATTCTGAGAAATGCCTCATTGCACATTTTCATCTTTGTGGGAGCATCATCGAGGACATTTACACAAACCTAGATGGTATAGCCTATTACTATAATTGCCTGTGCTATGCTTTTACAGAACTGGCAGCTCAGTAGGTTTGTGTACACCAGCATCACCACAGACACATGAGTAATTGTAGTGTTAAGCCTTGACAGTTGGCTTTTCTTGTTGCAACGCAAGTGCTCAACTTTAAGCTTTGATTTCTGAGACATCTACTTCAAAGAAGCATCCACTTTAAGGAAGACTATCAGGAATAAACACACTGTCAGCCACACCACAGTAGATATTGAGTCAGGCTTCTTTGTTTTAGAGATTTTGGTTGATTTTGATAACTGACCATTTGGCCTACTTGTTTATTCTCTTCCCATGCTTTATATTCCAACTCTTATGTTTTAAATTCACCAATAAAGAGTGAGCCCACAGAACCCTCACCCTTGACCCCAATAAAAACAGAACCCCAAGCCCATTTCTCTCTCTCTGTCTCTCTGTCTCTCTCTCTCTCATTCACTCTCTGTAATTAAAAGTTTTCTCATGGCTATTGCTGAAGGGTGTTTTGCAATACAGTGTCAGTCCACTTGTAACATTGATTTAGAAAGGGGAGATGTCTGTGGGAAGCTCACCAAGGCCCACATGAGTGCCCCCCAGCATTTCTAGCCTAGAGCTCTACTATTGATAGACTGAGTTCAGCCCAAAACAGTAATGCATTGTAGTACGACCTTACAAGGGCTAAGACTCACTAAGTGATAGGAATTTTCAGCTTCGTTATAATCTTATGAGACTATTATCCTATATATGTGGTCCATCGTTGACCAAAATATCATGATGCAACACATGACTGTATAAGTAATAGCATCACATATGTCAAATGCCAAGAAAAAACAATCTTAAAAAAATGAGTACAAAAATCTCTAAAAATACACTACAAAATGATTGAAATATTGTGAAAAATAAAGAACTAAATGAAAGAGTGCTATATTCATAGATTAGAGTGCTTGATGTTGTAAAGATTATAATTCTTATCAAACTGATTTACATTTCTATGGAATCTGAATTAAAATAGTAGAAGATTTCTTTCTATAATTTAACAAGCTCCTTCTAAAATATATGTATATGGCCCAATAATAGCCAACACAGTCTTGAGGTTTAAAAAATTATAGGAGTTGCACTGCTGGCTGTTAGGATGTATTCTAAAGCTATGGTATTAGACATGTTTTATTGGCACAAAGATTAGAACAGAAAACCTAGAAAGATATCTATGCTTATATTTAGATTTGATTTGTGACAATGGTTTCCCTGCAGAGCTGTGGGAAATGGCTGTCTTTTCAATAAATGATCTTGGGAAAATTAGATTTCCACATAGAAATAAGAAAAATAAATTTGACGAATATTTCTTACCTTAATTCTTGGGTCTAGGGATTATAGATTTAAAAATGAAAGGAAATCCAATACAGATTTCAGCAGATAGCATAGTGATATATCTGTGTGACCTTGGAGTATGTAAAAATATTAAATAGTACACAAAAATTTCTAATTATAAAGATAAAATTAATAAAATAGACTATAATAATATTTAAAAAGTCAGTTTTTCTAAAATTAACTCATTAAAATAGTAAAAAAATTTAAAAACTTCAAGTAGGTGATGCTATTTGCAAATTTTATAAGTAACTAAGAACTAATATCCCAAATGACTAAAATTAAATAGATTGACAATACCAACTGTTGGAATGCTCATACACTGAAGAGGGGGTTTATATTGAAAAACCGAGAATTTTTTCTAACATAAATTTGACTTATATTTAGCATATATGTATATCCTATAACCCAACAATTCAATCCAACTTATATATTAACCAATACATTTAAAAGCATGTAAACGAATGTGAAGACAGCATTGTTGATAATAAAAAAAATATGGCCAACATTCCAAATGTTCTTCATGAGGTGAATGGATGCATGCATATTGTATATCCACACCGTGGAATACTATGCAGGAAGAAAGAAAGAACTCCTGCTACATGCAGCATCATAGATAAATCTCACTAACAACATTGAGTAAAAGATGCTAGACACAATATAATCCCACTTATAAAAAGTTAAGAAAGATTAAACTACAGACTAGTTATAAAAATTTATGCTAAAGTGGTAAAATATAAATTAAAAAAGAGCAAGAAAGTGTAATTATCATAAAAATTATAGGAGTGATTCTTGCTGAGATAGAGGGAGGGTGAAAATACTGAGGGAATAGGAAGTCCCTGATATTGGGTGGTGATTACATGGTTACTTATTTGTTAAAAGTCATCAAACTGCATATTTTGTTTTGTATACTTGTCTATATGTATGTTTCATTTCACAATATAAAAGTTTAAAAGTAAACCATGCAACATAATTAACAAAATCTATGTGTTTTAAAATAAAAATCTTATTTTTTATTAATAATTACCCAGATATCAATTTTTAACATCAGTTTGTAGGAATGAATTATAATATTACTTTACAAGGGGAAATTATTTCTTAACACTTTTTCACAAAAAATTAATCACATTACTTGAATGCAAACAAGTCATAAACTATTACCCTGGTTTTTTTTTTTAGTTTAAATTACAATTAATAATGTGTTTTGTACTAAAATGCTGTCATATTCAATTTTACAGAAACAATTGGTCATAATAATAGACTATAGAAGAAAATTTTAAGTTCAACGAATATATTTAGTTGTTTTTCACTTTTTCTCTATATCTCTGTACTATAATAATATATAGCTGTATTATAATGATATTAATTCAAGAATATTTTAGTTAGAAAAGTCAGCTGTTCTAACAATACTACTTGTCTTTTACAAAAATATTTATTATCCAACGAGTGTTAGATGACTATCATATGAAGCTATTTTAAGCTGATAAAGTAGTTGTTTATTTCTATCATTATAAGGCAGTCAATAAATGCTTATCTGTGTGTGGCACTCAACTCTGTTTCAAATACATAAACACACTTATTTCAGATATTTTAGTTTGAATTTCAAGGTTATCATATATATATGGAAAATATTCATCACAAAATAAAATTCTGTATTTATACTACTGATCATATTAGGCATAACCATGCTTTTCATGTTCCTAATATTTCAGAATTTGATTGTTCATTATTTGAGTAGTTAATTATATCAGTCCTCCTAACAAGTCATTCTAAAATAAATGAACTATAAAGATATTGAGTGAGGAAAATATCATTTATTCTAAACCTTAGAAATTTAGTTGCGTAATATTTTATTTATCAGTTGAGTGTATGCTTCACCCTAACTGATCAATGCCAAAACTAAATAATAAACTGATAAAGTATAGATTTTCTTTAAAAAGATGCATTTTATTTCTTAGCTCAATGCCTACTTACAAATAGCTTCAGAGCCACATGGTCCTCAAATTTGTTAAAATACTACATATTTCTTGAAAATTATAATAAATGTGTATCACTATACTAATTATAACATACAAACATGTAAAGAGTATATTTAAAGCTAATGCATGTTAATGACATTTATTTTAGACCTAAGGCAGCCATTCTGGAAACTTTCCGTTGCTTGGTGTTCCTAATGCTGTGTAGATTTGGTCATCTGAAGCCTCTCATCCTTTCCTTGTCATTTGCTTTTGAGGTAAGACATTTGCTTTAGATGGCTATAGCAGGATTATACATCTATTGCATATTTAATTCATTCATTCAACATTGTTTTTGTCTATTGAGTTTGTGACTAGTACCTGTGGGAAATTTTACCTATTCATCTACTTACTAAAACTTATTACTTGTGTCACTTTGAGCTAGTTGAAATTGTGAAGCCTCAGTTTTCTGATCTCTAAGTTTGGATTGATACCATTAACCTTATAGAATTGTTGGACAAATTACATTTCATGATGTTTATAAAAAATTAGGCCACATAGTTTGTTCTCAACAAGTGGTAGAGTGATTTATGAAAAGTTCTTGGCAGAGATGTTGACATTTGAGATTTTTCTCTTTAGGTTGTTAAAGTAAAAATGGTGATAAGGTGCCTTGTTAATTAACTATATAAGGTAATAAGTCTACAGAAATAAAATTATTAATGACATTGAGGTTTTTTATAACTGAAAAAAATATATATGTTATAATTTGATCTTCTGCAATAACTAAAATTTATCTTCCAAGAACTACATTGAAATTTTAGGTACATATTTATATTTAGATAGCTATTTAAAAATCTTTAGTTTCATCATTAACATTTTAATGGATATGGTTTTATTCTTTTAAATTAAGAGCTATCTTGTTTAACTTTGGTGCTGAGCTGCCTGCCAACATCCCCAGAATGTACAATTTGTCACCTTATGTAAGCATGAAACATTAATGCTAACGTTCCCACCAGCATCAATGGAAAACCTAAAATGGGTATTTCATAATTTAGTAATGGTTATAAATTGGAACAAACTTATTTGGTGTTACCATAAAAGGCATATAAGTATAAAAATAAGGAGGGGAAGCCATATGTATATAAATGTATAAATGTATTAACTGTATCTATGTAAATATATCTGGAAAGATAAACAAGAACCCAACACGTGGTTGCCTGTGGGAAAGTGAATTGTGTGGCTGGAAGAAAGGAATAGGGTGAGAGTCTTCATTAAGTTAATATTCTTTGGTACGTAAAATTTTTGAACCACATGAATATATTTCCTACTCTTAAAACCATACAAATAAAAAAAAATAATAAAGCATGAAATCTTAGAATAAAGGTCTTGAGTATCAGCTAATCTAATACATTTAAATAGATATTAAATAAAGTTTATATAGTGTGAACATGTATTGTTTCTTGAATTAAAACCTAAAAGAAAATTGAAGAAATTTATATATTTTAAAAAATACAGTAATATACTTGCTCGGCCAAACTCTATCAAAGAACAGCAATTTTACACTCTAAATATGGGAAGATATTCTAATTGTATGTATGAAAGTGAATAATTCTAGTTAATAATTCTCTTTAATAATAATTCTATTAGTCAGAAAATAATATAGGTGAAAGTGAATGTTAAGACTTGAGCTTTGAAGCCACATTGCCCGAATTTGATTTCTGGCTCAGGAACTTACTAGGTAGTGTCTTTGGGCAGCTACTTAACCACTTAAATATTCTTTCCCTTGCCTTCTTCGTCTGTAAATAAATGAAGTAATAATATCTACCTAATAGGATTTTGAGGATTCATGGAGATAATCTATTTAAGAGATTTAGCACAGTGCTTAAAACACAGTATGTACTCAATAAATATTAGATATTATTATTGTATTGTTATTTTGTTATGTAAATTTTAAAATCCCATGGAATAATTATTTGGCTTGCCTCAGGATCCAGAAGTGAAGTTTGAGGCATGGGAAATGTGGAGGGGCAACAACGTTGAACTAAAAGTCGTGGTTGTGAATTCTTAGTTTGACAATGACTATGATATTGACTCTGTCTCAGGTTGTTCACCTGTAAAATAGGTTTACTGAGAGCTAATATGCATTGAGATTTTACTATGTTCTAAATGTCTTACTTGTATTATTCCATTTAATCTTCATATCAATGTAACTCATGATGTAGTTACTATAATTTTTATTTTTATAATGAGAAACTTGAGTTACAAAGCGGTTAAATAATATGTTTTAATTAACATAATTAATAAATGAACAAGTCAAGATACAAACTCAGGCCATCTGACACCATAGCTCTTAATTATCTAGCAACTTTTCCTTCCATGTAATGATAGCAATACTAATTTATCTCAAGGGTTTTAGATGAAAAATCTAGATGCAATGTAGCAAAAGTAACATGAAAAATATAAAGAGCTATAAGAAAAAGTTGTCAATTTAACTGCAAATTACTCTTGAAAAAAACAAATGGTTTGAATAAATTACTTCTAAATTATCTTTGGCTTATGATTCAAGAAAGGGAGGACACCATGGCAACATCTTTCGGGCAGCTTACTTACTCTTTCCAGAACCTGTTCCTGTCCATCTAGGCATACACATGGCCAATTCTTCAAGGTAAACATTCTTGCAGTTGGCCACTAAAATTTTTCCTTAAAGTAGTGTAATAACAGTATCTACTTCATATGGTTTGTTAGAAAAATTAAGACACACAAAAGGTGGAATACAGGAAGCACTTGACACATTTTAGTTATGATCATTGCTTATGTTATTATCGTTGCTATTATTATTATTAATAAAATTATTATTAACCACTGAATTTCTATGGTTAAAACTGAACAAGTCTTCCCTAGTCAAAAGTCAATTACTATATGGCAAAGACTGGGGAAATATTTTATTATCAACATATTTACCTGTGAAGCGGCCTTTTCTCTCACTTCTTTTTAAAGTTCAAAATACTTTAAAATTACAACTAGTTACCAACTCTTATTTCTTAATTGAGAATTTCAAATTTGTGTTTTCCTCACGTTTTTTGTTTCTAAAAACTTTATATAAATCTTTACCATTTATCATAATTTCAATAAAACTGTTCTTTGCCCTACATAAGGAGTATAAAAACCTAGTAAATGGTCTCAGTGACTCCATTCAGTATGAATTAGGGGTAACTGACTAGGAGTGATTATACTACAAGGACACAATGTTCTCATCAGTATTCTTTGAAGCTATCATTTGAATCAATGTCATTGAAGCAATTAATCCTCTTTCTTTTATAAATCAAAGTTGTATATATTGGCAACATCAGCTTTTAGCCCTATGACTCTTCTCTATTTATCTAGAAAGATGGAGTTTTTCTGTTATGTTGCTTTATTATGTAAGTCAAATCTCACAGGTTCGAATGATTCCAGTTACTCCACACCAAGCAAGCATATTCCTGGCTATGCTTAAAGCTTAAAACACATACACACAAGCACACACAGGCTAGAAAATTGACCTTAAATTATGTTTCACTTAGATTATAAAACAGTTCTCGGGTAGTTACAATTCTGAGTCAAAAATACAAAATATAATTTGAATTTGACCCTGTGATCTATACGTGGAAGATTTATTCTCTTTAGAATGTTAAGTAAGAGTGTGGTGCTTTTGATGTTTATAACTAGAATTTCCTGCTACGCAGGTGCATAGTTGTCCACTTAGTGTGTGCCATGATTAGTCCATGACCTTATACATTTCTCTTTGGATAGGTCCATCAATATTTTGACCACACACTTTTTAAGCTTGCTTTCTCACTCATAATAAATAAATAGACAGAAAAACAATCACTTCATTCCTATATTTACCCATTTCTCACATACATATACTTTTTTTTTTGCTAATTCAGATGTAATATGTTCTTTTTTTCTAAGATGGACCTGAGAATTTGTGATTGATTTAATTTTCTCATATTGATACCTTTAAAAATGTCTAACCTGATAAACCTTTAAAAAAAAGATAGCAAGGTCAAAGATGAATGGCTCATTTTTATAAGTATATAGATATATAAGGTAATGTGAAATATTTGTTTGCATATATTTTGTAAATATTTTGTTTCATATAACTTTTTATTTAATCGAGAAGATAATTTACTTTAGGGTATTGGAAAAAGCACTGGGTTTGAAGTCACACAAACCTAAGTGCCATTCCCAGCTCTGCCAATTTGTTGTGTGGCCTTGAGGAAGTTATCTAAAATGACTATATCTTATAGCTTCCTTAGCTTAGTTCCCTCAGTAAAAAGAAGAATAAAAAAACTTACAGGGATTGTTCTGATATTCAAAGAATTAAAGAAGAGTTTGTAGAATCTAGTATAATAATTAGCATGTAAATAGTAAATATTAATAATATTCATTTAACTATACTATGCACATACATACATACATACATAAGCTGCACACAGAAATTTAAAATAATGTTTTGAGAATAAGGCATTAAAAGCAATGAAAATATAAACCTGAGAATATCTGCTTATTAGTGGCCAAATAATTTGAGTTGATTCCAAAAGAACATTCAGTTGCTTTAAATGTAGACCATAGAAAAATTCTAAACTATGATTCACAGTTTTTAGTTTAAATCACTGAAATGGAAGTACGTTGTAAAGCACCTTGAATCTGCTGAATCTGCACAAAGGTGGATAGAATTTGGACAAGTGGAACAGAAAGTGGAGAGCACAGGGAGGACAGTGAAAAGTCCCAAGGCGGGGGTGACCATGGACTGATTCAGTGATGAGATGAACTAGGACAACAGCCCAAAGTGCGGGTCTTGACAGGAGAGAAATAAATGCCCACTGAAGACAGAACCAATTTGCCTAATGTTTTAAATGGCAGACAGAAACGTTTACTCAATGCTAAACGCCTGCTCTAGCAAAAACAGAACAAAAGTCCTTTGTGGAGCTTAGGTTTTAATCAGCGTACTAATTTTGATTGGGGAAATTTTGTTACAAATTACTACAAATTTAGTGGCTTAAAAAACATATTTATTATCTAACAGTTCCCATACATAGGTCAGGAAGTCAAGCACATTTTCGCTTGATACTCTGCTTAGGGGTCTCAAAAGACTGCATTTAAGGTATTGGCGAGTTTATATTCTCAACTGGAGGCTCTCAATTACAGAAAAATCCACTTCCAAGCTCGCTCAGGTTGTTGACAGAATTCATTTCCTTGTAGCTGTAGGACTTCCAGGCCCTAGTTTTTTTGCTGACTTTTGGTCCCAGAGGCTGCCCGCAGGCTCCTCCACATAGGCTTTCCCAACAGGCCTACTTACTTCAACAAGCTGCAAGGAGGACTTCAGGGAGGGCTCAGTCCCTTTTAAAGGCTTTCACCTGATTAAGCCTGGCTCATCCAATATAATCTCATTTTATCAAATGAACGTCAGCTGATCATCATTACTTCCCTGACCACGTTTTCTACTACTTTTCCTCTTGCTTACTCAAATTCAGACATGTGTAGTGTTCTAGGGATGTGTTTAGTACACCCTGCCTTGGTAGCTTTGCAGTTGATTTTGCCTTTGACTGCTCTTCCTCAGGAATCTACATGGTTTTTCCCCTCACATCAGGTCTTAACTGAAATGCTACTAGCCTTCCCTGGGTACTATTTTCATTATTGCCTCCTCTACACCTGATTCATTTTCCACAAAAGCATATATATGAATACAAATATATATGTATATGTACATAATTATTTGTCTGAATTATTGTCTACACCATGTCCAACTGTGGCAGAAAAAAACTAGAGTGGCCCCATGATTCCTGTCCCTGCTGTTTATGACCTGTCAGCTTATATAATCCATTCCCCTAGAGCGTGGGTGAGACCTGTGACTTGCTTCAAGCAAATAGAATATGACAAAGACTCTTAAATATTTATTTATACATTCAGTAATATTAAACAAGCCCTGAAAGCACCTGCTCCATACACAAAAATGGAAAGCATTTGCTGGAATTTTAACCTTACAAAGAATACTGAATAAAATATTTATTGACTTCAGATGACAAGGTATGCATATTCAAATGCTTCCTGTTAACTAGTTGGTCAAAATACACATATCATAAAGCAAGTTCTTAGCAGCTTCATGTTTTCAAGGATTCTTTTTATTTTCTTTCTTTTTTTCCTTCTTTAGTGTTTAAGTTATCTGTTTCTGCATAACAAACTAACTCAAAACTTAACAACTTAAAATAATGAAGATTTATTATTTCTCACAATTGTGTTTTGATGCTACTACTGCTTAGTGTTTATTTTGTGTGGTCTCTCTCATTGGACTATATATATATTCAGCTTAGGGTTCAGCAGATTGGACAATCACATGGGTCATATTAGGGGACTCTGTTTTGGCTGTCAGAGGGAACACCTTTATTTTCCTTCTTCATAACCTCTTTCTCTCTCCTGTGGGCCAGACCAGGTCTTTATATGGCAATATCAGGATCATGACAGCTGAATCTGCAAAGGTTCTTGAAGCCTTGGCTCTGGAACTCAAAAAAAATGTCAGTTCTACCACATTCCATTGGTCAAAAAGCATCACCGACCAGCCAATGTTCAAGAGATGGAGAAATAGACTTCATCTCTTGATCAGAAGAGCAGTCAAGTCAATTTTAAAAGGATACACATGAATGTATGGTCATTATGCAATTTACTACACGCAGGTTTTATATTAGGATCCTCACGATGATGATTAGCATATATCATAGAATGTAGACACATTTGACTAAAGCTGTCTTAGATGATTCATTTCAACTGTACATCTGGCCACATAATGAATGCACCCAACTTTTTTCTATGCTAATCTTCCATAAACATACTTATGGATTCAAGGGGAAAATAAAACATACATTAACCTATGAATATTTATAGTATACAGCAGTTTTGACTAATCTACTTCAATATTATTCAGACTTCAAATATTTTTATCAACTACACAATGTTTGTATTAATAAGTAGTAGTTACATTAGTTTTAAGTAATACTTCAACTTATTTATGTTTTATTATGTAGTACTTGTTATATATTAAATTATATAAAGTATTTTATAAGATAATGAAATGAAAACCACCTATATTAAAACTGTAATATTACAATACCAGTGAGGTATTATTAACAGTGTGTGACCTGCTTGCTACCTGTGTGATCCTCCACTATTTTATACTCCTGCAGTATAACCATTATTTTGCACTTTGTGCTTATCATATCCATGCTTTTTTCTAAACAAATTCTAATCACTTCATATAGTCTTAAATTTATCACTAAGCAATATTTAATTTATTTTTAAAAAAAGTTTCGAGTATAATAAAATGGTGTCATATATAGTTTCCTTCAATTTCCTTTAATTTATTGAATATTTTTGTTTTTAAAATTTATCTTTTTTGTTGCATGTAGTTTATTCATTTTTATTGCTATAAATTATTTTGTTGTGTGACTATATCAAAATATCCATCCTTCCTGTTTATTTCTAGCTTTTACTTTCACAACGATGCAATAAAAACTGAAGCACAAATCTAGTGCACGTGGCGTATATGTAGAGTTTCTCTAGGCTCACACAGCAAGGAGTAGAATGCTGGATTGTAGGAAATGTGCAGGATTTTATCCTTCAAAGAATATCAAGTTGTTTTACAAAGTGGTTGTAAACTTTACCATCAGAGTATAAATACCCTCAACAAAGTCAGAATTTTGTTTGTCTGAGAGATTAAATGATATCTCATTGTATTTCTAATTACCACTTTTCTGTTTACTACTAAAGGAAAGGGATTATTGTTTCATCTTTAATGGCCATTTATGTTTCTTTGCCTGTAACATGCTTTTTCATCTCATTTACCCATTTTTCTATTTGGTTATTTTCTTCTGCTGCTTTTTAGAAATTTTATATATGATGATATCAATCCTTTGTCATTTATACTTGTTAAAATTATCTCCTCCTAGCTCATCACCCCTGGACTGAACTCAAATGGATTTCATTTCCATGGAGTAATGTCATTTAATAGTAGACTACCTCCACATATGAAAACGCGAGTACTAAACCATCCATTATTATTAATTTAGATGAACACGAACTTTTTTCTTTATAGTACCAGATATATCCAGCTACCATTCCTCCTGTAACCATCACTATAAATCTATAAAACTCCTAAAAAGGGTTATGAATATAGGCTATCATTATGCAAAAATAAAAGTTGACATATAATTTGAAGATTAATTCCACAATCATTGCTTTTTTAGCAAGGCTTATGGAGTATTGGGATTTTAAATACATAGATCAGGATTTCCTCTATCCTTTTGTAAGGGAGAATACTCAAATTGAAAATTAATCCAGACTCTACTGTACGACAGATCAAAACTGCTAAATGCATTGAAATTCTCCTGTATTCATGATACTATATAACTGTGTATATGAGTTTGCTGTTGAACAATCCCAATATTAGCCATTTTATCAGTGCATTAGCCCTTTATCCAAGAGGTGAATATAAGCCACTTCCCTTACTAGATCATAGTCCCAGCTTGCAAACTCTCTTGTATTCCATGAATCAAGAAGTGTGAAAATAACCTACATGTGACATGCAAATTAATGTTTTATAGAACATGAGATTTTTATTTTTAGCAAAAAAAATGCAAAATTCATGGAATAGCATAAAATAGACAAATACTGAGGTTTTTAGCAATCCTTTTAAGATTTTTTTTGTGTATATTCACATAATAAAGCTTTGTCACTCTTCTTCACCTCTAACTCAAGTATCATTGCCACTTTCTTTTAAAATATTTTTATTCTTTCTCCTATCATCCTTGTAAGTATTTTTACAATCTAAAGATATAATTTTTTCAAGGTTTATCATCATATGTAATTAACAAATGTTCACTGTATCCCAGGTCTTATGCAGAGAGCCTTATGTGTGTAATCTTGTCCACAATGCACGTACATCTCTCATGTTCATATTATGTACTATTCTATCAGAGTAGACAGAAAATAACTAATGTATTGAGTGTGGAACAGGTTGAGTAGTAAGCAGGTGAAACTAGCTATTTGGGGTGATTTTTACGAGGCCCCATTTTAAAAAAATTCTATCCGCTCCCAGTGATTCTAAAAATAATTACTTTTTTCTTTCTATGAGCAAGCAGCAAAAATCTTAGTACACAATACAATATTAGAATATAGTACCGCTTCTTTGTTTTATGAAAAGAGAAACTAGTTTTTACACAGCAGATTGTAAATCATCACATTAAATTTCCTATAATTTATTGGACCTTGTGTGGAATTTTAAAATACTGAATCTACATACTAGAAAATATTAATCCCTGATAGTTTTCTATATATCATCTTTTCATATTAAGATGGTTAAAAATTAAGAGACATAAAGATGTCTTATATTCTTGCCCATCCATTCCTCTACCCTTAGGCCATTATTTGAAAAGTTCCAGCCGGGGTGTCACTGCTAGGTGCAGTTGTTTTGCTAAATAATGTAAGCTCAAATGGATTTCACCATCATACACTTTTTTCACCATTTCAATATTATGTGTATTAACGACAAACAAAATTTTACATATTTCTGACTAATTTATACTGAAATCATCAAAACAGGTATTTCAAGGAGAATTTTACATTAAAATTGAGTTTAAAAATTTTTTAAATGCACTTTTTTTAGTTTAATTTTTGCTTCGTTGATTTTGTCTTGCCTTTTTGCTTGTTTTACTTGTTTGAAAACAGGAAGTGATTCCTTGCCAAGAATAAATTAAGTAGAAGAGCAAACATGTTGAATTTAGTTCAACATTGCAAGCTTTGGAATTTTGAGTGAGTTCTAAAATGAATACAATCTCTATTAATTATATTGTTTGGATAAAAATAGAAATTTAGGAATGTTAGAAGGCTAGTTTTCTGCATGGCCCATTTCTGACCACTGAACCAGTTTCCATCCTGTTGACTCACATCCCTCTACATTTTTCATGGCTGTCCTTTTACCTGACTTTTTTGTGGATATAATCTACCAGTGTCAGCGTGGTGAATTACGAGCAGCGGCTTAAGGTAAACATCATTTACTCATAAGAAATTATTTCCACATCATCTCGGTTTTCTGCTCCGCATTAAAGAAAAAACGGAACCCTGCCCCTTTTTATAATCACCTGTCCTGCATTTGAAATAACAAAGAGCCTCACATTTTGCCTCCTCTAGCCTGTGTGCCATGCGCTGTGCTATGATTTATGACCTGAGCATCCGACACTCTCCATGCACTAACAAGATGGCCCGCTGCGTTTGAAATATATCCCCCAAATGAAAGCAAACATGGCCTCGTGATATAAAGCCTTGTCGGCACGCATAGAATTAAACACATACGAGTTTTAATTTTTGTCTTTCTTTTTGTGTTGCCTTTAACAATAGCTAAAATAGGTTAGGATCCATGGGTGGACGGGATTTCATATATTAGAGGAGGGCTCTGAGGGGAATCCTGACCCTGAGAAAAAGGTGCAGGGATATTTGGCAGAATGTCAGCGTGGTTTCCACTAGTACATGACAGGGACTCATTATGGGCTTGCTGTTGCCTGTAAGCTGGTTTCACTACCATCAACTACGAGGCCAGAATGCCTGGTTCCAGATGCTCTAGCCAATTGACCGTAAAATTGCTATGCATTTCTGGCCAAGCCCGAGATTTTAAAAGCTCCCCTCCCCCTTTCCTCAACACCCTAACCCCCAATTCTCTCTAAAAAGCTGCTCATTATTCTTCCTTTGCCCCCTGATCTCAGCAAAAGAAATACTTCTGGAATCAATTAGAAATGTCTGCCCTTGATGAGGTTTGCACGTGAGTTTGGAGTTGTAAGGCTTTGATAGTGGCAGCCAACAGCTGCAGTTTCAGGTGGTAAAATCTAAGAAGGAATTTTCCAGGGTTTATTTACCATCGTAAAATTTTAAAAATAGGCAAAACAAGTTGGGAGACCATCTTACATGCCTTTGAAAGTGAGGTTAAATTTGGATTATATATTTATTTTATTTACAATGAGCAAATTGGAGATCTCTGATTGGAGGATCTTTCCATTCCTTTAAAAGATTGTGTCAAATGGTTATAAATACTGGAAATGGGGGTCTCCCCTCCAAAGGTTAATGGTAAAAGAGCATCTGTTATTTCTTCTGTCATATTAATTGCTTGACAAGTAAAAATAGTCAAGGTTAATGGAAATCAGAACCCATCTTCTGAAAATAATGTGAATACTATGTAATACATTAGCCAATTCTCTTTCTCTCTAGCTATGTATTCAGATATTGAATAAAAAATTACAACAAAATTTTTTATTTTTACATCTAGCTGTTTATTAATCTTTAATTAATGGTTGTTTGATAAGATGCTATAAACTCTTTTTGTGTTTATAAGTCCAACTAAAACACATTAGCTATTATAGCCTGGAAATGACATGATTTTCCTAAAGTTAAATTCAAAAGCACAGTAACAACCCAGGGACCCAAATTATCACCTGGCACTTTCAAGCACATGGCATTTTCTTTCCATTATATGTTTCTTAAAATCCTGTTTTTGTTTCTCCTGATGGCTAAAAAGCAGAGACAATTTCAAGTGTACATTTTTATCACTAAAACTTCCACTTGTGCCATCAAGAAATGCTATCAAATTTTTTCCCTCCAGAGCTTCCCCATTAAATACATAATTTTACTTTCCGGAACTATCTTACTTCTTTGATAAAATGAAATTTTAAGCAACTGTTATTTCCCCTTAAAGAACTGCAGTTTCTACTTATATAATGGTGAAGAGGTACTTTGTGTCTGTTTCTCTGGCAGT
This sequence comes from Pteropus medius, assembly GCF_902729225.1. Taxonomy (NCBI): domain Eukaryota; kingdom Metazoa; phylum Chordata; class Mammalia; order Chiroptera; family Pteropodidae; genus Pteropus; species Pteropus medius. The sequence continues at coordinate 5,385,649 of NW_024342467.1, read as the reverse complement.
GTCTCCATATTTAAAGGTGACAGAGAAAAGTTTAAATTTGCATTTTTATGAGAGCTCTTTATATGTGTGCAGACATTTGCTCACTAATTAGTCTAGTTTCTAGATTGAAGTTTAATAATAAAACTAAGTGAATAAATAACTCTTATCATTTGTACCTAAAATATAGTACAATTTTATTATAATCATAGAATAACTTTAAGTAAGCTAAGAAATTCAGTTACTTAGAATACTTAATATCTCATGCATGTCACAATGTGTTATGATATATTTTGCCTAATAGTTTCCTGGGTAAAGTAGCATAGTAACAACAAGAAGAACAAAAAGAAACAAGGCTGAACAACTTTTTAATTACCATCTTTCAAAAATCATGCCTCATTTATCTTTCTCAATATCCTCCATATGTTCTGCATGTCATTGGTGAGCCAAACTTCCTTTTATTGAGTAAAACAAACCAAAAAAAAAAAAGCTATATGCAGCTTTTAACAACATCCTGGAAGTTACGTTTCTGTGATCAAATTGTTACAGAAAGGAAAAGTTAGCTAATTTATTCATTCTTTTTCTCTGAGATGAAACATCCCGTATGCCAGCTTTTCCTAAACAAATGTTCAGATCCAAGAGCAAAATCGGCCGTTTGGTATTAAAACTTTGACAGCTGAAACATTCTCTCCAGGGAGAAAATGGAGATCTACTCTCTCGGACTCACAAATATGAGATGTCCTCGTAGCTATCAGATGAGATGGCAAACTCACTAATAACCATTTGGGTATGCAACCTCAGAGAAGAGCATCTAGCAGGTAGAGAATTACTGCCTGACACCCTAACTTGCCTCTCCTAAGTTTGCTGTTTAAGTGGCATCATCTTCTTTATATGCTTACATAATGGATCCAGGGAATTGGCTGATACAGAATATAAGCTAATATGGATTTTTCCACATATCTTATGTCATCTTTTATATTATTTATACCAAAATTCAATCCTTCTATGGATTTTGATCTAGTGTACATCACAAGAAGATAATATCTCTCTTAAATTTTGTTTATGACAGTGTCTGACCCTGGTTTGGCCTAGCTTTGTACAAGATTTTAAATTACTTGTGATGAGTTGTAGAAAAAAAATGGACTCAGATTCCAGACATATGCTGTTATGAATTAACAATGTGAGGAAAGTCACTTAGTTCTCAGTTGCACCATCTGTAAAGTCAGGGGAATGAAATAGATTTCTAAAGTTACGTCAATGTTTAAGATTTTATACTGGCCATGTGATTAAAATAAAACAGATTTAATTGTTGCCATTGGTTTACATTCATATAATTAACTCACTAAGAAGAATGAGATTCTGATGAATTTTTGAGAAATGAAGAGTTGAATCTATTAGATTTTTCAGTATATGGTACATGGGAACATAAAACATAGGACCGAGACAATTATGATTCTAATTGTGCTTTGAGAGAATTTAACTGCACCTACAAATAATCACCACTATGACCTTTTCAAAGTCACTCCAAGTGAATGAATAATCAAAATAAATGAAAACAAAAACAAAAACAATTTGCTTGCTATAAATCCATTTTCCAGACAAGTTTTCTTAGTGGTAAGGATGGAGCTTAGAGGGGTTCCAGGCCAGTAGAAATGTAGTCATCATTAAAGTGGAGCCTGGAACAAATCTGTAATTGGGAGGACATTGGAGATTGGAATACTGAAGCCAGTACCTTTGATGTAAAGCAAGTCTTTAAGAAGGCTCTCTGAGAATCCCTGTGCAAAAAAATGGTAATAGCTCTGCCTAGAGAATGTTATCAACATTCAGCAAGATTAAGTTATTGTCAATGTGTCCAGAGTAAAGGCTTCCAGAGGCATATATTCCTTCCACTTTGTTCTCATAAAGTGCTAATTATAAATCACTGAGGTGTCCCTCACAGAAAAAATCTCAATGTGAGACATATTAGTGGTTTACAGTAAACATGTGGAAATGTTTAATCAAAACACATTAAGCAGATAATTTAGAGATATTTTAATGTTCTTCCATTTTTGTTAGTGATACTGTGTGGAAATCACAGTACAAAAAATATTTTTCTGTTTGTTAAATATTCTTCAAGTGATTGCTGAAGGCTATGGATAATTTTATATGACATTTCCATTTACTTTAAATCAAACCCTACCACAACTAAATTAGTGGACTTATTGTAACCTACAATGGTAATTTTCATTCAGGCTTATTCCATTTAAGGAAAATCTTCAAGTTAAAAGCAGGGAGATAATTTACTCTTGTTTAAGTCCAGAAATAATGGCCCTAGAAAAGTAGATTCTCTGACTATATAAATACATAAGTGTTACAAAGGAGCAACTAGAAGGAAACCTAGCCAAAACTATAATAAAATAACACATATTTGAGAATATCTGTTTTCAAAAAACCATAGAATGTATTTCTGGGTATTTATTTTTATTTAGAAGCTTGAAAATCTTGTTATTCTTTTCATACAAGCTTTTGTCAGATAATCCTCGATTCTTTTATTCTGACAACGGTATTTTATCCATCATTTAGTGCAATTTTACTTGCTTGTTTCTGGCCATCATCATTCTAAGTAGCATGTGTTTAACCTTAGTAGCATATAGGTGTATGTTGGTAGGAGATTCTTTTGAGAGAGAGGGTATAGATGAATGAGTTCAAGTATCCATTGGGTGGAGTTGGGTCATTGGCATGTAGGCCTTTGGAGAAAAATTAGACTTGAAATGCTAAACTATTCTCTTTGGATTACATATAGGTAAAGCAGGCTTTTATTTACTCCCACTTCTGATAAAATACTTTTATAAAACATTATGTTACATATTATTATATAATAGAATATGTATAATATAATAGATTAATATTTATAATATTAAAATATTAATTATGAAAACATTATGAGGAACATTAAAGGTATTCTGGATTAACAAAACTCACAAAGAGTAATAGTTAACAGGAAAATATCTTTGAGAGCAAGAACTATGAGTGAAATTTATTTTGTAAGAGTAAAGGCAGGAAAGTTTATAAGGCATTACTTTTGACATAAAGATAGGTCTAACATCCCAATGATAATCTCCCTTTTGTTTAAAGGTGGGAGAATAACAGACTTTGTTTTACTTAGGTTCCTGCCAGTCAGTAGGGTCTATACTGAATGAAACAAACTCAGGGTTTATAAGCTAAATCCAACCTTTAGCTGTACTTTGTTTGACCTGCACAGAGCTATTTGTTTTTAATTTAAAATTTGATAGGTTACCAACATTGTTAAATCAGGAGACTTTAAGAGTCTAGATTAATGATTTCTTTTGAATAATTCAAAGATCTGGCCACCCTGACTCTGCATTCCCTCAGGACATCAATGAGTTGGAGCCAAGAAACAATTTTGAGTCTATGAGTGGTCTTCTAGGCAGGGTTTGGATTCTTTCAGGTCATAGATATCAAGCAGGAAAGGGAAATAGAAGTTACAGATAGCACGTGAGTCTCTGCAACTTTATGCCATAGAAGAGAATGACTAGATTTCCTATTACAGATTAAAGAAGGATGCTTAAACTTTTGAGATGAAAATAAATGGAGGGATAAACTGCTGTTGTCAGCTTTCATTATTTCAGCACTTTTAGAATGGGAGAAACCTAATCATCCTTTTCGGCACTTACAGATGTGCCCTACGTTTAGGAGATTAAGTGACTTGTCCAGAGTTACATGGTTAGTGAGGAGCCACGGCATAGATCTAGGTCTTTTAGTATTTCTATATACATATGGTTGTATGTGCATAAAATTTGCCAGGAAGTACACATACACATCCTCACTCGCACACACACAGTAACACTGGAATCCTCTGGGGAGAGGAATAGTATGGAAAGAGGACAAATGGATGGGAACTTTTCACAGAATCTTTTCATTTGATTTGTGTGAATGTGCTGCCTATTTTTTAAAAGGACCTAGATTGGCATTCAAAAGTATTTTTCCATGAATGTATAAAAAATAAATATAATATATAAAAGCATGTAAATTTTGATATATAAAATAGTTACTTAAATTCATTTTTAATTTAAACAAGTGGATCTAATTTAAAAAACATATGACAATGTGCAGGTCAGTTCAGATGACTTTGTTGTTTGAGTACAGTCACCACTAAAATAATTATTTTCCAAAGCCGTAAGTTATATAGGATCAACTGTTTTTTCAGACTTTAACACCTAAATAACTTTTTTGAAAAAATTAGGATTTTAGCTAAAATTAAATTGTTAAATTTTTGTGAATATAATGTTTTTAAGTGTATTATGTTTTACTTTTAGATCTGTGATTTTAAAAAATTAGAAGGCTTGAAATATAAGGAAAGGCTATAATGCAATATTCCTCTCACCATTTAGGAATTATGCAAGAAAGAATAGTTAAAGTAAATTATCCCTATAACTGTCAAATAAAAACTCCCTGATGAAGGAAGATTAACAAATGTCATATTTTACCATTGAATTCTAAGCCCAGAACACTTGAAATACTTTGTAATGTTTAAATGTTGGAAATAGGTGTTATGAAAGAATGATTATACAAAGCCTAAGTTATTTACTAAATAAAGTACTTGAGACCTAGACCAAATAATGCTGTTACCTCTTTCCCAATGGAATTTGAGTGATTACATCTGTCTTGGCAAAAGTGGTTTGGTTTATCTTAATGTAGAGTCCATGTAATGCTTATATTACATTGTTTACATTGCTGATTGAAAGCTAATATACAGTATATGAAGTTTGAGATGCCTGTTTCTAGTTTTAAATGTAGAGTTTTTATATGGCAAAGAATACTATCAAATGGGTTTTAAAATTTACCTGAATTTAACACACCTTTTTTTACTACTTCTATCAAAAATCAATATTTTTCTTTCTATTAACAACAAAATCTATTTAAATGACCCACTCTTTGATTTATAAGAAAAATGTTTTAATATATTGAACAATAATTAGCACTTTTAATAAGAATTAACATTTTATTATTAAAACATTTATGTGTCATTCACCTTACTTGGATTTAATGAGCCCGTCAATCACTCACATACTCAGCACATATTTAAAAGTAGCAACTTTGTAATGGAATTGGTAACAGTGACTGGGAACAGGACTCTGGACTTATACAAACTACGGTTTGGGTCCTGACTTTGATATCTTCCAGCTCTGTGAATATAGGAAAGTACATTTGCAAGCTCTCTGGGGTTAATTAAATGAAATACTGTATGTAAAGTGCTTAGGATAATTTATGCTACATAGTAAATATTTAACAATTGCTGTTGATGATAATGAAAACAACAATAACAACATCATCAGTACCAAGTACTGAGACAGATAACTTTGGGAAAAGGCAAGAGAGACATTATCCCAGTGTTTACGAATTGGAAGGAGATGAACAAAGAAACTTGTAATTCCAGTAAGTATACCCTGAGAGAACATAGAAGAAAAATATAAATAATCCAGCTATGGTGTGTGCTAAGACTCCCTGAGGTTGTAATGTGTGTGTGTCTTGAGCATGAATGGAAGTTTACCAACAGAAGGATTGTGAAAAAGTGCATTTCAAGCAGACCAAGCAGCTTGGGTCAATGCCAGTATGTAAAAAATTCCTGCCTGTTGCAAAATTGACAATAGTTATTTTGGCTATAGTGTTAAGTGAGAGTGGAAGAGCACAAAGGATAATATTAAAAACAAACAAAGGCAACAGCAGAAAAAGATGTATAGATAGCGCACGAGTTTGGGACTATGTCTTCAGGTCATTACAATTGATGCATTAAAGAGTTTTAAGCATAGAGGCCATTTGATTAAATTCTCATTTTAATATAATCACTGAAATGGTTTTGTAAAGAAAGAATCAGTGGGGAATAAATGAAAGACAAAACATATTAGGGATTTATTGCAGTAGTCATGGTAAAATGTGACAGCAACTAGGATTGTCACTCTGATAGAAACGTAGAATCAGAAAACTGAGATTTAGGAGAATTTATCTCTTTTGCATCTCAAGAAAACGACAATCTTACCAGAGAGATAAATTAATAAATACAAAAGAGTAGGGTAACTATTTAATTCAGATAAAATATCGAGAGTTGCTTTAAGTTTAGAGATTTATTTAACCAGTGGAAAATCATCATGCAATTCAGGTGGTCCTACTGTATTGCTAATGCAAAAGTATTCTCTCAAAAGCAAAGAAACATGCATTCATATTTTTGATCTCAAGTTGTAAGGCATTTTCATTATGCACATTACTTCAAAATCTGAAACCATTTGTCCTTTGCAAAATTAACTATGTTCACAACTCAGTAAGTGTTGGTTTAGCTTTGTGGATAGAAGCCCAAATTTCTCAAGGGAATTAGGGCTTAAGTATTTGTAATTGTATATATTTATGCATTTATTTATTTAAAAAAATATTAAGTAACTGTTATGTGTCATATACTGCTATAGGTTCTTTAGCTATATCAGTGACCGAAAATATGTATTATTTTCTAAATAGGTAATCAAGAAAAATCTTGATTTACTCTTAAGCTTGGAATTGTATCTTTTTATTTGTATCAGCCAAGTTGACTGCCCAGTTGCTTCTTTTTTTAAATTCCCAAAATTTTAAGAAGACAATGATGGCCAGTATCTTCCAGTGAATTTTATGAGTAGTGAAAGGAAAATTATTATATCCTCAATCTTGTTTCCTATGTGCGCTTGCGTGAGTACAAATTTCAAATTTTAAACTGCGTTTAAGACATGTTACCGGAAGGACAAATTTTGTTCACTATGTTAGTTCTAAGTAAAAAATAAATTCATGATTCAGAATCATTTTTGAAAGGTGAACACCAATATCAAATACAAATTTTACAAAAGTTTTGTGGTTAATACTACAGCAAAATGAAAGCAGAAACTATGAAGCTCAAGTCATTTTCAACCATATACAGATAAAAATAAAACAGCAGAGAGGTGAAAGCAAGGAGGTTGGTAAGGAATTACACATATGACTCAGAACTTTTTGTGTTACTTTTGTAATTTGATCCTTTGAATTATATTTCTTCCTTGATGGTACAATGTCCTGAAAGACTAAGATTCGTAAATTCCCAAAAGTAAACCTGGACCTACTAAAGATTCTTTTATCTCTTTTCCTGACTTCTTTCATTCAAAAATCTTCTAAACCAAAGATTTGGAGCTATCTGCCTTACATTTCACAATATGTAAGGTGTAAGGATAGAAAATAAGTTAAATATTTCATACACTATAGTCTATAGTTACTATAATTTTATATTTAAACCTTAATTTAAGATGGAATAAGGGTGAATAAACAAGTAGGGTCTTCAAGCCCCACTGACAGAAAGATACTTTTCTATTAAATTTATTAAGAGAAAAAAAAGGCATTGATATATTCTATCATAAAAGATACATAGTTATTAATAAATAGAATTGATTATTTTACAATAGATAATTGTGAGATACACTATCACATTAATATATAATAGTAAGGAGTGTCCTTAGGATATAATGCATTGTCATTTACTCCTCACAGCACCTTTTAGTATATATTATTATCCACGTTTTTCAGATGAGGAAATAGAGGTCCAGAGAGTTAACTCATCAAAGGTCATATAATTGTGAGTTATAAAGGTACAATTCAAACTTCTATCTTTATTTTTGCTACTGCACTATACTCTCACATAAAGAATAAAAACAATAACTATGTTGATCAGAATATTAACACATATGACAATTTCTAAATACATACATGAATAAGCTATATTTTAAAAGTCTGATCACATAGCAAGCCCAAATCTCTTGACCTCGAGATATTCTCATTCTGAGCACTTTTATTGATAAAACTGCCTAGAACCTTGGAGAAAATGACATAATAAGGTTGACATAAAGCCTGGTCTGACAAATGGTGGGGGTGAGGGATGATAGGGGCAATGGGGGGAGTTCATCAGTGAAGGCATTAACACTGGATTATAAAGAAGAGTAAGCTTTCCTTAGGTAGAAAAGGATTTGAAAGATTTAAATTTCCCTTCTATTTAATGTTGGAGCAACAACCTTGACCTTTTCCTCCTCCTTCCTTGTTCCTCTGGTTTCCACAGGAATGCACTCTGTGAGTTTTATTCCTACTTTCCTAGTCACTTCTTTCCAGTTGCTAGAACCAACTTTCCTTCTGAATCTCACTTCTCATAGTGCCTTGGATGGGGTTCACTCTGTGTTATCTACCCTCAACCCAAGGCAATTTACCCAGTCGCATGTATTTAAAAGCCTTATATATGTTAGTGATATAAAATGTTACATACCCTTTTCTGATTTCTCCATGGAATGTCAGACTTAACTAATTGCCTACTCTATATCTATGGGTGAAAATATAACTATGGAAATAATACGAGTTGTCTAAGCTAGAGATATAAATTTGGGAAACATCTATTTAAAGATCAATGGGAATCAATAGATTTCTTTTATTATTATAACTACAAAAATGCTAACAAAATAAATGCAACACTAATTCATATTACTTCATTTGAATTTATTTAAATCTAAGTAAGCTATGTAACGATTATTTTTAATTGAAGCAATTTTGGTTTGTAAACTACCAGTTAGCATTTACTTTTTAAAAACTGCAGTCTAACCAATTTATGCATAAAAGAACAGATTAGATAATAACTTGGTCTCATTACCAGTTCTTCAACTCTTTATCTTTAGCAGCTGGGACTCAGCCTCCTATATCAAACATTGGTCTGTATTGAAGATCTAACATATACTTAAAAGCAGTGTGATTAAGTGACAATTCGTTCTATGCACTACATTTTTTAATGAAAGATTCAGTGCAGGTAATCATGAAATCTACTCTCTTTTGAAATAAACTTTCATTCATCCCTTCACGTGTTCATTTATTTACACTCTAAACAGTAAATTTATTTGAAAGTTGTTTAATTTTTAGGATGCATAGAAGTGCTAGGTCTTCTGGTCACTGAGTAGAAACTGCAATGGGTGAAGAGGAGACCTGCACATATGTAAACATGGGAAGAGTTTTAAAAGTACATCTCCAGCACCTGTTAACTTTTAAATTAGATAAATCTAAGAATGTCAGAACTTCACAGCTACCAAATCTAAAAACAAAGATACAGCGGCAAAATATTTTACGTAACAATAATTTGAATGATTAAAATGCAATCACATTGCTCTTATCTATAGTTAATTTAAATCTATATAGCCTTTTTTATAAAGTTATAGATAAGCAGTATAAAGATAGCTGATTATATTTGTCTATCATTTGAATGTGTAAAATTTACCTTTTTCTTTTGGGGTGATGAAAATGTTTTGGAACTTTATAGAGGTGGTGCTTGCATAACATTGGACTAAATGCCTCTGATTTGACCACTTTAAAATGATTGATTTTATGCAATGTGAATTTTCCCTCAATCAAAAAATTAAAAAATAGTGTTACTCGGAGAAAAAAAAGATTAAATCAACATATTAAAATGTGTATAGATGGTTAAAAAAATACGATTTTCATTCACATGCATGAAAGTATTTCTACAGTACTTACAAAACAGTCTTCTCTACCAGAGATAAAAACTTTTATGACTTTCTCCCTCTAGCCATCCTAAGACACTGCTTAATTACAACCCCAGATCCTCTGTTGTGTCTGCCTCTGAGCTTTTAATCACTTTCTTCAGTTAATTGCTAGAGCTAAGAATCCAGAGGAGAGTAGCTTCCTCTTGCTATTCAGAGTTGGGAAGGTGGATCCCAGGTGCCTTAATTTATCTGCCCGCAGTCAAAAAGGCTAGCAATCTGGCGAATTTAAAAAACAGCTGGCAGGGCTCAGCCAGTCGCTGCACTCAGGGACAGGTGGACAAGACTGCTAAAGAGATTTCGCCCCTGAATGTACTGCCGCCGCCGCTGCTGCTGCATTTTGTGTGCGTATTGCTAGCAACCTTTAAGATTGTACAGAGTGAGCAGGTGGGTTGCAGTTGGCCCCTCCATTTCCCCTGGCAGAATTATAAAGAGCTCTTCTCTGGGGATATGCTGCATATCTTGCAGGTAAGGGTGGATTTCATCTGCCTTCCCACCTGCCCCTTTCTCCAAAATCCTTTGCTTAGCTTTGAAGATCTCTGACAAAGCAGAGATGGGGTGAATATCATCAAATATCCCCTTTAGCTAGGCTAAACTAAGGGGCACACCTTTGTTTTATGAGTAATCACTCCTCTCTTTGTCTCTCCCCCTCTTCTTCACCTTTTTTTCCTCCTGCAATGATTGATAATATACATTATGTAATTATAAAATACGTCTATTGTTGAAATATGATTTTTGACCTAAAGGTTTTTCTCTTATGTACTTCTTGCATTATTGAGTTTAGAAAGTGTGAGTATGCTTGACAATTTTAGAAAGCCTGTGGTTGCAGCTAAACTTCTTCCTCAAAGCCCTCGTCTCTATCTCACAGATTCAGAGATGTGATATTTTGTTGCTCTGATAAAAGGACCCAGTTAACTTTCTTTCAAGGAAACTCGATGGCACATGACATTGTGATATACACGGTTACATATGTTTGAGTGCCCCAGGGAGGGTACTGGAATGTTTGACAATCCTGCACATGTTTTTAGATGTTGAAGTTCATGAACTTTAAAGGACCAGGTGTTAAAATGGTTTTGTTTATGTGGTTTGGAGAAATTATTGTCTAAATGTAAATAATATCTAAGTCATCTTGATTTACTGAAATATGTATAGGGCCTTATAAGAAATGACTTAATAAATGTATTTTAAATTATATGAAGGCTACAAACTAGGACTTACTAGATATGTCTAAATTGGAAATAACACATAGTTTAGTTTATAACTTTCTCATTGTGTATCAAAACTCACAAAGTAGCGAAATTACAAATTCTTGAAGATGAGTATAACAGCCCAGATCCTAGAATCTAAAGAATGTGATTAATATAGTCAATGCCACACATTTAAATAGAAATTAAATTTCCCCCAAATCATTAACTCAGTACACATAACTTCATAAAATATTTTTTATTCAACAGCAATCCTTACACATGAATCAGTAAGATTAATTTGGGGATTTAAGATGAAGAATAACAAGTGTGTATGAAAGTTAATGGTGGGTATTTTTTTCCATATTGAGTCAACCGGTTTTATAGGAAAGAACAGTGTCCGCCAAATTTAAAGAAAACAAATAAATCTTAAAATAGTATGGTTGCTTTGATTCAGTTGGCAATGAGATTTTCTAAATAAAGGAAAGAGCTGGGTGGACATATATTTGTGGTGAGAGCATACTTTTGGTTTTTATCCCCCCGCAAACTTGGTGGATGTGATGGATTTCTTTTGCTGTCATAATTTGTGAATTGAATGTGGTAGAAGTGATGACCCATAGAATTTTTTTGATACGTATGTATGTGTGTTTGTGTGTGCACGGAGTTTACTTTTCACAGGAATGTAAAGATTTAAAAATTTGAGTGTGTAGGAATAATCAATTTAGCCTGGCATAGCACTTAGCTTTAAGATTATTGTATATTTTCGCAGGCCCCCAGTTCTATTCTGTATTTCGGCACGAATCTTTTGTTTATTATGATGTATTTTCTCTGATAGAGATGTATTTAAAAGATAAACTAATTTCTCTATGAATTAGTAAAATATATATATGAAATTTCTACATTTGGTTTAATGTGACCATTTAAAGTAACATGAAGTCTACTGTTTGGTTTTGGTGAGAAATCTGAATATCATGAGTGACTACTGAAACCACAACCGAAGACAAGTAATATATAGAACGTAGATCGCTACTGTATTATCTAAGTTGTGGGTTTGAAAGCTTAAATATATTTATCTACACATGCCGTAATAAATCTTAACAGTAACTGGTATGCAGAGAAAATTTGAAAGGTAGTGCTGGCCAGACACAAGTCATTTGGCAATGGTCTTGCCTAGTATATATTTTCAGGGCCTGTCTGCACAAAGATGCTGGCACATTAACCATGATTTCTATTCCAGGTGATGAATTTCTATCCAAGTAAGCGAGTAGTGACTAAATATTTTCCGGTGGAATCTAGGCACCATAAAAATCACTAAAGCCGAATAAAAAAGTTGTCGACCTTTCTAAAAATTAATTATAATAACTTTGTGTACCACTATGACAGAAGAAATATTTCCACTTAATCACTAAAGAATGGAATGGATAGAATCTAATTAGAAAATAAAGTAACATGAGTATACCTCTAATATTTCTTTTTATCAGCACTAATGAATGTCTTACTGAGTTTTCTTAAATTTCCAGAAAACTTCCCAATCATTAACAATAACTGAATGTCTGGAATCCTCATCCAACTCTATCAAAGAAAAGAAATCCAATCTGAATCCACTGAAAACCTATGCCATCATCACTTCATCTGATTGATTCTACACAAAACCAGTTAAGAAACTGAACACTTTACATTAGTTTATTTGTGTTACCCTAAGCAATTAGACATGAATATGCCTTCCCAAGCGATACAAATGCGAGTCTCCCTTTGTGGCAGGTTGTTTAAATTTATAACATAAAGCTAGCATTTCCATCTCCAATAAAATCCAAACAGACATTTAATTTTGGTGCATGACATTTCTGACTAAAATGGAGCCAAAAAAGGCTCTCGGACAGCTCTTATTGTTCATGAATTTGAACAAATTGGGGATCTGTGAATTTATAGCCAGGTTTTGCTCTACTATTGTTTAAAATAGCACACATGGAAAACACACCATGGGTGTGTTGTAATTCAGCTTTAATGATGTAACACTTGGTTTCAGTCAATTGTTGGAGGGCTGCAAGTGACATTGGTTTTGTGCTTCAGACGTTGCATGTAACTTAGCAATTATAGTAAGGCTTTCAATAATGGCTGTTGGCGGGATATCCGCAAGTGAAGTCATAGCAATTTTGAAAGAGAAAGCTAATAAAAATACACCTGCTTGTAGTGGAAAGTGAGCCTTTAATATCTCTGCTTTGAAGTTGTGTGAAGCCTTGGGTATTAACTAAAAGATATTATGATGGAGGAATAATCCACTGCCTCAGGGGAGGGCAAGGTTGAAGTTACAACAGATTGTTATTTTCTAATCACCTACTTTTCAATCACTCTATCACAAAAGAATCCAATGAGGTGGCAGAGTTTTTTTTTCTAAAATACCTAAAAGATATTACTATTAAAAAGCAAATTATCGTAATTGTAAATATATAAGCTAGCACATATGTAGTCAAACTAATCAAAGGGCATAAGTAACACTTTTGGTAATTGTTTTTTGTAGTCAGAAACTTCAAAATGATTTGAAATTTTACATTCCAATATATCATTTCAAGATAATGTTTAGAATTTCAAATTTGCTTTGTGAGTTCTTTCCAATTTACCCCTTTTCCTTGGCCACTTTTTTAAGTCACTTATTTATTAATAGTTCTTTAAATGTAAAAAAAAAAATGAGAAAATAAAAGTGCTTGTAAAACTTCCTTTAATTTCATTTGGAGCATTACTGCTCTAAAGAACCCCCTTTGTGCTATAGGAAATAAATTCCTTCCCTTGATGACTTGCTTCCTTCACACTTATCTGGGCTTACTTGTAGTCTATATTAAATTTTATGAAACATTTAAAATATTGAGTTTATAATAAATGCTGATATGTTGAGAGCCTTGGAGAAAGAGATATTTTAGAAATAAATACTGTTGGAATTTGAAAACTCTGCAAATAAAAATGACTATTAAGTACCAAACTACAATTATTTTAACCACTTTTCCCAGATATTTATTGCATCGTCTTTTTAACTATTGATTGTGATGTCTAGATTATTGTTAAATCATTTGCATAATCAATATTTTCTCAAGCATTTTAAATATCAATAGTTTTCTATAGTCATTTTCTTTACAAGTAAACGTTTGAACCTCTGGCAGTAACTTTCTTTTTCTTTTTTTCTTCTTTTCTTTTTTCCTTTTAATTCAGTGCTGTATCTCTATAGAGAGTATCAAGTAACCCAAAGGGTATACATTAGCACTTGTCAGGGCCACATTTAACATCAACATACTAAGCACATTGAAACTTACTACTAAGTTCAAAGGGAATACATGAACTTTAAATTCCTTGTTGATGTGGTAGAGAATCAGCATCAAGGTGTTTGTTTTGTTGAAAGGAAGTTACATTTTATTTCTCATTTATGAAATAGACTTTGATGTTTCTTTCACCATGGAGGGATTTTCCCCCACCTCAATTTATTTATTGCATCAGTTAAGTGCACGCTCATGAGAGAATATTGTACAAGAAGTCTTTTGGAGTGGGTGAGGGGCAGGAGTAGAGTTGTTTTCTCTATAGAATTTCAGTGTGTAATTTGCATTTAACTTTGAAAGTGAGTTGTTGTTGAGTCTTGACACCTGCTGGGATGAGTATCCATTTCAGGCTACAAAGTGGTACTCTGAAATAAATATCAGCAAGCTTGTTAAATTTTGTCAGAAGTATCATCACATTAGTATAAGATATTATAGTAAAATTGCATCGAGTTCAATTTTGTGGTTATATGTTTGGGCTATAAGCTCTTCCTTTATGAAGTTTCTACACCAGAGATATTTCAAGGTTAAAAAAAAATAAGGGGGATTGATCCACTTAACTTTGGTATGCTCAGAAAGCATCATATAATTTATTTCATAGTTTGAAATATTGATATTACTCTGTAACATCTGCCAGAGAATCAGGATGTGAAAATACAGTTTTAAATATAATTATGCATCCCCCCCCCAAATGAAACATATTTTCACTTTGGTAATGAATATAAATATATCAATTGGTAAATAATTTTTATTTTAAATAATAATAGTTATTATTTATTAAGCTCCTACTAAGTACTGGACACACTTATGAGCTACTTGGTTCATTTACTTTATCTCATTTTATATTAATTATTCTTTGACTTATACAAGAAAGGACTTGTTTTATATTGTGATTTGTCCAAGGTCATGCAACTGGTAAATGGGAAAATCAGAATAGCAGATTAGGATGGGCAAGAAGCTGTAGCTGAAGTGGGCAAATGAAGGGGGAAAATGGGATAAAATATCAGAAAGAGGATAAAATGAGAGGATGCATTAGAATAGAACAAGTACATGTGAAGTATATTGACTCCAGTGCCTGAAAATGTAGTCTCTTTTATTTTGATTTAATGAAAGTTTCTGATGAGACAGATCTTAGTCTCAGTGGGACTTTCAACATTTGATATCAATTCAGTTCTTCATATATCATTACGATCCTACGATGTACCAAAAGCAGGCACAGAGTAGCCTGCCAGTAACAGAGAGGAGAGTCTGAGCGGGAGGGAAGTATCAGTGGCTTACCACAATAGAGGTTTATTTTTTGCTTGCAAAAATACCAATGTTAGGGTTCCTGTTTTGTGCATAGCCTTTTATGTGGTCTTTTAGGAGCCCAGTATTCTTCCAAGTTTTGGTTTCTCCCTTCTTTTCATTCTGAAGGAAGAGTAGAAGGAGAGTAGAAGATTGTCTATTGGAGGGATTAGGGGCCATGGTGGAAGCAGAACATATAATCTCTGCTCTCACTTCACTGGCAGACTTAGTCACATGACCATTCTTAACTAAAATGAGGCTGGGAAATAAAATCTAGCCCAGCCAAAGAGACTGTTTTTTTAGTGAACACTTAGTCTTGGCTACAAGTTTCAAAAGCCTATATGGTAGCACAGCCTGCCTTGAAACAGGGTTTTCTGTCCTTTTCCCTGCCTCCCCCCCACTAATTTAATAGTACCTACCATGGTATTTTTAAGCACATACTGTGTGCTAGTCACTATGTTAACCTCTTTATATACATTTTCTCATTTTATCCTCATAACAATTCAATAAGATATGTTACTCCTCCTGTAGTTGTTATGGCTGCATAACAACTTAGTGGCTTTACAGTAACAATCAGGAATTCCTGAAAGGCTTATCTGGAAAGTTGTAACTTGGTGTCTCCCTTGCAGTTGCAGTCATACGCTGGCTGCAGCTGAAATCATCTAAGGCTTGACTAAGACTATGGCATCCACTTCTAAAGCCAGCAAGTTGGTACTGGCTGTTGATGTGGTGACCTCAGTTCTTCCTCATTTAGACATCTCTGCTTGGTTGCTTAAGGTTCTTTATAACATGGCCCTGGCTCGCCCAGATGAGCAATCCAAGAGGCTTCGGGGAAAGCTGTAATGCCTTTTATGACCTTATTTGAGAAGTCACTTCCACTATATTCTACGGGTCACCCAAAGTCAGTCCTGATTCATTGTGAAAGGATCTTATAAAACAGTGCTTATACCAGAAAGTAGAGATCATTGGGACCATTTTGTAAGCTGATTCCTACACCTTCATTTGGCAGGTAAAGAAGGTGAAGATTAGAGGAAGGTTAAATGTATTGTTGAGGTCACTTTACTAGCAAACCTAGACTTGCACGCAAGAATATCTGACTTTAAAATCCACGTTATTAATTGTCTCTATAAAAAGATAAAATGTGTAGGCATGTGTTTGTCCCAGAAAAAATGTGTGTAGCTGGTAGATGTATACAGAAACAAAGGCTACTATAGAAATTCAAATAGTTCAAATGCCCAAATTTGAATATCAGAAAAACTCAAACTTTCTAGTAACTCAGATCCAGAAATTACTACATAAATGAATGTAAAAAAATATTCTTTCTTGTACATACAGATTGTATTACAAAGTATTCAGTTCTTTTTTGATGTATGTCAGGGCAACTATTAGGGCTGAAATTCAACATATCTGAAAGCGTCTTTCTGAAACCCGGACTTTTTTCTCCTCCCACAAAGATAAAGTTAATTTATACCAATGGTTAATGAGGCATAACTAAACTATAAGCCTAGGATGCTATTTTTTTTTTTTAGTACTGGTAGTCGATTGGCAGATTAATATATTAGTTTTATAATACTTTGAAATAATCTAGCTTATTAATGACTACAGTAGAGTGTGGTGTTTATAAAATAGTCGCCTCAAAAATATTTAGGAAATCATACTATAACATTTTGTAAATAAATCTACATTTAAAAAATAAATGATGCCCTACAATTCAATTTAGTGACTCTCCCCACAACCAGTCCATAAGGTATTTGAGCACAAGATATGTGTCTGGTTTTTATTTTCAGTCCTCTGATACTTCATTAACATTAGTGAGCAGCATCTCTGCTCTCTACCAAAGTCAACAAGGAGAAGATGTTTATGGGATCTAGAACTCCCTTATGCTTCTCCAGCAAATAGCATCTGGAATGGGGATAATCTCACTGATTTGAGATTATTAAATTTGATGATAAACTGAACATATAAAATATAGTGATCAATAAGAGGGCACTATAGTGTCAATAAATACTAACTGTATAAAAATGGCAACGGTTAGTTGCTAGGCTATTCTTCTCTGAGGAAAAGAAAACAACACTTGAATTATGTTTATGTCATTTTCATTTTACAAACTAATATTTTCCCGTAAGCAAACGTTAATCATTTACCTGGCCCTAGGCTGCACAAGAATAGACAAAGTCTTCTTAAGCCTTTTAGGGGTTCCCAATTTAATCGTGCAGGCTTTCTCCCTCTGCACTATTAAACTTTAGAGTTCCTTATAATTTCTCTCCTTAGGTTTCTGAAGTTTTTAATAAATTATTTTCATCAGAAATGATTTAATTCACTGAATAAATACTTAATGGGCATAACTATGTGCCAGGAATTGTCTTAGATTCTAAAGATACAGCAAAACCAATGCGAAGGAAAATCAAAGCCCTCAGGGAGCTTATGTAAGTAGAGAAAGTAAGACTATAGTAATAAGTTAATAAAATACATCATATGTTGCATGGTTAAAAGTCAGATATGAGAAGTAACGAAGCAAGGGAAGTGGAGGAAGAGTTGGGGCATGATGGAGGAAGGATTGCAATGGATGTATGTGTTCCCTGTGAACTCTCAGCAAATGCCTGAAGGAAGTAAAGGAGCGAGCCATACTGTTATTTTAGGGAGCAGGTGTCCAGGTAGAGAGAAAGGATTGTTCCAAGCCCTGCTATGGGAATATGATTAATGTGTTCATGGAAGAGCTAGAAGATCAAGGGAAAGGATTGATGAGGAGGGAGGGAAGGAATAGGAGAAGCTTCAAAGAACAGAATCTGTAGTCTTGTTGGCTACTATAAAAAATACACGAAAATTATTGAAAATTTTTGAACAGAAGAGGAATGCAATTTGACTTAGTCTTTAAAAGATGCGTCTAAATCTTACTTTTAAAAGGAATATTGATTGACTATTTGAAGTAAAAATATAATGAGTTTCCTTTGCCTGCCGAAAACCCTTAATGACTGCTTCTGGGCATCAGGCATAGTAAGATACTTTTTTATTAGCTTCTCCAGTACCAGATTTATTTTTTTCAATTATCCTAGTACCTTCTTCTCTGAAGGAGTAAACTTTTCATAGTTCACTCTGCCTGAGTACAGGCTACTCATGTGGGAAGTATCTCCTTTCCTTGCTCTTCAGTCAAAATCTTCATTCCTTAATTTGCCTGAATTTTTAATAGCTTAAGAAATCATGTATGGCATTATTAACCAATGTTACCCCAATAAATTTAATATAAAAAGAAGAAATCAGCACATAATTTTCTCAGGGACTCTTTCCTTCCCCCCCTCTCACTTCCAACCTATATACCTCACAAAGGTAGATAACCTTCTAATAGTCTCCCATTGTAATATATATTTCCTATATCACTATGCCATAATTGGTTCTTTTCAAATATTTTTTTTTCTCATTAAACTCCTGAGTTTCCTTACTAGCTTACATTTATGGATATTTAGCTTTCCTTAACCCAGTGGCTGATACATTGTAGTTGCTGAACCAATGATTTTTGCATATGAGCAAATAAGTGAAACTCCAGAAAGATGCCTAAGGCTCAGTCTGGTCATTCCCACTTTTGCTTCTTTTCTTTCCGGTATCCAGGTCCAAGTACACTTTTGGTAGCTGATACATTCTCCCTATCCCGAAATATTCTGTCTCCTCCAACACGAGTTTATTCTTTTTTGAACTGTAGCCTTAAGCTCTATTCATTTTGAGCTTTCTGCTAATTGTAATTATGAAACAAAAAAAAAATTAAAATTGAGATTTAAAAGAATCTTGTCAGAGAAGTCAAAAAAAACATTTCTTTCATAAATTATGTGTTGAGAACAACAGAACTGAGTTATCACACATATGCTAGACAGTTAACTAGACCAACTCTTAAACCAAGAGGCTCATGCTGGTGCAGCCACTTTGTAACATAATGATATTGAAATCTTTGCCTCAGCAAAATTGTAAATACTATTCATTGTGAACCTTCAGGATTTATCAAAAACAATGGAAATAATTTA
The DNA here is from genome assembly GCF_902729225.1 of Pteropus medius. NCBI lineage: Eukaryota > Metazoa > Chordata > Mammalia > Chiroptera > Pteropodidae > Pteropus > Pteropus medius. The sequence goes on along the minus strand of NW_024342467.1, from coordinate 5,366,321 downwards.
CATTAAGCCTACAAATATCAAAATTCTATTCTCTGGAAAGTTGCGAACTTTCCAAGCGTTTATAAAATCTTTTCTGTGTTGGTCCTGGGATTATAGTTTTTGAATTTTTCCATGATAATACCTGACAGTCAGACCCGTTTAATTATTGAAGTCAGGATGCACCAAATGTCTGTTTTTTTTTCTTCCTCTCTATGCCTTTGAATATAGAAACCCATCCTCTATGATTGCCCTACTTCCCAAAGGCCTAAGGATGCATCCTACAACAAACAAATGGTATCTGTTTGTCTCAAGTAGGCCATTTGTATTTTCGAAGTTGATATCCAATGGGAGGATCATAGAGTTGTATCATTTCTCACAATGGAAAAGGCCAGTTTGTGAAATGAAATCATTGTAGCCACATGTAAGAGATATGTATGATCAAGATCAAGAATGGATGCTTCATATGATCAGTTAATTCAGAAAAAAATACAAAAAACAGCTCCAGAATGATCTTGAGAATTATTGCTAATTCTAGAGAGGCCTTTACAAATAGATAGAATGTTGAGAGACAAGCACAAAAGTAAAGGAGTCTGTGTGTTTTATGTGCTGGAATATTTGTATTACAGAAGGAGGACCCTAAAGAAAAGAAGTAACGTTTATTTTTAATTAATTTGTATTTTACCAAAACACTGTAGTATAAAAAAAAAAAAAACTATTTCCCCTCATCCCTTTCAGATTATACTGCCCATTTTTCAGTTTCTAAATAATCAAATATAGCCAATTGTAAGCATAATGAAGATTTTGCCATATAAATGCCTGGGCTCCATCTAGTGGCAGAAGGTAATTGCAGGTTTTTACCATTTTCCCAAACCGCCTTTTTTTTCCCCCAAATTTATTTAAGAGTTTGCATCTTGAGAACATCATGAGTATAGTTTCACATTCTTTCTAAGAAACAGTAATAGCTAAGATTTAAAACTTGTGTCCACCCTTTTAGTTTACACTACACCTAATGAGAATATTTTATTTCCTCTGCTTTATAAAATTTGACCTAAACAGTTATTGCAGTGATTACTCATTTATATAGACTTTTATTCTTTTTTTTTTGCCATTCAAGAGGACAGACATAAATCATAAATCAACCAAGCAAAATGTCATAAATTGTCTTATAGTTCAAATGTTTTATAAAACAATAGTAAAACTTATGAACGAAAATAATAATAAATTAATGAAACAAAGATAAGATTAAAGAAAGTTGGAAATGGATGAAAAACCTAAAATGACTAGCTATAAATGAGATGTGAGGTGGCAAATACAATACTATAATTTCAATTTAAGCATATTACTTTTGCATATTTCTTTTAATATTTTGAGATTTTTCTATTTCTATTTTGTTATTTTTTAAAATATATTTTAAAGGCCCGATGTATTATTAAAGTATTGTCATTTTCCTGTGTGTATACATCTGTAACTGTGTGTGTGCCTATATGTGTCTGTGTGTATAGAATGTTTTAATCTTCATTAAATCAGTTCAAATATGAATTTTGAGAGGGAAGTTAGTTTAGAAAACAATTACATGATAAGCTTTTTACAGTAAATTTTAATGAGGTGGCTTTAGAGTCTTATTTATTAAATTATTATAGGTAAAATAAAATTTTACCTATAAAATGATTAACTCTATAGCCACTAATATATATATGATCATGTGTATATATAAAAATATATATTAGGTAAAATGGTTATAATTTACTCATTTTTAATACCTTTGCAATAAAAGTAGCACTGCAAATTTATAATGCATTTTAGTTTGGATATCAAATTTCAACATTATTGCATAAGACCACTGTATATAGCCAGTATACATTTCTCAAGGAGTAATTTCTTTTTTAATTAAAGACTATCTTTTAAAAGCAGTTTATGTTCACAGCAAAACTGAGAATGTACAGAGATTTTCATACACCTCCTGTCATCACACATGCATAGCCTCCCTCATTATCAACATTCCACATCAGAGTGGTACACTAGTTAGAAATGGCGAATCCACATTGACAGGGCATAATCACCCAAAGTCCTAAGTTTACATGAGGCTTCACTCTTGATGTACATTCTACGGGTTTGGATAAATATTTAATGACACGTATCCATCATTATAATATCATACAGAATATTTTCACCTCCCTAAATATCCTCTGTTCCCTATTTATTTATCCCTTCCCCTTAACCACCAGCAATCACTGGTCTTTTTACTGTCTCCATAATTTTTACTTTTCTGGATGTCTTTTACATATATTTTCTCCTAGTCTGTGATGTATCATCTCATTCCCTTGATATTATCTTTCACAGAGCAGGAGGCCTATGGTAGCAGTAGCCAAGAGGTGAGATATGGTTGCGAGATAAGCACAACTATTTAACAAAAGTTTTAAAAATGAAATTCAACTGAGTAAAAATGAAGATCCAATTGGCTTAATTAAGTGATTTGTGGATTAGCAGCATCCCATCTAGCAGCTAGAGTGCTCTAAGGGGTTGTGCTATCCTGAAGCTTCTTATAGGGAGAAGAGTGGGGCAGGAGAGCTATTTACAAAAGAAAAGATTATTTTTAGACCAGAACATCTCATTTTGAGAGGAAGAGAATAGCAAGGGTTTGTATCGTGCAGATTGCCTCTTCTTTCTTGCGGGGTTGGGTGGGATGGAATGGAGAGGACCCAAGTCAAAAATTACCTCATTGGTATTAACCAGAAAATTCCAGACTGGCTGATTAAGATTACCTTTCTGAGAGAGGTGTCTCTCCCACTATCTTCATATTAAATATTTACATTGTACATGCTGCTTCTCTCCTCAGTTTTTCTCTTATCTCCCTTGAAGGAAAGGTAACGGGAATACTACCATGCTCATTATTTTTTCCGCTCTGCTTTCCTCTAATTCTTTCATATCAAAGAATTAAAACCAAAAAAAACAAAAAAACAAAAACAAAAAAACAATACATATATACAAACAAACACTCGGGCAGTCAGAATTAATTTGTCTCTGACTATTGGAGCTTTTTTTTAGGGTAAATTGCCTCTGTTTGTAAAGATTATTCAATAAATAAATATACCTTGCTTTTAATTTATACTATTAATAACAAGATCATTCCATACTCATACATTTGCTCATTTTCTTTTTATAATGGAAATTGAAAAGAATTCTTATTCCAAAGACTGTGTTATGCTTTAAGTATGTTTATTTAAATATTAGGTATGCCTAATTTCTGTCCTTTAATTGTTCTTTACTCACACAAGATGGTCTTCACAGTTGTATATATATGATCTACTGATTCCTTTATACATAAAAAAATTAAAATATATTTGAATCAGAACATATCAGTCTAGGTAACTTGTAATTTTATTTTCTTCACCCCTTTTTGGTTCATTTCCTTCCCAATTGGTATGGCATACATCTGCCATTCGTCCATCAAGATACATAAAGTGTATTTGATTTTTCAAATAATGTCTGATAATGATATATAATTTGGTATCTTATTTTTCTTATTAGTCCTATATTTCCATTTAACAAGGAAGTAGTTTCATGCAGTAATTAGAATCTTTGTTTAAAGAAATATAAGCTATTTTGTTTAGTTTATTTCAATTTTCAATGACTTTTTAATTCTAGATAAACCAAAACAATATATTAAATAGGTCCCTAAAGTTCCACTGGGCTGTAAAAAGTGGATCTGCTACAAAGGTTAAAGCAGAGAAAAATAGCAAACTTACTAGTCTATTGAGAATAATAACCCATCTACCCATATTTTTGAAATCTCCTTGAATTCAAGTTACAGGAAAAAAAATTGAAACAAATCTCAAGACACTGTCTTTCTTCTTCCTGTTAAAATTTAAAGTTGAGTTTTATTGGGTGGATGTTGTCTTCTAAAGTTAGCAGTGACATGTCTTTTCAAAATGTGTAGATCTTGCCTGATTAAATGCAACTTTAAGCAAATTGTCTTATCTACAAATGTAAACCGAAGAGATGAGAATCCTTTCTTTATATATTCCTATTGCCTCTGTCCCCCACCCCCAAAGAAAACCCTCAAAAGCTGCCATCCTATAATTTAATTTTGAATATATCTGTTCTTGTTTGGAGGTGATGAAGTATTTATAAACATGTGCCACCAACAGATCTTCACTTTTGCTCAGTATAAGAATATATCCCATTCGGAAAACTTTGGTGCCAGATGTGTTTAGAATCTCGTATATTTTAGAGTTTTAAAAAGATGCATGTACTGTGTATTATGAAACACCCCTAGGGTGTCTGTGGCAGCACCCTTGTTCCAACAATAAATATTTTTGAAGCAGATTTTATAGCAAAAAAAATTATAGCAAATTTGCCCTAAATTATCTAGAAATAGCTTTCTGTCAATTCCAACTAGGTTCTATAGCCAAATGAATAAAGAAAAAAAGTTGGATTTCAGAGCTTTTAAATTTCAGAATTGCAGCAGAAAAAATTGTAAAATTGTACCAAAGAATCTTAAGAGTTGTCTCTACCTCTCTCTCTTTTTCCAGGACAGTGGCTTGAATTAAATGGGTGAGTGGATTTATAGTAAGAGAGTTTCAGATAATTTGCTATTTCAGATAATTACCATAACATTTAACTTCTCATTTAAAATACAAGTCATCCAACATTTAAATTTTAATTGTTTTTAAAGACTAAAAACCTAGCTGTATAACCTAAATGTAACATATATTTGACAATTATGTTAAACACAGTAGTTTCCTTAACTTGATTTTTCTAATCAGAAAGGGAAAATTTTTATGTTTTTTTTTTAATATGAAGATTTTTATTTTATTTTATTTTATTATTAGTTTCAAGTACACGGTACATTGGTTAGACACTTATATAGTTCATAAAATGATCCCCCTAATTGCTCTTTCTCTCCTCTGGTTCTCCATCTAGCCATTATGAAGATTGCTTTTTCAAGCTCATTTATATCCATACACTTAATAGGACATATATAATACTCTGTGACATCTATCATCTCATTTAGTAATGGTTGTCAGTTCATTTCCCAGTAAAGACAAGGAAAACTAGAATGTTGAGCTATTTTGAAAATCTAACCATTTTGGAAGTAAATTCTAAGTTTAATTTTAATGCCCCTTTATTTTCCAATTATGAAAATGCAGTGTGAACTTTTTAATGCAATATGGAGAGTTGAGAGATTTTAAGTCCTCTGTTTCTTTTCATAAACTTAACCATAATTTATTTATAATATTTAGAAGCAAAATCTCTAATTGGTTATGGAACTAGTATGAGAAGCCTTGAGAAAGAATCAAGATACTAAATTTTTCATGTAGAGAGGTGACTATGTTTTAGTTTCTCTCTAGTTACTTTGAGGGTTTTTGCATTTGATTTTCTGCAGTTTCACAAGAATATATCTAGTTTTAGATTTATTTTAATTTACTTGCTTAAGATTCTTTGAGTTTTTTGAAATTATAAATTGGTGAATTTCATCAATTTGGGAAATTCTTACCTTTAGTTTTTTGAAATACTGCTTCTGCCTCATATTCTCCATCTTCTCATTCTGACACTCTAAACATATTTAAACACTTTATTATTGTATCCTTTTACAGTTCCTTTTTTCACCTCACAACTCCACTTCTGCCCTCAATCTCCCGGGTTTCATTCTGGATTTTTTTTTTAGATCTACATTCTACTTCACTTGATTTTGCTTCATCTATGTCTAATTTTCTCCAAAGCAAGACCACTGAATTTTTAACTTTGTTCTTGTATTTTTCATTTCTATGCTATCTAGGTAGTTCTTTTTCATATTTTTTATATAACTTTAACATTTTCTGCCCCCCAAACTAAAGCTTGACATACATATCCTTAAAATAGTAAAGATATACATCTATCATCTATGTCAAATAATTCCAATATCTTTGAGTGCCTATGAGTCTGTTCTGTTGTCTATCATTTCTCACTCATGGAGTCTTATCTCCTTAGGTTTCTGGTGATCTTTGAATATGTGAAAGATATTAAGTTTAAAGTTTAATTTTAGAAATTAGCTTGAGTCCTAGGAAAATGTTACTTCACACCAAAGGGGATTTAAATTACCGTTGCCACAGTCCCTAACAATTCAGAGAACCTTAGTTTAAACTTCAGGCAAGGAGATTTTCTACCTATGACTCAAAACAAAGCTTAAGGGTATATGAAATATGGCTAATTTGGTTTACTCCCTGAATACTAAGATTCATCCCTTTGGGGCCCTAGCTCAAATTCAATGTTGATTCACCAGGGTAACTCTTTTAGAATACCCCAGACTTTGATTTTGTTCCCCCAGCCTCTTCCACTTGGTAAATTCTGTGAGGATAAAAGAGTCGTGAATGTTAGACTCCCTTCTCTGAATTTTATTCTCTCCCATTTCTTGCTCTGGTAATTCTATACTAGCATTCAATGATTTCCCTAAAACAAAACAAAACAAACAAACAAAAAAAACGAGGTACAATTTTAAGACTTTATCATTTCTTTGATTTGTCTATAATAAAGAATAAAATCCTTTCTGAATCCCTTCCAATGAAAATTACTCAATGGTGGTGTCCATTAAATACTAGCATTGTCTTACTGGGTAGCAAATTCTCTTCTACTACTTGCTATGCCAGATATTTTAATCAAATCACTTCTGACTTTGTGTTTGAGAATTAATGAATGAATTGAAGTCTTCTGGGATATTTTATGGTACCGTTAGCAGCTTTAATAATAATGTGTTCATGTTCACTCCAATCAAGTTTATAAGAGGATTTAACAGGTGTTTAAAATGGTAAGAAAGTTTAGACCAACCAATGATTTAGGAAAGTTCTCATATTACAAGATGATATTGTACCCAATAACTTGAGTAGGATTTGAACCTCTTTGTTTATCCCCACTCCTGACTTAATAATGAAAAACTGGATTACTTTATTATGATTTATTCTAGTCTGCATTTATTTTTATGTCTCAACACTAAATAGAAGTCTCTGGTTTCACCTAGACACCTGACAATGATCAGGTTATGGTTGGTTAAATAAGCTTTAACAGTGTCTTGGGATTATGGAATTGACTACTTTTCAGGATCATAACTTCATACCTTATATATGTTACATTGCTACAGTTCTAATAAAAAATAATCTTAAAGGACAAACATTCAAGTTAATATTGATCCTCAATATATTAGACTTTAATTCATGTTAAACAATGACACAAAATTTACTAAAATGAAAGTCAAATTACTATTTTGAGAGTCAGAGTCACAAGGAAGACTCACTTGACTGGCAGAGGAAAACAGTTGTAAACGAGGTTTTTTTGTTTTTGTTTTTGTTTTTTTGAAATACTTGCAGTTTAATAACAATGCCATATGTGGATGCATTTCATTTTCCTAGTGTCCATCCTGCCAGTTATAGAAAGCAAAAAACTAAAAATTCTCTTTATATGAAGGGTATTTTGATTTACTACCAGGAAATTGGAATACCATTGACATCCAGTGAATTATGCCATATACATAGTGTCCAAAATAATAAAATAATTTAAGCGACACATAGTCAATAAACCTGTAGAGTGGGCCGATTTATTCATTTATACAGAAATCTACTTTGAAACTGCTCTTCTTGGATATTCAGCTAAAAATTGCTAACAAAGTTGAAGGGTAAATATGCACATTAGCCTATTAAAGGCTTCAACATGTCTTATAAAACAAATGTTTATTGAATTCCCCTTTACCTAGTTATCTCACTAATGACACTTTTTTATTTTTATCTTATTTGCTGGGAAAGGCTAAAATCTTATGCCCAGCTTTTAGATCCTGATTGGGCCACATAACAATGAATCTTGAGCCTGGAATATTTCTTTATCAAGACAAATAGAATCCACACAGCCTTATCACTTTGAGTGGGAATATCTTTCTCTATTTCAGACTTATCACTTTGAGTGGGAATATCTTTCTCTATTTCAGACTCAGCGAGTACTCCTTTGTGCTACTTAAGCATATGTGTCTGTGCCCCTCAGGTACACCCTCAGCTTTCAAAATTTCAGACTCCAGGGAGAAGCAAAGGTCCTTCTGCTATAGCGTGAGAAGAGTGTGCTAAGCCAGTTGCCCTACTTTGACTGTCAAGAGGATCCACTAACCATGGGGGATCTGAAGTACACTATTGGAGATAATCTTGCTCTGTCTCTTCTCTTTGTGAGTAAAAGCATTGTTCCATTCAGGGCTTGAATGTGTTGTGCTTTCCTTGGGAGACTCCTATGTCAAGATACAATGGACAGCAGTGTTTGGACCTTTATTCCTGGTGGGTGGCATTGTGATGATCTTTGCTATCCTCCATGGTGTTGGGGTCCTTCCCTGGTATTGGTAACATGCATGATGTTCTTCTATTGGACAATGTTACTTCTTATAATATCTCTCAAGATTAATGCTTCTGGAACATCATTTAGAAATTGTTTTTCTAGATAATTGAAGTTTCAGAGACTAGAGAGGTCTTGGGTTTTTTGACATTTACTAAACTGCTTGATATTGTGAAATTGACCTACAATTAAGAAATTTATGAAAAATGATGTGATGATCTTTTTACTCTATTTATTCTATGGTTATGGTTGAGGACATTGTTCATTATGGTCCTCTTTATAAAGGAGACTTTTTATCTGATCTCAGTAGCAAGTATAGTTATGCAACTTGATGGACTCATATCTTTCTTATGTACATCGATGTCTATTAATTTTGTAACTAGATCTTATTTTCCTATTTGTGTCACTTGCTAAATAACTCAGAGTCAAATATGCCTGGAATATCCACATTTTGCTTTTCTCTTCATTTTTACTTCAATTATATTTTGAAAGATTTGCTTCATATATTAGTTTTATATTGCTGCCATAACAAACGCCACAAATTTAGTGGCTTAAAACAACACAGATTTATTATTTCATAGCTCTGTGTGTCAAAAGTCTGGGTTGGCTAAGCTGGTTTCTCTGATCTAAGTTTCACAAGGGTAAAATCAAGGTGTCAGTTTGTTGAGTTCTTTTTAGGAGGCTCTAGGAAAAATTTACTCTAAGGTCCTTCAAGTGGTTCACAAAACCCAGAACCTTGTGGTCATAGGACTGATTTTCCCATTTCCTCACTGGCTGTCAGTGAGGGGCTGCTGTTATTTCCAAGAGCACACTCTCTAATCCCAGAAAGCAATGACATATCAAATGACATATCATCTCAGAACAAGCAATGACATATCAAATTCTTCTGATGGTTGGAATCTCTCTGATTTCCTCTTCTGCCACATCTTTTTCTATCTTTTTGCCTCTAGCCAAAGAAATGTCCGTGTTTTTAAAGGCTCATGTGATTAGGTTTGGTCCACCTGGTAATTCAAAATGATCTTCCTATCTTCAGGTTTATAACCTTAATTACATCTGCACAATCCCTTTTGGCATATAAGGTAATGTACTCACAGGTTCCAGGGATTAGGGTGTGCATAGCTTTAAGGGGTCATTACCTGACCTACCACACTTGATAAATTTTTATATTTGTTATTTGATATATCATAAGTAAAATTTGAAAAATAAACCTAGGAAAAATTAATTAGATGATGTTCCAATGAACTGAAAAAAAAAAAAACAAACCATTTAATCTAGATGTGAGGAGAATTTTGTTAAATCTTTGAAGGATAAAATTTGATTTAAAGTACTATGTTGTTTTCATTTTTTAATTTTAGAGTTAGATATATAAAATCAGCATTTATAAATGTTAAGCAAACATATTTACCAGGTTTTATTTTTTTGCCTACTTTTCTCAGTTACTGAACAAAATAAATTTCTGACTATGAATTATATTATTATATTACTATAACGTTATGTTGCTTCTCCTTTTCTTCCTCCTTTGTTTTTGAGTTCATAAAGTGGTTGCTTTATTGCATCAACTTTGTGTTTACCAGAACCTTAAATCCTTTAACTCTCTATCTCAGCACATGTGCTAATGAAAATTACTTGTCCTTTTCAGGAAGCCTCGTTGTTCACAACATGTAAGGTTTCTGAGACCTTTTCTGACAAAAGCAAGATATATCTGGGCTAAAATGCTTACTAGTTTTAGAATATTTGACTACTATAGAAACTTACTGTCTTGTTTTCTCATGTGCAAAAAAGTTTAATTATAGTTATCTCACAGGACTATGTGTAGTAACTAAATTATTTAGCACTATGTCTGGAATATCATTAATAGAAAGTCAAAGAGGGAGAATTTATTTTTATTAAGCCTATTAATACAGGGGATCAGTGAGAAATACACTTATATTGCCATGAAAGATGGCAAATCATAGAAAAGTTTTCTCTGTCCACCTAATTTTTTTTATTTTTTAGCTCCAGAAGACATTGATTGTGGTTATGTTACATAGTAGCGAATGTTCATATAGACATTTCTACATATTTACAGTCTCCTTTTCTGTATTCTTTCTGCATTTCTGACCTATTTCAGATCACTTTTCTTCTGACAAAGTTCATTCTTTAGAATTTCCTTCAATGAGTGTTGGCTCGTAGTGAACTCTTTTGAAGGAAACCTGCCTTTTATTCTTCCCCTACCCTGGCAACTTTAAATATTTCCTTTTTGTCTTTAACGTTTTGTAGTTTTACTGTGATGTATCTAGGCTTAGCTTTCTTTTTATTTATCATGCTTGGGATTCATCTGGTTTCTTGCAGCCATGAGAGAGTGTTTTATATCAGTCCTGGAAAATCCTCAGCCTTTTACTTTTCAAATAGTGCTTCTACCCAATTCTCTCTTTCTTTCCTTTTGGAACTCTGATTAAATGTTTGTTAGACCTTCTCACTTTATCTTCCATGTCTCTTAAGTTCTCTCTCTCTCTCTTTCTCTCTCTTTCTGGTTTTTAATATTTTTATCTGTTTATTTTCCTCCCAGAGCTTTATTTGGATAAAATTTCCCTAACAGTGCATGAATCTTCTCTTCACATGTGTCTAATCTGACACTAAAATCTGATGTTAAACCCATTCATTTAGTTTACACATTTCATTAAATTTTTTTATTACCAGAAACTTTGTTTTCTTTAAAAAATTCCTTTATAGTTTCTTATTTCTTGCAAAATTTTTCAAATATATATTGTGTTTCTTTAAATATGACAAAAGGAGTTATTTTAGAATATATATATATTACATATGATAATTTTAACAAATCAGTTTCAACTTTCTACTATTTGTGTTTCTTCTCAATCAAGATGCTTTGTTTTCTCATGAACTTGATTATTTTTATTATTTGTTGGTCACTGACTTTAAATATTATGTTTAGTAATTCATTAAGGCCTAAAATGAGGGTAAATTCCTCCAGAGGGAATGTGTGTTTGCTTTGGCCAGGCAGCTGGAGGTTCGAACATACAAGTTATTTGGTCCACCTAAGTGATATAAACTTGGCTGCAATTTGAACAAATGTTGGCTTGTGATTGCAACTTTGGGGGAACATTTTTTCCCCACCTCTGCTCAGGTCATAAGCAACTTTATCTCTAGTAGCCTGATGTTAACATGGTAGATAGGATCTAGTAGCCTGATGTTAACATGGTAGACAGATTAATGAATGTATGTGTGTGCGGGGGGTGGGGGAAGGGGTTCTGCTAGATTCCCTGCATGGTTCCCAGATTTTCATTCGTTTTCCCCTTCACACAGGTGAGGATGTCAAAAACTAAGTCACATTTGATAGAACACAGATGTCCTCAGCCCAAAGCTAGTTATCATACTCTGTGAGTTTGCATTTTCCCTTGGATTTTTGGCTCTGTAATTCTCTTGTGAACACTTCAGTGCTTTTAAAAAATTACATGTATATATAACTTTTAAAAGCACTAACATTTTTGTTTTCATTTTTACTACCAATATTGTTTAATCCTTTGTGGTACACAGAATGATGGCCCCCTAAATACGTCCCTGTTCTAAATCCCAGAACCTGTGACTATGTTGGGTTACATGGCAAGGAGATATTAATGTTGCAGATGAAATTAATGTTTGCTAATCATCTGATGGGGACATTATCCTGAATTGTTTGGGTGGGCCTAGTGTGATCACAAGCTTTTTTTTTTAAGTAAAAGAGGGAGAACGGAGAGTCAGAGTGAAGTGATGTGAGAAGCACTCAGCTGGTTGTTACTGGCTTCAAAGATGGAAGAGGGCCTTGAGCCAAAGAATGTGGGCAGTCTCTAGAAGCTGGAAAAAGCAAGGAAATGGATTCTCCCTGAGAGCCTCCAGAAAGGAAGGCAGCGCTGCCAACAAGCTTTATTGTAGAACAGTGAGACCCATTTCAGACCTCTGACCTCCAGAAGAGTAAAATAGTTAATTTATGTTCATTTTAAGCTACTAGAATTGTGGCGATTTATAACAACAGCAGTAGGAAAAATAGGAAAATAATATATTCTCTCTTATGAAAAATAGAAGTTCTCATCGCCTTATAAAGAGTATAGTTAAATATTAAAAATATGAAAATAATAGTGCTATCTCCACTGTTCTGATTACTTTACACATTTAATTTTATTTATAAATTATAATAGCAAAATAATATGATACTACAGAGAGCAAGGGCTTTTTTGTCTGATCCAATTTGTTTTAATAATAGTGATTGATGCTCCCTACCTTAAATCCTGATTGATTTGAAGCTAAAAGGCAAAAGTATTCCAAATGGTTACCAAATATGCTTATTTCTGGCAAAGTGATAGAAACTGAAATTTTAACTGACTCCCTTCCTCCGAAGTTATAGCTAAGAATGGAATGGAAATTTTTGCTAAAAATATTATCTTGACATTTTTAGCAAATAAAAACTTAAATAACCACAGCTTTGATCATTTACTACATGTGAGTTTTTGTGAGAGGTTTTACAATTGTTTAAATAACATTACTGAATCAAATTATTCTTTAAATTAAAACCAAACTTGATCTATTTAAAGTGTGCCAAGTTACTCAGCCTTACTGCTATGTGTTTGTTCATAGCAGCTGCTAATCCCAAAAGGACTGGCACGGACCATGTGAGGAGCCAGTGGATAGGATCTATGACAAACAGTGATGAGCAAAGATTTCCTTCCAGATAGTATATGATATATATTTTATCATAAAATTTATATGCAGCTGAGGAATATAGATGGCATATAGTGTTAATTCAGAAACCTACAAAGGTGGAATTGTGAGAATTAGATCTCACTTAAGCTGATCCTGGAGTCAGTATAATTTTCAATGGTAATGATGTTTGTTAAGCAGAATGATGATCATTAATTGAGGGACCACAGTCAAGTTGTTAGTCCTTCTTGGCTTTATTCATATTATCTCTAAGAGGATAAGGAAAAAATATAGTAAGTTCTAAGGTTCCTCTCTCTCTAACATTCTGACTGTTTTAGAGAGGATGTACATGCACAAAAACACATATATATGCACAAATATCATTATTATTTTATATATAATATAGTAATAAATAAGGACATTTCTATAACATTCTGAATATGTCTTTTAAGATAAAAGTCAGTAAAAACAACTGATTTACATTGGCTAAATGAGTTCTTATGTTGAGGGAGAGATGGAAAAGGTACATCTCATTATGGCTAGGGCAATAAACTTTAAAGCTTCCTTAGTTTTCTCTAACCCATAAAGTTTATTTTATAACTCTTTTGATACAGTTGAAGATCATCACTATTACAGAGCAATGTTTAGAAGGTATGAAGTGTTTCCCCTCTGCTGATCATCTTTTACTGGTACCTACTCAAAAATTTGGAGATGTCCTCCTATGGAAAAAATGTTGGCCCTACTCATCTCGCCTGTCTGTAAAACAGCTCAGTAAGGATAAGGATGATTCTTCATAATGTGTGCCTGTAGTTGCAATTAACGAGTTGCCCCAAAGGACTTTTAGCAGGGCTTGTCTTTCTATAATAGGCCATGTCTCTTTTATACTGAGTATTTGGTAAATAACTGCTTAAAAGGATTGTTGCTGTGGGACTATTGTTTGATGTGGCTGTTTTAACTAGTGATTTCGATCCAATACTTGAGATAATTGAATGTATAGCGAAGTTGCATGATATTAAGAAACAATAAGCTTGGTGAAGGGGAATAAGAGGTACAAATTTCCTTTTATAAAATCAATTAGTCATGGGGATGTAATGTACAGCATAGGCAATATATTCAATAATATAGTACGGTGTCAGAATTTTTGAAATTAATATGATATTGTATAATAACTATATTTTAATAGAAAAGAAGAAAAAGAAATAGTAAGCTTCTAAGCCAATCACTCATTTGATCAACTACAAGTCAATTATATTGAAATCAAAGTTAAATTGAATTAAACATCAATTTTGCCATACACTGAAAGACTTTGGGTAAATTTCTTAAATATTATGAAATTTTACAAAATGTAGAGAAGATTACCTGCTTCAAAGCGTTAAGTGAAATCCTTTGTAAACTGTGAAGCATATCATATTAGTTGTTATATTCTCATTATATGTAATCTAATAATCTGATTATCAACAGACACAGGAATATCAAAGGACTTTACTTAGCAGAGAAGTAGTCATGTGATTTTATTTATTTAACATGTTGACCTGCTATTTTGAAAGCTCTGATGAAAATGAATTGAAAGGTATAAACTTTGTCCTCAAGAAGCTTATAGTAAATCGATACATGCAAATGAGAAAATAGTTACTGTGTATAGTGAACAACTCTGGTATAAACAGATGTGAAGTAGATGCAGGAGTAGAATAGAAGAAATATCCAATCTTGCCCAGTAATTCAGAAAGCTTCTTAAATAAGGTAAACTTGATCAAAGTTTTAAATTAAACAGCAGAAGTTGAGGAGAGGGACATATTTTTAAATAGGAAGAAAAGCATATGCAAAGTTATGGCAAGTTTTCTATACTCAGGAAGGAACAAACAGATTGGAGTGGCGCATGAGTGGAAATGAAAGAGATACGATTAGTAAGAGATACACATACAAGATGAGCAGAATCTACCCCACTCTGTAGTTATAGGAAGAACTGAAATTCTTTAAATAGTGAAGTGACATGAACAGATTTATTCCTTTGGAAGAATTTTCTGGGAGCTTGTGGGTAATGGATGGAGAGCTAGAGAGAAGCAGTGAGAAAAAGGAGAAATAAGACTGGAGATGTGGAATCTTTTGGAGAAATTCTATGTATTTTGAAAGTAGGGATACATTTAAATTGGGAACAGTGGGATTAACTAGAGAGAGATTTAAGAGAAAATATTGAGCTCATTTTCTGATTCGTCAGAGCTGGGGAATAAATAAGGGAAAAGTCTCACAGAATCTGAAATTTCTGGATTAGTGAGCTCATACTCTCGCCGAGATAGGGACATGGTAAAGGTAAAGTTTTAAAGGAAGAGATATTAAGTGTATTTGTTGGCATCTTTATCCTGAGGTACCTGTGAAATACCTAAATTTCAATTGCAAGTCTGAAACTCAGAAAAATAGGTCAGACCTGGAGTTGTAGATTTGGTTATAAAGTGGTAATTGCAACCACCTGCATAAAAGCAGTCAACTTGGGGATTTTTTTTCAGTCTTGCTTTGATGCAATTATCTGATTAGTTAATTATAATGTCTCCATCCCATAGGCTTCCTAAGAACAAAAGCCTAATACACACGAATGATTAATTTTGAAGCAGCCACATTAGTTTTTAAGCGAGTATATTATGTTAGAGTTTAAAATGATTTATCCATCTAAGAAAAGAAGTTCTATATCAGCCACTGCCACTATCACTTTTAGATTAAGTATTTTGCATTATACTTATAAGTAAAGGTTTTTCACTTATTTTATCTCTATACCATGTGATGAAATTGTTGATTAAAAATTTCTTTAAAATAAATGGGTTTTGTTTAAAGGCAAGTCATGTCAAACAAGAATTCCCACATGGTAGGGTCTTAAATCAATTTGTTGTGATGAAATATAAATTATGTCTTTATCCATCACATAACTATTAAAGTTAAGTGACTAGAAAAGACATTAAGATAGTGTAGTATCTGGAACTCATCACCATTACTAGTAGATTTGTTTTATTAGTGATAGGAGAATTGTATAATTATAAATTTGAAATTATTATATTTTTCCATGTGGAGTAACTTCATCATTGTTTGATAGTTGAATATCTTTAAATGTAGACACTCATATGGCTTTTTAATAACAAAACTTCCCAAAATTTGATGTGCTTTTTGACTTTTACTTCTCATGACTGTAACATGCATTTAAAAATGGTGAACTATTTTAAATAAAGACTTCATTATCTTTGTTATATAAGAATTTGTATATTTCAAACTTATTTTAATATTTTATATGCCAAATATGTAAATTGTTTCCGCCTTAGCCCTTTCTAATGTGGCATAAACAGCATAATAAACTGGAAATCGTAGTTTTCAGACATACTATTTAGCCAATAAGAATTAATAAGACCTAAAATAGTAGGTGGTAATTTAAATTGCGCTAATTCTAAACATTAAAATCTAACCATTTGAAACATTAGCAATCTTTAACAGTGTCATAAATCATTTTAAGTTTTTAGCAAGGTGACAAAAATTGCAATATTTTGTAATGCTGTTTTTGTCATATTCTGTTATAAATACATTTGGGCTTTACTTTGGAGAACTTTTAAGTTTGAGAGACTCACAGCTGGAAAGCACCCCAAAAAGGACTGATCACAGAAGAATATGTTTTTCATTATCCTGCTCTCTACCAAACTATTTCTTGTAGCTTGAAAATAATAAAGATTTTGTAAGCCTCAAGAGGTCTTTTTTGATCCATGAATGAAGTTACCCTGAATTTATATAACTAAAATCTGACTTCCTTTTAGCCATTGAAATTCAAAACCCTTCCATTTATTAGTGTGTAATAAGAAATTTCTTCCCCCAAATGTCAGAACTTTGTATTTTAATGAAGTCGATGTCAGTGCACATCAAAAGTTTTATTCCATTTAAGGTGAGTACAACATGATGTGAAAGGAAGTATAGAGTGAGTAATGAAAGTGAGTTAATTAAAACAGAATATTAGAGGACACGTTCAGGTAGCCGTCAAATTATTTTTTATAATTTTCTTTTATCAATAGTTTTACTTTTTTCCTTATCATAAAAACCACTTTATTCACATTTCAATATTTAGAGTTCATAAATTTCCAGAAAAATGAGGTATTTGATTTTTTTTGTTGCTTTAAATTTTATTACCTGGAATTTTAGGGTAAAAACAATCTTTAAAACCGACTTGTTCTATTAGTCCATCCATGAATCCATAATGCCATTTTACATATGATGCATTGTACATTCTTAATACTTTTTTGTAGAAGAAACCAAATATAATTTATAGAATCTTCTATATGACTTCTGTAGAACTACAATCTCCATTTACAATAGTGCAAAAACTGAGTTGTACATAACTGTGGTACCCTAGTAAATTTGTAGCATATCATTCCAAATCATTCCAAATTCTAGATCACATATATATCCAGGCCATACATATAGGACTGTAATTTTGAAGAGATTTTCCTCATGATAATGTTGGGAATTATTATAAAGTATTGTTTACTATGACCATCTTAATCAAAGGAAGTAACTACAGAATCTCAAGGTTTAAAAAATGACACAATAACCCATATTGCCAGGTGAAAAGAAATTGATGCAATATGTTGAAATTTGGTCATTTTTGTTTTACCACTGAACTCAAAGGCACAGAAAATACTTTACACAAATTGCCTACAATAAATACCAGTCCTCATTTTTTTCATATCAAGGAGAGGTGGAGATTTGGAAGAATATTGAAAACCCGCAGATAATCTTCAAATCTTGTTTTAGACAATATTTTTTACTTTGTGTCCTATCAAACTTTTTTTTTAACCAGATTTCTTAGCAGAATTGCCTTCTCCTTGCCCCTGCCTGCCCTCTCGTGGAGAGCAGCAGTGGAATAAAATGAAAAGGAAAAAGGCACATGGCAGACCATCCTGTGATGATGAATAAGTTGAGACAGGTGTAACCACATGTCACTAGATAATAATATTTAGTAAGAATTTGTATATTTCAAAATAATGCCCTATTTTTAATATTAAATTTATTTTTAACTACTGAATGTCAGCTGGCTCACTCTGCTTTAAGATTGCAAGAGGAAATCCCAGAGGAAAGGAAAAGCAAGAGGAAATTGTTATCTAATGTGCTTTCCAGGGTTTAACTAAATCATTGGCCAGAGTTGACTTCCTTATTAAATGTTGGTGCTTTGTGTAAGTGAAAGAGTAACAGTGCCTCATATTTTTATGAGGATATTTTTTGCAGGGATGAGAGAAGATGTATCACTTCCCAGTTCTGCTCAAATAACTTGATTAATAGTTTCATCTTAGTTCATGCAGGCAGCATCTCAAAAAGTAAAAGTTTCTGTTTCTTTGGGACCATTGGACTTTTAAAAAATCATGGCCCAGTAAAGGTTCAAGCAGGGACTTTTGAAATAAATAGAACTCTTGACTCATAACCAATAATTGGATAAACAAGATTTTTATTATAAAATGACCAGGAAAAACTCAAAGCCTTCAATTGTAAAATCTCCCCTATATTTTCATAATGAAACTGATCTGACAAACACAAAGTTGTCACTATTTAACAATAACATAATAGAGAACTCAAAATTGTTCAATTTTCCTTATACCAATAGACTTGAGATTATATCCCAAATTGCTGTCCTTGTTTGGCCTTGTGCCTCAGTCCATCTCTTGCCTTCCACAGCTGCTGGCTAGGTGCATTCTTATTTAAATAATGGGGCTCTGTGGGGAAGACCTCAAGGGGATTGAGGGACTAGAAAGAGCTGGAGAAGAGCAAGGAATGAAAGACTTTAAAAGATGAAACAAATGTTAGGAGTTACGTAGGTACAGACATTTAAGTTTCCTTTTATTAATATTGTAATGTGGGATTTTTCAAATACTTTGTTCAGAGAGCCCGCTTATTTTATCGAATAAAAAAATTCTGAAGATACTGTCAAGCATTAGATAAGGGGATTGACTAGGTTTTATTTTCTGTAAAGGGACTGAAAGTTGAACTAACATAAATTTATGTTTTAGACTTGAGACTATAGAAGTTCATAGAAGATAATGTTAGCTATTTTGAGCTTTTAGAGACAGGCCTATGGGCCTGTACTCTTCCAGGTAAATAGCATTACTTTAATGTAAATAAAAGAGATTATCACAAAAAAATCGATCGTCACAATTAAACACCAGTCAAAAAACTGTGTGTATATCTATTTGTATATAGAGAAGTACACACTTCTTTTTATCTTTCTTTTCTATCTAACATTTTTAAAAAGCAGGGCCAACGAAATTACCCATTTTTTTTTTCTATTGCCTGCATCAAGTTCCCCATACTCCACTTCTTTCTTCTGCTTTTCAGCACCTTCATATCCCTCGCATTCTTTTATGGCAGAGCACAACTCTCTCACTTGAGCTAACAAGAAACACATATTGCAGTTAAACAGCCGAGGTCATCCCCATGCCCACGTCACAGGTCAAGCAAGATCACTTACATTTTTTAGGGGTTCACTTCTTCTCACTGGGTGGGATATGACCTTTTTCCTTTTCATAGAGAAGAAACCACCCCAGATGTTCACCAACCCTACTGCTTTTTTTCCCCTTTCTCTTCCTCATTTGCTGCCAAATGTATATACTTAAACATCATTCATCTTGCTAGTTATCTTCTACTCTGTTGACAAAACACTGATCTTTATTTCTATCTAATGTACTTTAAATACAAATAACAAAACAAACAAAAACACCAATTGTGGATTAGAATAAACTTTAGGTCACAGGTACTCATTTTTTTTAACTCGAATGTATAATTCTAAAAACTCCTTGGTAATTTCAGTATATTATAAAGTCATTTTAAGATTCATTTCACTCTGTATCTATGTCACCATCTTAATATCACGTGTGGACTGCACTGTTCTCATAACCATCTGCCCGTTGAGCTGTCTTTTGGAGAATAGCTCTAAGAATATACTTATTTCTTCTGTTTGTTCTGTGTGGATTGTTCTTCCTGTGTCTCCATTAATTATTCCAGATAACTTCTATCTTTTGAGATCCTTCAAAATTTCTCATCTAATACAACAAAGTTTGAAAGGTTTTTGTATTGATTAAAAATATATAGATGATACTCCTTTGTATATCTTTCATAAGAGTAGCCAAGAAGTGATATCTGCAGAAATAATTACTGTTTTTAATAACAATTTTATTGCTTGAACTCTGCCTTCTTTATGAAGCTCAAGCTTAGTTCATTGGTTCATTTGGCACATATTAATTAAAAACATACTATATGCCAGACACTACTACAGATGTTGGAGGTATAGCATTGAACAAAACAAAGCAAAAAACAAAGCTTTTCTTCATGGAGCTTACAGTCTAGTGAAAATAAGCTTGCTAATTGAAAACAGCCAATATATTGGAAAATTAATGTTCATTCTGTAACCACTACCGAAATGAAAGCCCTATGCCAGTCAGCTTGATATATGTTTTCTTTTAACTCTTATTTCCAGTGATTTTAATTTTTAAAAACCTTTTATATTTTCCATCTCTTTTACAATCCTAAGTTTGTTTTTATTAAATTCTGCAGTTGGAACAAAATAATACATTTTAAAACAAAGAAATCTGGCAAAATACCTCATACCTTTTGTCGCCATACCAATTTTATGAGAGAACATTAATACCCTATAAAAAAAAATCCGTAACTAACATGATTTTCAAAAAAGGTCCACTGTCTAATTTTTTAGTTAGAAGAACAATTCTGTAAATTAAAATCACATTTCTCTTGAGGTGAAAAATTTTTTCCAAGGAAAGTTTGTTCATGTCAGAGATGAAAAATCTTTATGAAGTCTAAACTAACAGGTTATCTTAAAGATAAATTCTAGAATTTTACTCTTAAAAACTCTCATGAGTAGCAATTAATTCATTCAATCAAGAAATTCAATTATTACTCTTTTAATTGTGAATTGTTAAAAACTAAAATAAGATGATAGAGTAAACATAGCAAACATGTAACCAAGAGTTTTTTTTATCAAATCTCATTATACCACACCTACTTAATATTTTTAAGTAAATAAAATATTACAAAAAAAGAGCTTTTTTTTACATACTATTTTCTAATGCCATATTTATCCTTTTAGCACCAGAAATAACTTCTGCTATGAATTCTGACTTTTATATGCCCTAGGCACTTTTGCCTTCTTGACCCCCTTTTTCTATATTAAAATTCTTAAAAAATGATATTTACAACTATGTTAGTAGAAAGATTAAAATTTAGATTGGATTATTATATATCAAATGTTATTGTATTCATTTACTTCTTCTGGTTTTAAAATAAATTAAAATTAAAACGTGTTCAGAGTTCTTACATTTATCATGAGTCCTTGGCACTGTGGCTGTTATAGCTGGTGGATAAGTCATTTCTTAATTTAGGCTTTATCATTCCTGTGCTTTTGTTTATATGTTCATCTATCAAGATTAATTATTAAATTACCACTTGTATTGTTTTTAGACTGTTATGAGAATTTAGTCGCATAAGTTTGGTTGTCATGCTCTGGCATTTAAAGAACAGTATTTGCCTTTGTTTTGTGGATTATATTCACTATCTGCATTCAGATTACTATCACTGACACTTTTAATTTCACCCACGAACACATACAGTCACTGAAACAATATAAATACGGAAAAGACTTCTTAAATATACAGCTGATTCTTGGCACATAAGTTGTTTTTCTATGTTTTCCAGTAGAAAATTATTCTGTGGTGTGTGTGTGTGTGTGGGGTATGTGTGTGTGTGTGTGATTGAATGTGTGTGTTTAAAACAAAAGAGGGGCTGAGAGAGACTCAATTGATTCTTTAATGTAACTTGTAACATACTGCAAACTTACACTTAAATATTGGCACATGTAGAGATTAATCCCTGGAAAAATGTGCATTTTGCCATGGAGAGAGTGTCTGCTGCTGCTCAGCTTTAGAGTTCAGTGCCATAATTTGTGTCATTTTTTTTGGACAAGCAATATTACAGAATGTCATCCACACCTTTAAGATTTGCTAATTTCCTCCAGGAGTTTTGCTCTTTCTCATGCCAGTTAGTGGTAGAAAAATAGCTTCTTCCATTCATCAGATGAGGTAATGCTCTGTTACTATTCACAGTTGGATGTACTATGAGTTTTATATTTAAGTGATATCAGCAAGAAAAAATAACTTCTTTCTTTTGAAGATTATTTCTGTGCTTTTACTTTTTAAGAATTTTTAAATTACTGAGTCAAAATATTTTCTTGAAGATTCTTAAATTTTCTTCACCTTATTTAATGAACAATGGGGGCTGTCTCAGCTACTGTTTTAAGTCATTAAAGATGCCAATACCACTATGATCAATTAACCCTGTCATATGTAGCTACTATGCCTGAGAATATGCTTTGATGTTCAACACATCCAAATCTCGTTAAGCTACTCAAACATCAATCTAGGCTCTGTATTTGCTGGTTGAAGACACTCGCCACTTTTTCTATGATGAACTCCGATTTAATGGACCTATTTCCTAGCAACTAAACATGTCCAGCATTCTCTCAGTGTGCTTTTTTTATTCCTCTATTTGAAATATCTACCTATACCTCCTAGATCTCTGTATGTTCAAATTCTAATGACCTTTCCAAGTGTCAACTGAAGTGGTACAAATTCCTTAAAATCTTCCTCATCTCCTACTGTTACCTCCACCTCTATTTTTCCACATTTCTCTCTATCCAAATGGAAGGTGCTTTTTGTCTTCTGAAGTCCCATGCCTTTGTCAGTGTTAATTTATTGATATTCACAGCTTTCTTCTTTATGTAATGGTTTGCCCATATCTTCTTTTCATGTTCTTATCTACTAAGTAAGGGCAAAGAATATGTTCATTATACACTTCTAATCCATAAAATTCTGAGCAGAGCCTTAGTAATTGCTTACATTAGAAATAAATATTAACA
Organism: Pteropus medius; assembly: GCF_902729225.1. Lineage (NCBI taxonomy): Eukaryota > Metazoa > Chordata > Mammalia > Chiroptera > Pteropodidae > Pteropus > Pteropus medius. Next base: position 5,343,394 of record NW_024342467.1, on the reverse strand, counting down.
ACTTCTAGTCCTAGATTATATATTGAAATACAGAGTTGAGTAATATACTAAGTTTCTTCTCTCAAGAAGTTTACAGTACACTTGAGAACATCAAGCAAAATATAAATTATGGTAAAGCACGTTTATTTTCCTTGAAGTATGAACAAGGAGCATAGAACAGAGGGGAAAAAAGTGATATACTCTGGGCAATGCACTTTACTTTCAACAAAATAATACTGTATACTTATATTTATGTATTTATATTATATTGTATTATATATTATGCAGTGAGTTTAACTTGCTCAACATAAATAACTCATAGGTAGCAAGAACAGGCTTCAAATTTCGAATCTAGCTAATCATAAAAGGAATATGAGAAGAAGAACCTAACAGTTTGGGGGTGATGATGAGAAAGTGTCTGGAGATAAATTCCAAGAGGAGATTATACTTGAGCCTTGAAAGACAAGTAGGAACAGCAAAGTATGGAGGCCTGGAGGACAATGACAAGAGCAGACATGAAGTGAGAAATATCTTGAGGCGTTAGAGGAAATAAAAATAGTTCAGTGTAAGTGAAACAAAGTGTGATGAAGTAAGAAGTGGACAAGAATAAAATTGTATAGGACATTTAGTGCTAAGACATTTGTATTTTAACCCAATAATGTTGAAGAGTTTTAAGCAGAAGAATAAAAATGTCAGGTGTTGCTCTAGTAGATTGGAGGCAAGTATAACAAGTAAGAGGTTATAGCTTGAAATGAATAAGCGGCAGTTATGACAAAAGCAAGAAAGAAATATGAGATAATTAGAAGATAGACTTGATTAGACATGTTGAATGATAGGAGTAAATGTAAAGGTAAATCATTAAGAGGAGGAGAAATCAGATTTATTGGGCCAGATGGTAAAATAAAAATGTATGTTTGAACTAATTAAATATTCTTTATATATTTGATATCACATTAATAAAATTATGAAGTAAATGGGTTAGCTTATTATCTGCCAATATAATGCTTATTGTACATAGCTAGTCTGTGTGTGTCCCAGCTTTAAACATTTATTCTTCAAAAGCCCAGAGGATACAAATCTTTGTGATTCCCTTTATGGATTTATTCAAATATTCTATATCAAATGTGCTTAGACATTTCATTGATTTTTCTTGCATTGAAGTATTGCCCTTAGAGAGGCATTATGTCAAAAAATAAACTAAATGTTTCCTTTCAACATTGACTTCAGGATCCCACCTAAAAATAAATATTTAACCAATTAGAAAAGGTTTCCTTGCTGTTTGGACTTCATGTTAATTCAATATCTATCATTTATTCTTTATACAAAGCTCATTTACTCATGTTTGCCTATTTTCCTATCAACTCATTCAATGCATATAATTCTTCATACTTGGCAATAATTTCATGTAAATATTCCTGGAGTAAATACTTTCATAATTTTTAAAAAATCGTTTACATCCTCGCATGATAATGATCAATGTGGCCCAGGGAAAGGAATATACTAGTTAGATATTTTTCTTTTGCTCATTTTTATGTCTTATTCTCAACACCTTAGCCAAATGCAACACTAACTTGTCTGTAATTTACTCTGTAGTAAATCAGAAAGGGGTGAACTTATTTCTTCAAAATCTGCATGTTTTGGCAAGCTTTATGAGTCATTAGATGCTGAAAATTTACCACACTGTATAATTATAGCTCTGTTTCTATTAAGATATTTGATTTGAAAAAAGTCCATTTAAAACCGTATTCCATAATGCCAATAACTACAATAGTAAAATGTAGTACCACCTAGGATTTATATACTGTCATCTTTTAGAAGTATTAAAAGTATTTTCCGTTTTCACTGCTCACATTCCTTACAGCCCCACGTCAGTGAGGTTGGTTTTTGATGGTATATTCTAGTGATTTCATGCCCACGTTATCTTTAATACAGGACTTAGAAATGTTAATGAAGACTCACTGGTGATAAGTTAAACTGGGATTGTCTGATCCGGAACTCTTAATTTAGCCAGATCAGCTCTGGGCCTTGTAGGTGAAAGGTATATAAAAGTGTGTCTTCAAGAGTGAGGGGGACAGCAATCCTTGCACATTATCTAAATTATCTAGGCACAATGTAGAGTGGTTTCTCTAATGGTTGACAGGTTTATAATGTAGAGGTTAAAATTATATTTTCACATTTATTCTTATACTAGTTTTTGGATAACTTTTATGACTTTATTTTTATATGTTCCTTATCATATATTGAATTATCATATGCAGCTTATAAATTCTTTTCATTTCTCAAGTTGTTTTATTGGTCAGAATGAAACCTTAGATACACTGTAGAATAATTTGGTAAGGCTTAAACAAGTCCCAACGATGTTTAAATGGAATGGTTTCTGGCTTCTATAAATAACAAAATACTCAAGACTTTAAAATAATCAGCCTTTTCATCCCCCTAAATTATATTTATCTTAAATTATTCACATCTTAAAGAAAATATTTTTTAGTATTGTTTTAAGTTTATCTTAATATGTCATACACCTTATTTTTCATTTGGGTTGTCCCCATGTAGTTTATATTTTTGTTATTGAAAAGATTTTGTTATATTTCATAATTTGGTGTTATTGATATGTCAAAATATTAGTCCACACTTACATTGTAATTTATTAACCACTTCCACTAATTCTAATTTTGTTTTTAGTTTATTGCTTTTGAATTATGTGGACTAATAATTTACTATTTTGCTTTTCTTTTTTCATTTTTGCTTCATTGTACTTAAAGGACACTCAAAAATATTAGCAGATACATCTGCATTGCATTGAATTTTAATTGAATCTCTCTAGCATATTATGGCTGAACTATTGTGAGTTTGAATAATATGCACTAATAATATAAAAAATATCATCTATTAATGGTATATCTGTTCTTCTATAATTAAATGACAGCTCTGTTATACCACTAACCTAAGTAGAAATTACTGGTAATTTATCACATAGTTTGAAAAATATGCGTTATTTTCTTAAATCTGTTCAAGATTTTAAACTTTAATTATTTGATCATTTATTATTTATTGTTAACTATAAATGCTTTAAACTAAGACACCTATTGGTCAATGTTTTTTAATTAATATCAAGCTACTAACTCTGCATTCCTAAACATCTCTACTCAGACTTTCAACTAAATTTTCTTTCTGATAAATACATTGGTTACATTGTTTCTTTTTATACTATACTGCCTGTCTCTTTAATGCTTGAAAGTTTATAAAATGACTGGCTAATACCATCATACCTTAAGAGATACTGCATTTTTGTGCATTCTGAATGCTTTAATCATTACATAACAGTTTAACACATGCCAGTTCTAGGAATCTAAAAATATTTGAAATTGAAGATAATGAGAGAGGCATTTTATTTTTAAACAAGGTAAATTCATAGAGTATTATTAATTTAATACTCACTTAAAAAAACAGTAAGCATGATTTAAACACATATAAAACGCAGAGAATCAGGCATAATTTATATACTATTCACTAGTCAAACAGGAGTCTTTCTGTAAACTGAGTGGATTTTAATTTTTGGCTTGGGGTACTAGGGTGCAAGTTGAGATGTTACTCTGCTTTGTAACTAGTACCTTGGTGTGTGTTTATTTATTCATTTTTAATTATACATAGTGTGGAGAAATCCTAGATTCATGCATTGGCATAATCTGAACATTATTAGGATTATTACCTATATATGTGAAGATCATGTGGGGACAAATGACTTCTTCTCTTACTCTAATCCCTCTACCAATGTACTTTACATTTGTACTTTACTTAACCTACCCTGGTTAACTAAGTGTACTCTGAAATCTTTCAGTGTCATCAAATAAATAATAGAGTTTAATTATAGATCTCTCCTTTGTCTTAGTCTTCATTATAAAAGTCACCTAGCTTGGAAGTGGGTAAAACCTGACCAGCTTAAGTGACATTTATAAAGTTAAAGCCAGGGATACTAGTGGTCAGAGTCTGGAAGGAAGATAGGCCTTAAATAAAATAGAATCTAGGTCTCATTTACAAAACTTCTAGTAGGAACCTGGCTCATAGAATAAATAAGTGACTATTTGTTGATATCAAAGTAAACAAAACAAAACAAAACAAAACAAAAACCTATAACAGGAGGAATGGGATATGATTCCAGAAGCCGGAGACCATACTGGAGGCAATCTTAATATTTAAGTTCTTCTCTACTTTTCCTTTCTGTATTTCCTTATAGGCTTTTCTCATACTCCCAAACCAACAAAAGTTCCCAAACAAGTGCAAGAAGAATCTTTACAATGTTGTAAAATGCATTTCTCTAAATTCAAAATGTTAAAAATTGGACTCATAATCATGTTTACAATATCTAACTGTCCTCTCATATTTCCCATCAGTGTTAATGCTTAACAGCAAGAAACCACAGGAGTCAAATTTGATGTCTTCTTTCCTCTCATCACCCACATGGGTCAGCCATTTAGCACAACAGAACCAACAATCTAAGTGGTTCTCTATTTGGCTACACACATGTTAGAATCACCTAGGGAGCATCGTAAAATACCAATGCTTTGTTCTCACCCCTCAGTTCCCCATACAGAGATTTCGCTGTAATTGGTCAAATGTACAATTGAGACTTCCTGTTTTTTACAACTCTCCCTATGATTCAGACATTCAGCCAAGATGAAGACCTAATAATCATCTCCTACAAGGCATATTACAGTATCCTTCTCCCAACTCCCACCACACCACATATTATCAGTTTTTTAAAAAATCTTTGACTCCTCATTGCCTGTGAGAATATGGTCCATACATACCTGAGAGAAATTTGATGTGTTTTATTAATTACTTTACCTGAATCTACCTTCTAAATCAGCATGTGGTCATGTTCATGCTGCTCACACTCCATCGCAACAATCTACCCATATCAAATCATTCATACTTTTTCACAATTCGCATGCCTCCTCCAATGCCTCTTTGAATGTTATTCTCTTTCTTCTCCATCTAACAAACTCCTGCTTTTCATCTATTGCGTCCCTTTAAGGTGGTGTCCTTTACAAGGTCTTCCTAGGTACTCATAGGCCTCGGGGTTTCTTGGCATTTGTCCCATGATGCATTTTTAATATGTTTATATGACTGTCTTCTCCTAGGCTGTGAGTCTTTTAAGAGCAAGAACTCTAGTATTATAATTATTTGTCTCCAGTTCACTGTTCAGCCCTAGCATGATTCTTATTATTAAGGTCTATTCAGTGGATATTTTAAGTGGGTAAGTTTTTTAAAAAAGATGATATTATTTCATGGCTCATAAGAAGCTTCTTATTAATGTATAAAAAGATGTTTTCCATATTTTTGAAAGAAAATCATATTACAAAGATAGAGTCATATGTATTTAAGAGGCCTCTATATTTGGAAAGTTTGAAAAATAATAGATCTGAAGAAAGTGTCTGCATCGTGCAAAATTTCATGCTTCATAAATATATAATCTATGATAATAGAATTAGAAGGTTACCTTTTACATGTAATGAATAAAAATTGTCAGAAAAAGCATTTTTTTTTGTCTATATTTCCCTACACTTGTGTATATAAGCTTATATTTAGGTAGACATGTACACCTATGTTAGATTTAACCACAAACATTTTAATTTTAAAGGGATAAATTAAAAATTAATGTACTTTAAGAAATATAATGTGTACCATATGAGGACCTTAAGCACATTTGTAAATATCATCTGACTTGGACATATTATATTCTACATACTAGAGGTATTTCTGAAATCCAGAACAATTTAAAGCTTGAGTTTTGTTGTGGGTAAGAATAAATGAAATTTAATGTCAATAAAACAAAGATAAGTTAGCTTAAGTGAACTCCATTATCTTTAAATGATTTCCTAACTCTTTTTTTCTTAATAAACACCCCTAGGAAAAAAAATAAATTAAAATTATAGATGCCTGGACCACTCACCAGAGATTATAAGTCAGTAGATCTGATGTAGGTCCTCAAAGTATGTCTTAACTATCATTCAAATGATTTTTTTTTTTTTTTTACCATCATGGAAATACTGGGGAAATATTGACATAAGTAAAATTTAAATATTTTTTTGTTTTTTTAAAATAATCTAGTAAAATATAATATCTAACCACATCCTACCAATAGGGACTTCACCTGATCTACATGCAAAATCATAATATGAACCAACTTCATGGTGGCTTCATTCTCCCATTTAACCACATGCAAGCCCAATCTCTTCTTATTTTCGGGATAGACATCACAGAACAAAAGAAAGCACTGGAAAGCTATTGAACTGAGTCTTGTCAGAGGGTAGTAATGACTGCATTTGATTATCCTTTCTTAGAATTTAAACAGCTCTATGAAAGTATTTCATCGATTTTATTTAACCAGTTTCCTAAATTAATATATCTCAGAAACTTTTTCTGTGCTGCCTCACCCTCAACAACTATTAATATTCTATGAGAACAGTACTTTAAGAAACACATTTTTGGAAAATGCTGAAATAAATAATACTCTTATATGTGATATTATAACAGCCACTTAAAAGCAAAAAGTTCAAACAAAAGAGTAGTCATGTAGATTTCTAACAAAGTGATACCTATGTAGCTACCTCTTATTATAGTAAATTTTAGAATAGAACATTTTCTTTGTTTTAACAGATCAATAAATTGAGGCACTAAAAATTTTAGTTTAAAATACCAGGATCCATTACTTACCTTTCTTTCTTTGAATTACTCCTTAGGCACATTTTATTTCTTAAGGAAGTCCACAGAAGCTATAACAAATTTTCCATAGATACACTCATGAAACAATATATATTCCTGAAGAAATATAATAGAGTCAATGAAGTCTATAGATCAAATACTTTTGTAAATTTCTTTTTCAGAGATTATGTACTCTTGGTGAGCCACATAGCATATATTACCAAAGTAATGACTAAAACAAACTCATTGGAATAAAACAGTATACTTACTAGTAATATTTTGGATTTTTATCCATAAATATATCTGCTTAAATATCGTTCTTAAAATGTGTGCCTACCACTTTTAAAAAGCAAACTCAGAATCTTAACCATAGAGAAAATTACACATTTAAAATTTTAATAACAATAATTTATCATTTGGTTCTATAAAGAAATATAACTGACACTCTAAAACAATCTACTTTATGCGACTGGTGGAAAGATGAAAAAGTGTAATTTTTTTCTACACAATACAAAATAAAGAATCAGAAAGTAATGATGTGAATTATGAATTCAAGTAAATTATTTTGTATATGAAGATATAGTATTAAAAGATCTAGTTTTTGGAAATAATAAGAAAGAAGCAGTTCATTCATTCCTCTGAAGATTAAACAATAGGAAAAGAAAATATAAAGAGTGGATAAAAAAATGTTTCAAATTGAGCCAAAAGTGTCAGGTAATAGAGTAACAATACACTTAGCAGATCTCTGACTACCAGAGTTTTGGATCAACTCCCAGCTTTAGAAGTTGGATGAAACTGGTGTGATGTTTGCCAAAAATGATGGAGCCTCTAAAAATGTTAAAAAAATATACACACAAAAAACTTATGTTTATAAAGATGGAAATGTTTGTTCTTCTCCATACATAGTGTTTTTTTTTATTTCCAGGATGACTTAATTCCTAAAATCTATTACCATAGCACATTTAATAACTTAGTTTGAAGACATGTAAAAATGATGATAAAATTAATAAAAACAAATGTACATCAGAATCTATATGAAAGCATAAGAAAATTTTAGATATATAGGGATAAAAATAGAATTCCTATTCCTATTCATTTTCATGTTTAAATTCTTAAGCAGTAACAATGTGTGTATATATATATATATATATATATATATATATATATATATATATATATAGATATATATATATATAGATAGATGTGTGTGTGTATAACACACATATATATACATATATACACATATACATGTAGATTTGGGTATAAAGAACTCTGCCTTTATTAATTCATAGAAATGTTCATTCATCCATTCCTACTTAAGAGAAACAGAAAAGGAAATAAAATAGTTTTCATGCAGATTAATTATATAATAAGCTACTATTGGGAAGAAATACCTCATGATAAGAAATAATTCCACAAACACAATTTTGGCTCACTATATAAACTTGACTTTATATTTGTATATTTCAAGTTTTTTAGATCAGAGAAACATAATTCAAAGTTTAGAAAGAACTATGTTTAAAGACTGATACATATTTCTGTATCATAAAACAAGAATTTGACCAAAATTAATTTTTTTCAAAATTATTGTTAGAATAGCTATAATCAACAGGACAAGTAATAACAAATGTTGGAGAGGATGTGGAGAAAAAGGAACTCTCATTCACTGCTGGTGGGACTGCAAATTGGTATAGATACTATGGAAAACAGTATGGAGGTTCCTCAAAAAACTGATATACAGTATGATCCAGCAATCCTTCTACTGGGTATTTACCCCAAAGACTGGAAAACCCATATCCAAAAAGACCTATGTTCATAGCAGCACTATTCACAGTTGCCAGGACATGGAAGTAACTGAAGTGTCCTACAATAGACGATTGACTAAAGAAGCTGTGGTACAAATATACAATGGAATATTACTCAGTCATAAGAAGAAATGAAATACTGTCCTTTGTGACAACATGGATGGACCTGAGATAATCATGCTAAGTGAAATAAGCCAGACAGAAAAAGTTGAAAATCACATGATATCACTTATACGTGAGATATAAACCTAAAAGCAACAAATTAACAAGACAAACAGAGACTCGTGGTCATGGATAATAGACTAGTGGTTACTAGAGGGAAGGGGACAGGGAGGAGGCAGACAAAGTAAAGGGGATCAAATGTGTGGTACCAGAAAGAAATCTAACTATGGGAGGTGAACATATAGTGTAAACATATATATGCCTTACTGTTAAAGTGTACAGCTGAAACTTATTGGATTTCATTAACCAATGTCACCATAAAAAAATTAAAAGAGTTTTAAAAATATTATTATAATTTTTGGAAAGTGACAATAAGTAGTCTAGTTGAATTAAATGAGACTCAAGATTCCTGTAGCACCTAAATATTATATATATATTTATATTATATATTTATATTTACATATAAATATAATAGGCACATAACAGTTGATAGAAAAATGCCAATAATTAAAAGAACAGGAATTCTGGGAAAGACCTTTTTTGTATTGAAAACACATTTAGTAAAGTATTACAAGGAATCAGATTTAACGAAGTGATTTTAACCATGCTAAAAAGCACCTAAAATGTTAATTGATGGCAATGTAGACACTTGATTAGTTAATGGAATATTAGGAAAAGTTGTGGTGCATATATCTAAGTATTCTTAGATATATGCACATTGTTATCAAGTTTTCATCATATTTAGGATCAAATTGATCAAATTAAGGTGGAGTCTATATAATCTCAACATTGCTTTTATGAATGTTCTCACCTACTTAAAAATTGACTAAAATCTATCATAACACAAGATAGGGAAAAGAATCTATCTTGTGTCAGGTATAGGACCAAATTATGAATTATCTTGAGGGCCAAGTAAAGAACTTCAGAGTTAATGTTCTATATTCTTGAACAGAGCAAATGACTTAAAAATATTGTTCTGTCTGTGAGAAAAAAAATTTAGTGGCAAAGAATATAAGAGTCAGAATATCAGATATAGAACATTTATAATGATAGAAGTCATGAGATATAGTTTATCAAGTTACCTTGTTCCCAATGTTTTGATACTTACTATTAATTTTGCCCATGGTTCCAGATTTTGAAAAGTTTATTTGAAAAAAAAAACAATATTTATTAAACAATTCGTTTACCTTTTTTTTTTAATTTGACAACTACACACTGAGTTATAATTACAGGCCCCTGTAATTATAATAAAATTGATACCTGATAATTATATGATGACATGTAATTCATAGATAAAATTTTCATTAAGCTTTTTGAAATACTGCTAATCGCCAATAAATACCCATTTAAATCATCAAAGACTCAGAAGAACTTTGGTCTCCATGTTGGTAACCTCATGAATAAAGGTTAGGGCATGGATGACAGTGAGAGATTAAAGAAAGTTTGATTTTGAAATAAATGATCTTAAGAGGAAATTCAAAGAAAAAATTTTAAAAAATAGAATATTAGTTCCTTAGAAAAACTTAAGCAATCTGGATACAAATCCTAGCAAATGACAGTTTATGAGATTAAAGCGATTTTGTTTTCTCATCATTTCATTAATAAGAACCGACAACTAAAAAAGCTAATCGGAGTCCTGTTGTCAGAGATCAAGAAATAAATATTCCTCTAGGTATAATCATGTCAATGTTTCTGTTAAAAAAATATTTATTGTCATGCAACCTAGTATAGCAACCATAATAATTGTGTAATAAATGTTTGGTTATGGTTTTGTGATGGACAGTCTAGAAATTTAATTTAGACTAAATTTTAACAGATTGGTAATATTCTGTGCATAGCATTGCCTCTTGAATTATCTCAGAGTTATTACAAAATTCATTTTATTTCTTAGGATTGGAAATATTTTTAATATCTTAGTATTCATTGCTTTACCATTTTTGGCTTAGGTGTGATCAAATTTTGATCTTTTGGTCTTAACTTTTTGCCTTTAGTTTGCATAATCACTGCTCTGAAATATTGTCAGTTTCTGTTTCTGAGTATGTATACACCCATTTTTATCTTCCAACTTTAGTTATTGATTAAAATAGATAAATAGGAAGATATGTGCCCTCCTAGTTGAGGATATATATCATAATAAGCCCCTAATAAAAGGTGGGTGTGGAAGAAAAAGTTGTGAACTGTTGTATAGAACAATATAATCCAATTTGTCCTTGATCTTTAGTAAAATATTTTATGAAAACAAATATGGATTGGTTTAGATGAAATAGTTATTGGAACATCCTAATGTAATAATCCTGATGTATTTTTACCTTTAAAGATTATTATTAGAGTGAGAGGAAGGGAGGAGGTAGATGGGGTAAAAAAAAGATTATTAAGATTTATGAAGAAAATCATTTTTTTAATGATATGTTTGAAAATACTGAGTTTATTTTCTAAGTCCTTTGCATCGAATGAAACGAGCTATCTTTACTTTAGATTAATGTATAGAATATATTCTGATGTTGTCAATTTATCTCACTATAATTATCTGTAGTGTATTTTTCCAAGAAACAAAAGAGAAATAAATTTGAAAATAATAGTTTTTTTCCGAGAAAGAATATAATGAGGATTAGCTACATATGAAACATTTGCCAAATTTTTTTGCAAATGTTTTAAATTAACCTCAAGTGATTTCTCCTTAACAAAAAGTAACCTCCCACATATGAGTGATATCATGTGGTTTTCAACTTTTTCTGTCTGGCTTACATGTGGAATATAAACCTAAAAGCAACAAACGAACAGGACAAATAAACAGAGACTCATGGACATGGACAATAGACTAGTGGTTGTGGGGGTTGGTGGGGGAGTAGGTGGGTTGGGGAGAGGGAAGAGTGAGATAGATGGGGTAAAAGGGGTGAAATATGTGATGACAGAAAGAAATCTAACTATGTGAGGGGATCACTCAATGAGTTATTGTTAAATTATACACCTGAAACTTACTGGATTTTGTTAAGCAATGCCATCAAAAAAATACTAATTAATTTTAAAAAATTAAAAATAAAAAAAGTAACCTCCCACCTACTAAAATTCTCTGAAACAAAGTTAGTGCCTCAAATGAGATGGTTTTATCCAACAGGTCAAAGCAAAAGGACTTTTTCCATGTTCTCTAAGTTATCTCTCCCATTAAGTTACACTTTTATCAAAACTAAAGGAAGTCATTGTTGATTTACTTCATTATTTTAGACATCGAATTGCTTTCAAAATTGTCTAGTGATTGTAATGGACTCTTTATTTTGTTTTTCTAGATATTTCGATGCCATCTATATTCTGTTTCTTATGCTAGTCAGAAACATGGAATTTCCCAATTTTTTAAGGCTGTTAATCATAGGCGAGACAAATAGATATAAAAGAAGAATATAGAAAATCTTTTATTTGTAATATTTATGTTAGTAAGGACAATGATTTCATAAAAACTTATGAAGAAAAGTGGCCTATATTTAAAAAGTTTATTTCTCTCTCTTGAACTTCTCTAGGATATTTTTATGAAGCTATGAGCACCTGGGAAAGAATCTAAAAATGACAAACACTGAGCAGAGAACAAATAGAAATAGAAATAGAAATAAATCATATGAGTTGAGAAATGAATCACTGTCCAGAGGGAAAAATCTTTATTTAGTAAAACTTTAATACGAGAGAGTCACAAGGAAGGAAACTTCCATAATAATTGCCCTTTTGAAATTAATAAAAAAAATTTTTAAATGGGGATCAAACTTGTAATCAATGTTAAACTATCTATTTGAAATTCTGCCTTATTATTTTCAATATCGATTAATACCACAGAAAAGGCTTAATGATAAATTAATCAGAGCATTATTTTTTCAAATAAAATTTAAAGTGTTTTTCATTTGAGGTTATTTATTTCTTTGATTTTATTGCAGACAATTTAAGATAGAATGTATGCCCATTATTTCACTATGAAGAAATCCTTTTTATGCCATTTTTAATGTTATAATGTGTGATCAAAGAAGTTAAAAGATATCATTTGAACTTCCTTAAAATTACTATTTAAAATGAATAGTTATCAATCTTTTAAAAGCCTATTTTTAGTTATTATTTTTGATGTCTACACATAATAAATTACTATAACCCTAAAATATATTTTGCTTTCTTCTCTTTTTTCTTCTCTTTACTTTATTTTTTTAACTTTGATTCTGTTTCATACCTCATACATATGAGATATTGTTGAATTGTACACTTGAAACCTCTATAATTTTATTAACCAATGTCACTCTAATAAATTTAATAGAGAATTACAGAAATTTCCAAAAAGTATTCATGTTATGTGTTCTATAATCTCATTTTTGTTTTAAAAAAAATAAGTAAATAAAGATTGCAGAGGATGTACCAGGTAGACATAAGAATTTTGTAACATACTAAAAAATAAAACATCAGAATATTTAATATTTTTAAATGCAGATAATAAATCAGCATATAGTGCCATGTAGGCAATTTGGTCATTTAAAATTAGAAGGAAAAAAGGGAGGAAAAAATAAGTAAAATAATAATGATAAACTGGAAAAATTAACTTTGGCCACACATAATGTATACCCGGTTCAAAAATGCATTTCAGATTGTGTGCTTCAAAATTAGATGCCATGCCAAAGAGAAACATACTGATTTGTAACTAAAGATGTTACCTTAACTTCTGTAAAAGTATAATCTAAAATAGCAACTTGATACCAGGAATGTATTGGATAGTGTAAATCACATTGTTATGATGGCAATATGGTCAGGAATGTTACAAATTTAATGAAGAATGGAGAATCATGTGCTTTTAGTTTATTATTCTAAGTTTTCGTATTATGCTAAACAGATCATTTAAAATACAGTTTTGGCTAACTGCAAAGAAAAACTCCACAAAATAAATCTGTTTGGGATATGTGATTGGGTGTGGTGCTGAACAGCAGCTTTGTGTTTTAGCATAAATTGTTAAATGGTGGTAATCTCCACTGCCCATACTAGTTGTACGCAGAAGTCTTAAAAAGTATGGGGTGAAGGCATATGAGTCTACTTTAGATGGACCAGCCATTGAAACCTTTCTGCCCTGCCCTTTTCCATCTCCCAACCCCAACAGTCCCACAGGCTTTTAATTCTCTTTCATATTACTATAACTTCCTGAACAGATAGTGTTTCAGGTAAATTATGTTTATAGGTAAAATGTAACATTCTTTGGATCTAATTGATAATTTTCCTATGTTGGATTTCCTTGAGAAATTCTGTGCTATAAAATTATATTTACAATTATTGAGGGAGGGGATAAAAACATTCTGTAACTTAAGGAGAAAGTGATATTCTTTATATTTTACAATCAAGAAAAATTGAAATTTAGTTAAATTGATTTCTTTGATATGGCCCAAATGTCAACACAGGATCAATAATAAATATCACATTGTTATAAGAAGAGTATACAATAATTGGTATTTCAATAAAAAAATTCAAAACTTTGTTCTATATTCATAGCATAGAACAATTATAATATGTCCATTATAGGTACCCAATTCTTATCTTAATATTTGAAGTATATAAAAATCTACCTGAGATAGGAGTTCTATATTGTATATTGTGATCCTTCTTAGCCATTCATTCCATTTTTGTCCATATGGTTTATGTAAATAATATATTTGGAACGTTTTTCACATTTGAGTTCATGGATTATCATTCATGTTATGGTTTGAAGGATTCTTTTAAAAGGAAAATTCATGCTAATACCAAAGCAAACAAACAAACAAAGAAACTATATTAAAAAGTTAAGGCTATTGTTTATATCATTATTATCTTTAAAAAGTATAGAATCTTGAAAATACAAATTAGTAAAATTCTCGTGGAATAAATGTCCATTTTTATTTAGAGACTTGCTGGGAAACATTATGGATTATTTATTTATGTATTTTCTCTGGCGTCTTTATAGTATTTTAGAGGGTAATTAAACAAATTTCACTTTTCTAATACCATCTTAGAATTTACTCATTTTTTTAATGACCTTCACTGTAAGTATAGTGATACTTTGGTAACAAATTAAGACCTCTAATTCTCTGTATTTCTCCATGGCATTTATTTGTATGTAAATGAGTTGGTGGTTTGGGGAATTAATTTTATTTTTCTGGTATTTCTTTTTTTAAATTAATATACTGATATGTACTTCATCACCCATTTATACATTCAACCATCGTTTATTGAGCATCTGCTCCTTGCTAGGCACAGTGTTCAATATTGGATTTATAAGAGTAAACTTGATTGACAGTTACCTGCTCATAAAATTTAGAATTTGTTATGAGAAGTTATGTGGATGAAAATGTACACATTGCTCTAGAAGGCCATAGGAGGGACACTAGCCTGGACTGGGAGGATCATGAACAAATTTAATAGAGGAAATTATTTTAAAAGCTAAGAACTTAAGGGGTCCTTAAAAACTAACAAAGTGGTGATGAGGGTTATAGAACCAGGGAGGTTCAAAGAGTGTTTAAGTGAGAAATAATACTGTGTATTTGTGAAGACTAGAAGGGAAAGATCTAGAGTTTTCAGGAAATAAAGTACTTCTATATGCTCAGTATATAGTGTGGAAGTGGCAACATGGTAGAATTTGAGGTTGGACATGTAAGCGAGTGCCAGACTATGCTGGATTGTTTAAACTGCAGGGTTTGGACTTTATCCTGAGAAGAATTAAAAGCCATTAAGATAATTTAAAGGCAGGATTCCCACAATTCTGGTTGCTTTATGAAATATTGCTCTTATTGTGCTATGAAGAATGGATCAGTGGGTTCAAGGGACATTGTGAAATGTAACATCTGGACAAGCAAATCACATTCTCGCTCTAAGTAAAACCAGGGAGACATTGCTTCACCCAGAACCCTGTCAGGTAGTGGCTCTTTTCTTCCACATCAATTGAATTACTGGGTCTAGGAATGAGTAAGTGGTTTCTTTGCCTTTCACTAATGCCTTTATAATATCTCTCTCCTTCATAAAAGCACTCAGCTTTGTATCTCATGCCATAAGACTATATCAAATACCACCCATCATAGCTGTCTTCCTATAGGCCACCAGGATATTTTCCTTCATTTCCTAATGGTTTTTAGCTAAGTTCATTCTACCCAATACCGCTCTCAGCTAAATTCTGTGCAACTTTCATATGTTTTAACATGTTCTTTTAAAAATTTCTAGGCTACTTTCCTCCAATGATTCAGCCCTGCATACTATCTCGGCACTTATCCCCATGAATACATCGAGGATCTTTGTCATTATCAATAAGTAAATTCTCAGTTTCATACTTCCCACTCACTGACCACCTCCTATTTTATAAGTTTACCACCTTCAGTATCTCAACTATGACAATATTTCCACTACATCATGGCATTGAATTGATGGAATGTTTTATCTGTCCATTACCTGATGTCTCCTCTTCCCTTTTTCTTCAGCTTAAATCCCATGGTCGATCATTATAAAAACCTCTCTATGTATATATTCTCAACCCTCTTCCCTCCTTTACTCTATTATGATGTTTTACAAAACCCCAAACCTGATTAATTTCAAATCTTCACTTATTCTATTCCTGTACCTGACGAGCTGATTGTGGATGGAAAAAAAGAGAGAGAAAACATAACATCATCCTGACTCACTTCACTTCAAATTCATGATCAGGAAATGTACATCAGTTCTTCACCATGCCCATAAATTGTTCTTCTTTTCTCATTTATTTTATGTCTCATTCTCTCAGGTGATTACTGTATATCATCTACCTTCTACTTGAATCATTAGTAGCTATTCTCCATTCTCATTCCTGATAGTTTTGCTTTCTCTTTAATTGACAAAATTAAAGCAATAAGGAAAGAATGTTGGTAAACTTCTACCTACCAGCATTAATATCTCTATACTCTGCCACCTCTCTTGATCTTAGAGGTGTACTTTCTTTGTTCCTAACCAGGCCTTTGCTCTTGAGAAGACTCCTTCCTTTATCATTTATACAAAAATATCACTCCAGTGATTCTTCTATTTCTATTCCACATTGTCAATTTTCCAGTGCTTATTTCTGTCACCTCAAAATAACTATAATAACAACCTAGCTTTTGTTCTTCATTCGATGAGCTACTGTACATTTATCAAATTTAATTTCACTACTCTCTGAATCTGTTCTTATGAAGTTTATCAATGACTTCTAATGATCCACTCGTTCTCAATTTATTTTATCCCTCAGCAACATTGGACATAGTAGATCACATCTTCTTCCTGGAAACATTCTTTTCACTTGACTCTCTCTGTATGCCACAGTCTCTTGGTTCGTCTTCTAACTCATTGGCCCTTTTTTCTCAGTCTCTGTTGCTGATTCCTTCTTTTCTTGAAACCACTTCACCTTGGAGTGCTCCAGTGCATGGTCCATGGTTCTTTCTTCTCTTTACATTCATTCACTCCCTTGGTAAGCTTACCCAGCCTCACGATTTTAAAAACCTAAATGAATCCTCCAGGCTGTGCCTCCCCTCTGAACTAATGATACAGCAATACTGATACAACACTTCTAGGTAGATGCCTAATAGGTATTTCAAGTGTCACATGTTCTGATATTCACCACCCTCTCACTGAAAAACAGAGCAAAAGAAAACAAAATACCTGCTCACATACAGTTCTACCTTGATTATTCCTGCCTAAACCTTTGTAGTTATCCTGAGTCTCCTTTTTCTTATACCCCATATCTAATTCATCTGGAATTCCTGTTGGCTGTAGCTTTGAGGTATAACCAGAATCCAACCAGTTCTCACCATTACAGTGTCAGTCATTCCAATCCAAGTCACCATCACCTCTCACCTATATGATTGTAACAGCCTCCTAACTGGTCTCTTTTATTACTATTTCTATCTCCTGTAACCTATTCTCAACACACCAGCCAGTACAAAGCTATTAAAATGTTAACTTACAGCATGTTACTTTGCTCAAACCCTCTAATTAATGTGTTTCCATTTCACTCAAAATCTCAAAGTCCTTATAATAGCTTATAAATTCTGAAATACTTTTCTTTTTTCTCCTCTTATTCCCTCCCTTACTCATTTAATTCCAACTATACTGGCTCCTTTCTAGACCTAAAACATTCCAACTTTAGGACTTCTCACTCTCTGCTGTCTCTGGCCCAAATGCTCTTTACCCTGAGAACCATGTGACATTTGAGCACCTTGTTAATGGAAACTACATTGATGTGTTAGTTATCTATTGCTGCAAAACAATGTTAACACATATTTAGTAGCTTAGAATAATATATATTTTCTCACAGTTTCTGTGAGTTAAAATCTAATCACGGCTAAGCTACGAGCAATCAAATGGCCAGGGATGCAGTCACACCTGAGGCCTGATAGGAGAAGGCTCTATGTCCTTGCTCACATGTTGATGGCAGCATTCAATTCTTCATTGGCTTTTTGATTAAGAGTCTCAGTTTCTTGGCTAGAGTCCCCTTGGCTTCTTTTCACATAGGCCTTTCTGACATGGGTACTTTCTTCCTTAAAGACAGAAATGGAAGGCATTATAATCATATGTAATATGATCACAGAAATTACACCCTGTCACCTTTGACATATTTCATTTGCCATGTTCCATATTCTACGATGAAATGATAGGTTCCACCCACCCACCCAAGGGTAAGAGTACCAGAAGGTAGAAATCATGGGGTCCATCTGAGGGTATATCTATCATACTTGACCACCATATTTGTGATAGTAACCACCTTGAACTTCTAATCCTCCTAATCCTCTTCAAGTTTCTTTTCTCCATAGTATCGACTTCTAACATATTGCATAATTTATTTTTCATTGTGATTATTTTGAGTGAAAGTTAAAGAAAAAAACAAAAAAACTCTTTCCCCACTGTGTAGGGATTGGATCTTTAATTAAACTCTTGGCTCTGTTTCCCTGAAAAGAGCTAAAGATGATATCAGCTATGCTACAAAACATTATTGCTAGTAATAACCCTTGATTGGTAAATTTCATCAGACTGGGAGGGAATATGAATGAACTATAAACACCTGATGAGCACATCATATTTTGGCTTCTCTGAATGTTTTGAGTCTTGTAACTAGGGTATCCCTTACAGGGGATATTGAAATTTATATGCATGGAATTATTAAAGACACATTAATACCTCCTGGGCATGAAGTTTTAAGGCAGAGCAGTGCTGCCCAGCAGTTCATATACCTGCCCACGTGGACCTCATCTCCCTATACCTGAACTGTTTGCTATGTGGCTGCTGCAAAGACACCACTGGCAGGAATGCCTGACACGGCCCTTCCAGCAAGCTGTGGTTTCTATCTACATCCTTCTGTGTACACTGGGCAGTCTATTGAGTCACAAAATTTAGTAGACATTACAAAGGCCCCTGATAGGCTTTATACTTATTATCTATCTCCCTTTCTAAAACATTAATTTCACAAGACAAGAATTTTTGACTGTTTTGTTCCCCAGTAGCTCTGGTGGTAATATCACTCCCTCCCTTTTTCCCTCCATCCTAGGGATGTAGTGACTTGACTTACTCTCCCCCATTTGACTTCATAGCTCTTTTATCACATATGTAATAAAAGTTCCTGCATTAAATTCTCTTTGTTTTAATTACCCAGGATAGATTTTATTTTCCTGGTCGTAACTGATTGCTATAACCCCTCAGTCTCTGATTGAGTGCCAAATTCCAACTTCCTTTGAGAGAGAATCTAATTGTCTCATATTTGGTCAGGTGTCCATCCCTGAATTTGTCAGCTATGAACAAAGAAACAGAGCCACATAGTATGGGAATGGCTGATAGGAACAGTGATGGGCTCCTTTAAAAAAAAAGACAGGCATTGTTAGCTGGGCTGGGGTATTTAATATTCTGATTGATGTGTAAAATATCATGTTAACATATTCAAGCAAAATGTGCTTGGATCAAAGGCTCATAGATCTATATATGAAAAAATTTCATTGGTTCAGAAACAATTTTTCTGGCTAAGATATTCACACATAAATTGTTCATTTGTTCATCTGACTATGCTTTGTCTCTTTGACACTACAATAAAATTCAGAGGTGAAATTTTTCAAATAGTTTCAAGTGGTCATCTCAGAAGTTTCTTTAGCCTCAGGTTTATATTTGCAAATCAATTCAGTGACATAAATCAATGTTGTGTAATTCAATTTCCTTTAAGGATCATTTCTGTCTGAGCTTTCTACTTACTGGAATATATTATCAAAACATCAGACAGTCTGAATAATGCTTGAATGCTACCAGACAGTGGCCTACATATTACAGAATAAACAGATCATTAATTTTCATATCTAGTGCATATTTTGCCCATACAGAATAACTTTTTATTAATATCACTTGCCTTAATTTTTCAAATGTATGAGTCTGATTCCTCAACAAGAAAATCTAGCCACTCCTTAAGTATGTTAGCATTCTTTCTGTAACACTGGGAATATCCCAATAAATACTCTTTGACAACCAACTGGATCATTAAGAAAAATTAATTGATTGTGATAGTTTAAAACAGAACTTTACAGACATCATTCCCCTGAGATCATATAGAGGAGCCTAGGTCAGCCAAATAATACGAATTAGACTTTAGTTAATAATCATTTGGACTTTAGTTAATAATCATTTCACAAAATTTGGTGACTCAGCACAATTATATTACATTGTTGGAAGCTTCAAGTACAATTACTAAGAGATTGAGCACAAATCCACGAGTGGATTACAATCACTTGTCTCCTAGTCTAGAATAAATCCTGATAGATGCAAACTTGTGAAAAGGCTGTTTATCACAAGATACATTCTAAGTCAGAATTTAAAATCTTTTCTTTGGATATTTTCCTAAGAGAAAGTATTATGAAAGTCTAAAGTTCTCAAGTTAAATTTTAGAAACCATTAAACCTATAATATTAAGCCCTGATTCTCCTCTAACTTAACCTCTGAGTAAAAAGTTTTGAGGAAGAGACTTTCCTACCCCTTTCCCAGCCTGAGGGTGGCTCCAGGAAACTTTTTGGGGTATATGTAGCTTAACTCTTGATCTTACTTCCTTCTTTCCGTTTCCTTCTTCCCATCTCTAATTCTCTCTTATAAATATCCATGCCCTTCACACTAACCTAAGCCTTGCTCTAGCACATTCTACTCAGGCCTGCCTTCAGCTGAGAATGGCTTTTCATGGAAAAGTGTACATGCTTCAAAATTGCATTTTTTAATGTACTTTTATCCTGACCGAAATGATCATTTCTTGAACACAACAGATAAGGGCTGGCAGGCAAACTGACAGAATATTGTACATTCCAAAAAAAAAAAAAAATCTAAATATTTTTGCATCTACTATAAATATCTTAATCCTAAGGAGATTCTCATTATTTCAAGTAATCTTACCCTCAACTTTGTGTGCTCTCTTAGTTACCATACTTCTTGCCGTACCTTCAATCAGGAATAGGCTCCACTCTCACCTGCTCCTTCACCCCTAAACCCACTGCAGTTTGAATTCCACCCATACTTCTTTTGTTGATATTCTGTCATTAAGATCAGCAATAACTTTCCAATTGTTGAATTCTGTGGCCATTTTTTAGCTCTGTTCATGACTGTTCTGAAGTTTTTCACACGGTTAAATACTAACTCTTCTTTGAAAGAACATTTCTTTTCTCTTTTCTGTGACACCTAAAGCTCTTTCTATTTCTCTGGACAATCCTTCAAAGTCTTATAGTCTTCATAGTCTTATAGGTTTTTTGATGTCCTTATATGTTGTTTTTTTTTTCTTAAATGCTGCAGAGGAATCTTATCAGTACTCATTCACTAAATAAAGATTCTCACTGAGGATATTGAAAGATCTATTTCCTTATTATCAAAGAGCTGAGAGTCTAGTGAGAAAATCAGACAGTAAAACAGGACATTTTAGTACAAAATGATATTATTATAGAATAGGGTTATCAAACTGTCCCCTTAGTTAAACTTCTTTAATGATCCCTCACTGTACTTGAGACTCCTCAGGATAGCAGAGTGACCTTCTGATAGCATTTATCTGCCCTTTCAGAATCAATTGTTGCTACTCTCCCAAATTCACCCTGTGTTGTGACCCAGAGATAGCCACAAGATAATACAAGTCTTGTGTGTTACCACTCTTAAATTTAGTGTCCATGATGAGTGTCATTAATTGCTTGCAGCACTCATTCCTAATGAATCTGTATCAGTAGCAGCCACAAAATTTCTACAGTAGGAGGTGGAACTAAAGGTTTGCAGGCCACCTCTTGGCCCTACCGATGGTCCAGATGGAAATGGAATTTTTTTTCAGCACAGCTATTTCCAATTAATGCAAGTTGACATTCAAGTTGAAACTCCTTGCCATCCTGTTCTAGCTAGCTTATTCTAACATACTTATGTGCTATTGCTCCCCATGTCTCTACGGGACTCTTTATCGTCATTCTCTAGCTGCCTCCTCTGTGTTCTGTGTGGTGTTCATTCTATCCCATATTCTGATGGCAAGGGAGGTTTCATCGATATAATCCTCAGAGAGAAAAGAATTGTTTCCTAACTAGGAACTGAGCTGAAAAGGGGAAAAATCGTGCTAGATCATGGACTTTGTGATACTTCTTTATGACATAATTAAGCTCTTCTTTTGCCTACAGCAGCTAATGATTTTCCTGTCCACTTTTGTGTGGCCTACATTCCTACATATGATTTCTTCTGTTTGGAACATTCTTTCACTCCTCTGCTTGTCTAATTCCTTCCTTCTTTTTAAGGATACAGCCTTCCAGTTTCTCTAGGCAACTTTTTGGATCTCCCTCTCTCCTCAACCCATTCTCTAGTTAAAACAGACATTCATCCTCTGCCCATTTTATATGCTCTTTTATCAAAGCACCTTTTGAGTTGTTATTTACACTTCTGCCTCTGACACTAAACTCAACTCTGTATTGCTTATCACTAGTGTCTTGTACGGTTTAGCATATGTGGAAATGTTTATTGCATTAAGTAACAAATATTGGGATCTTTAACTGATGATATATAAAGTAATAAAGTAAAAATATTGATCATATTGGAAAAAATTTTTATTATTTTTTAGAATATAGTCATGTGCCACATAACTGTGGTTCATGTATATGAGAGTGGTCCCATAAGATTATAAGAGAGCTGCAAAATTCCTTTCGCCTAGTGACATGCTAGCTGTCATAATGTACTACTGTTTTGTGCAGGTCTCATCTATGGATAGTAATGCTATTGACTAGAAATGCCTGGGGGGCTTCACCTAGGCCCCAGTGAGCTTCCCACAGATATCTCCTCTTTCTAAACCAGTGTTTCAACTGGACCTACCTTTGTGGTTCTTATTGTGATTGCAAGGTACCCTTCAGCAATAACCATTAGAAAATTCTGAAGAAAAATAGAGTTGATTACTTACAAGCTCTGGGACCCAGGGGGCACACAACAGAAAGAGGAGAGAAAGAGGAAGTCTGCACTTGGGGTTCTGCTTTTATTGAGGTCCAGGGTGTGGATCTAGGGTTTCTAGGGCTCACTTTTTATAGGTGAATTTAAAACATAAGAATGAGAATTTAAAGTATGGAAAGAGAGAAACCATTATTTCTGAAACAAAAGAGCCTCAGGGGAGGGTAGGTCAACTAGTTCTTTATCTAGTCCTGTGGTTGGAAAGGTGTTTATTCAAGATAGGCTTTCTTGAATCCCATGCCCCTTTGAAATGGATGTTTTGGCAATGAGAGCTTAAGTCAAGCACTTGTGTTACCAGAAGAAAAGGGAACTGTCAGGGCTTACACTACAGCTAGTCACCTGTTAGCGGTGATGCTGGTGTACACAAACCTACTGTGTTGCTAGTCCTATAAAAGTATAGCAAATACAGCTATCATCGTAGGCTATCATCTAGGTTAATGTTAGTATACTCTATGATGTTCACACAATAACGAGATTGCCTAATGACAATTCAATTCTCAAATAATAATGGCACTTACCTTATAATTATGTTGTAAGGAGCAAACAGATGATTCATGTTAAGTCTTTAGCACAATACTTGCATATGTTGTTCAATAAGTATTAGCTACCTATTTGTAGAATAAAAATGTAATACACAGTATATATGCTTCCTACCTTCTCTGATAGCTGTTAACCACACTGCATTGATTTTTTTCCCCTCAACCATCTCTTAAAGACTACTGTTTTACAACGTAAAATTTTTCAAGCCTTCATGCCAAACCTTTTATTTTCAATTCTATTCAATATGCAAAGAACAAAAAGACATTATGAAACAATCTTCACTTATTTTTTTAACTCCTGAATGTCTGTCTGAAGAGAATCAATAATAAATTCATCCAGATTAATAAGCTTGAAATTCCAAATTAATATTACTACTGTGTTTAGTTTATACAAATACAAACACTTTTGAAAATATCTTCATTGTTATTCTCATGTGGCAAAAATAATACTTGCTTATTGTAGAAATTTCTTTTTAATTAAAGAGTTTTAAAAAAATCACCTGTAGTTCCACCAACAGGATGAAGCAGCAGTCAACACTTAAATCCATAACTTTCCAGTATTTTATGCATTTGTTCTTTCAAGTTTATATACATGTGCTTTTTAGGAGCTTAGCTTTCAAAGGGAGAAAATAATGCTAGCTAGTAGGAAGACAAAAAGGGAAAGAGGACAAAAGGGGACATTTAGAAAGTCTAAAGCCTTTTTTAAAGGTGAAATAGCAAGTAATGAGATAGAGATTAAAAAGAGAAAAATGAAGCATTTAATATGCAAATGGGTATGTGAGGAAGAAGTTGGATACTGGATTTAGAGCACAGAGGAGAGCTCATCAACTGGACATTCCCTTACTATGAAATGTAGAGATAAAACAGTAAAAATATAAAATATACAATATGTAAAAACATATAGAGCATATATATATATAACATGTATGTTATTGGTAGAGGGGGGAGGCTACAAGTATTTAAGAAAGTTCATAGCTTCTATTAGAAAAGAATGCAGCATAATTTGTGAAGAATGAATAAACTTCAAGTCATTATGCATTAACTGACAATTAAAAAATGTACCAGGAAATGTAAAAATCAGGGTTTTAATAGTAATTGTTCCCCCCAAAAGTCAATATATAAAACATATTTTAGGGAGCTGTTTTAATTAATGGAAGATGGCATTTTCTACCATGGAAGCAATTTAATCATTAGTTAAGCGAATTTCTACTGACTACCAAATGCAGCATATTCAGTTTGAAAATGCATATCTATTTTAACCACTGGAAGCTATTTTGTAAAACCAACATCCTTAGAGAGCTATTGCTAGAATATGTAATCATTTTGGCATAAAACTTAATCCCTAACAATGCAGTTTGAATTATTGCATGATTTCTTTATCTTTAGTGAGGGTCTGTGATGAAACAGATGAGCCATTTAATCAGCTTTAAAAAAACAATTACAATGATGTATTCTAGGAAAATACCTCTATTTTCTATGGTAAGATATCTCTTAATCATCCTGGACAGTTTCATTGTATCTGCAATAAAGGAAATGAACAATGGAAACATTTATGTAGTGTCTGATTGTCTGCGGATGATGATCTGTAAGATGCAGACCTATTATTTAATGCTTTGGGGATTCCCTTCTCTTCCTCCATCATTCTTTTGAGCTCTGGTTTCTGTACTAATCATAGCGAGAAAACACAAGCATTTATGTTATTTCTGGAATGGAAAATTAGACTTGTACTTAACAGTTAAATAATATTTTTAATTACCTAAAAATAGAATTGGTTGAATTGCTATGAGTAATCACTGTGATATTTTCCTCCTTTTTAGTAGAGAAAATGGTCCATAACTTTGTGCATTCAGGACACGTATATGAAACCCTTCCAATTCGTAGGTTTGTGATTCTGGGTTTTGAATATTTCTGGTGCACTATACCTTTATGATGGTGATTTATTTTTACTGTTGCAAATTGTCTTGCCAAGTTTAGGGGAGGATCAGAAGAGCAAAGGAAAGCTGAATGTTATTTTGTTCCCTGTTGAGCTAATTAGGAAGCTAGGGTTTATTTAGAAGGCTGAAAATCTCAGACTCTCAGTCAATTAGTCTAGCCTAGGCTCTAATTTAGACTATATTTAGCGTTTCCCCAAGTTAAAGGGGAAAAAGAAATATATTCTTAAGTCCCAGACTTCAGAGAGAGAGAGAAAAAAAGATAGTTGAGGTTGATGCTAGAATCTAGTAGAGTGGGAGATTAGTCAAGGGGGAGTGGTCATCATTTATTGTAGCGAAGTAAAAAGAAATGGGAGATTTGTAATGGAAAGTCTCATAAAATAAACAATAACCTGATCTACTAGAGAGCTAGAACTTCCACGTGATATAAAATACTCAGATCATCTTCTGTTGACATTGTTATTCTAATAATCCATGCTCGCCTTTATTTTCAATTTTCTAGACTTGAAGATGACTTTTGAATAGTCAGTGATATTTTCAAGATAGTAAATTAATTAAAATTAGTTTTAGTTTCATCTCTTTAAGAATTGGGGAATACATTATGTCTTTGTTTAATATATAAAAGAAACTCTAGCCTCATCATCAACACATTAATGGTATAAATTATTACTTCTAAAGAATGGAAAGATTTGCTTTCTCCGTGTTGATTTTTATAAGCTTTTGTTTCCGAATACACCCTAATGGAGTGAATTGAGAGGCAGGGGTTTATTTAGTGCATATACTATACAAGATCAAGTAAGGAATAAAAAAAAAAAGATGAACAATATATAGCTCTTTTTCTAAAAGAATTTACCAAAAAGTAAGGGCTAGAATTTTCATAAATGAACAACAGTGATGCAAGATGTTCTTTTTTTATATTTCAATACATATTTGAATGGATAACCACCTGGTTTAAAAAATCAAGTTTTTTATGTACAAAGGTACATATTGAGAATATCTATTACCTCTCACTTTGTATGTTTCTTGCATATCATTTCCACTATTTCTTTATGCAAACATAAATACATGTATGTATTTGTTTCCTCCTTTCTTATAAGTATAACTTACCATACACACACAATTTTACCACTTATGCAAGGCTTGCTATGAGTTGTGAGCAAAATATTTAAGAAGAGACAATGGGGAAAATTACCTTTAGCTAAGAAGAGTTGAGGAATTTTTTAAGGATGAGGTTTTGTTTAATGACCTAAAATATGGTGATGGAGGAAAAGAACATTCTGTAGAGAAAGAATATCAAAACTCAAGAGGCAGGAAGATGGAAGTTCAGGGAACGATTAGAAAATATGAAGCAATCTATTGGACTATAAATGAAGAAAGTGGTGGGAGACAAAACCGGATGAGTGATTTAAGGGGAATTATGGTCATTTTTTGCCCATTGTACCCTTGAAATTTCCCATGTTTTTGCAATAAACAAACAAACAAACAAACAAACACAACAACAAACATACAGATTAATGATTCCAGGAGTTGGTGGATTTCTAAGTTTTGATGACTGCTAAAATCTTCTCATTTGACTAAATAGCTTAATGGTTTTTTATTACTAATTAAAATATTTAATAACTCATTATAAACCTTAATTGGCATGTTTTGATTACAGTGTAGCTTCTCTCTTTGAAACTCTCCAGCCATGATCGTTGCAAACTCTTTTCAAGTCAGTGTCAAATGACGTTTATACTATCCATAGCTATCGGTCATGGGCCAACACGAGAAAAAAAGAGATTCTTCCAAGTCCCAAACAGAGAATAAAATAGCTGGATCTGGAGTGATTTAACTTTTTGCTCTATCTTCTGGGGGAAAATCTAGCTCATAGGATTTCTGTGTAACAGGGTCCATCAATTTTAACCAGATGCATCTCTGGGTCTCCAGATGATATCATAATAATAGGGTAGTCTAGAGAATAATAATGCCATAGCTGCTTAAGAGAACAAAGAAACATTGATAAATGTTTACCACCCAACTCTAAAAAGATACTTTGCTAAAACATAATTTGAAGATTACTTTCCTGATGATTTAGATCTAGTGAGTAGGATTATAAAAGCAATCCCTTGAGATCCGACCATTCTCTACACATTAAGACTAAAAAGACTATTTTTAATCTAAATCTCTATTTTTTTTAGAGTATATAAAATTATAAATACCATATGAAAGAGTGGACTTTTAAGGTGATATAAAAAATTTCTTTTAGCTGTCCTCACAGTCTCTCAAATCCCTATCTTTCCAAACAATACTTGCTTTTTGACTTAAAATTTTTCTTCTAGCTCAGATTAGTAAATTGGTAAAATATTGTAGTAGCATCTATCATTACCTACATTTAATGTTATTTGCCTTATTTCTGTAATTCAAGAAATTAAATCATTTTATTTTAAAAATATAGCTATGATAATGTAATTGCCAAGTAATACAGTTTCTGCTTATTATTTTATGTATCTACTTCATATTGTACATATTTGGCTTATCATGCATTTTCCCTGAAACTTTTTATCCTATAATGGGGAAGGTGGAAATTATGTAAATATTTAGCTCCTCTAATACAATCTAAGTTCTCTCGATTAGTCTTAGAAATTCCTTATTCCTTTTATATGATGTAATTTCTCACTCAGTTTTCAGTGACCAATAAAGCTCTCTGTCCTGGCTTCTGGAACAGCTACACACTTGGCTAAAAATTGGATCTTTACAACCACCAGTTAGCAGCTTAGCTTCATCAGTCTTTTGTATTATTTTCTTCAACATTTAGTCTTAAAACTGTTGATGTTACCAATTACTAAATGATAACTTATTCTAAACACTGTAATTAAAAATATATATATTAGATCCAATATCTGATTTCATCTCTATAAGCTTATTATATAAAATACTGGTCTGTGGAAAGAATTGGAATTTGAATCCAGTTCTCTCTATCAAACAAAAAAAGTCCATCCAAAGTCTTGTCTGGTGATGAGTGTAAATCAACTAAGATAACTTATTTACCAAGAGTAATACTTGTTCATCAAGTCTCACTTCCAATTCAAGGCAGTGACCACTAATCCAAAGACTATTTCACATGAACTTTGCTCAATTCCAAATATTCTTCCCTTACAGACTCACTTTAAAATTATCTATCCCGGGCAAAACAAAACAAAACAAAACAAACAAAACAAAAAAACCTATGAATATCCTCCTCTGATTTCCCTTTACTGTGACACTATTAAGATTCTTATGTTTCTCTTAGGTAGTATTACCTCTCCTTGAAGTACATCTAATAAACTGAGTTTTCCTTGATCAACAAGTTTTTCTCATCATCATTTTGAGGGAACTGATAGCACACAAAGAGCAGTAATTTCTGAGGGTCCAATAAATGCCCTCATCTTTGACCCATCATATCAGTTGTCTTCCTTTTTTTTTAGGGTGAGGGAAAGGTACAGCAAAGTTAACAGATGAGAGTCTGGCTTTTTCCATGGAGGTCATCATTAGCTAAGCACTGTACACCTGTGACTTCCTAATCTTAACTTGGCTGCAGTATGTTAACCTTGTGGCTTGATGCCAAGACCTGTCCTACTAATGTGAGAACATTATATTTCTGGGTATTCATCTTGTGTGATGGGAACTGGCTGACATTCCCTGGTATAGATTATTCCTTCTTTGGCACCACTTATGACAGTCAGCTAAATCTAACTGGAATCTAGATCTAGCTGGTGTGGTGAACAAAATGTGCTTAATAGATAGAGAAAGGTGTAGTTAGAATTCTTCTTTCATTATTTGCTAGACCTGTAGCCTAAAGGAATCAATCTTACTGAACTTGTTTTCTCGTTTTAGAAAGAAAAATATACATATTTATCACCTGGATTTGTGAGAATTAATTTTTCAAAAAGTTTAAAGCTTCTAGCATGAATCTGAGCATGTTGGAAATGTTCAGGACTTTTTGGTGTTTCTTTGTTTATTCTTTTACTTTAATGACGTCTTAGATCTCTGAATATTGCCCCATAGAATATACTTTTAACCAGACAGCATCTGTATTTCTTCTAAATATGAAATATGGGAGATAAAGTGATTTTAAAAGTTATTAGAAGATAGTATTTATATTGAATATTACATTCCTTTCAGGTTGATTTTGCTTTTTAACCTTAGTAAAGGCTAAGTTGTACCTATCTACAGGATAAAAAGATAGCTAGGTTTGCCTTCATCTTTGCACCTAAGCCCAAGTGAAAGCCTACTTGGAAGAATGCAGATCTAAAGGAAATTATTAGAAAGGAACTGAGTAAGAGAAGGATGCATCCAAACTAGCTTTACCTCTCTCAACTCTTGTCAGATGAAAACTGACCACTAAGAAGAGTCGTTAGATAAAATACAAAAATTCAATTGAATTTAACTTTTAGATAAATAACTAACATTTCTTTTTACTATAAGTATGTCTCAATATTTTCTGAGACTAATTTTCTGAGATTTATCTGAAATTCAACTCTGAGTGTTTTGTATTTTTATTTGCTATTTATGGAAACTAATATGAAAAGACCTGGCATACCTGACGTTTATCATGTATTTAATAAATAGACATTTATTTTATCATATGATCCCTTTAATATAGTTTGATAGTTTGTTAGGTGAAAGAATGTTTTTCTCTTTTAAAAGTTTCTAGTGACAGCAGCAGCTATCACTTTATAGTGGGTTAAAACAACAAAAGAAAAAGAAAACATAGTACTTGCAAGGGAAAAAGTTATTTTCAAAATGAATGGATAAAGAAATACACCTATAGGAAACAGCATGTTCTCACATGTCTTAGATACAATCCTAAAGTTTGCTTTTAAGTCTGAATGAACCAGTGAGATTCATTAAACAGTTTATTTAATTCAACAAGGTGTTCAAACTGTTAATTTGCAAAAACATCTACATAGAGTTAAATGATAGCCAGTTAAATAATTTATAAAACACTGATGGATTTACAAATTTTCCTGATTGGTTTATTAACATAAATGGTATTTTAAAAATCATTTTAAAATATCAACCTAAACAGTTAATTTATTCAGCAGAGATACTGATTTCAAACAGGAACACAAATCACTATAGTGTTCTTTTAGAATTTGTAAAGAACCCTAAGTATATACCCACACACCCAGGTTGGATAGTGAGGACCAAATTGGCCAGCCTCCATACAATTTACTATATACATTCACATGACTTTCCTACTCTTCTGTCCTTCTTAGCATAATGTTAGCCCAAGAAAATTGCTTGATAGTTCATCCAGGTCCAGATTGATCCATCTTCAACAGAAAGCATGAGCAGATAGTTCGTGCCCTTAATATTTTAAATCCTTTGCCTCAAATACCTACAGCAAGCCTAGACTGTTGTATGTGGATCAAGCCACCCCTTTGTAAGACCTGCATTAAAATAAACTTTGAACTTTCAGTAAATTCTGACCTCTAATTCCTTCCTCAGAGACACTGCTGAAGCTCTAGAGGTGGTGATCTCCCTTAGGGCAGTAAGCCACAAACTCAGCTTTGTCTCGTCAACAGGTTGTGTGGGTAATATTTGGGGAGATGGCCTTCAACAGTGTTAAAGGCAAAGATTTAACACCAGACTTTCTGAGTTGAAATCTCAGTTTTGCTGCTTACCACCTGTGTATCTTGGGCAAGTTATCAATTTCCTCATCTGTAAACTGGAGTTTAAATAATACCTACTTTATAAAGTCATTGTGTGGACTAATACATTTACATAGGCAAACAATTTTAAACAGTGCCTGGCATGTAGTTGTTTGGTAGCTAGTCAGACATGAGCAGCAGGAGAAGAAAGAAATAGAGGCCCAGCCTAGAGACACCCAAAAAACGCCCTATTGGTAGAGAATTTCTTCTGCATCTCCAGAGGCAAAGGAAAGGAGGGTCACAGTCTTAGCTGGCCTAATCTGGCTATAGACTCCTGCACAGAAGGTACTACCCTAATTTGCCCACAATTTAAGCCTCATCGTAATACTATGTTTATGCCTGGAAATTCATAAATCTAATTATAACAGACTGAATTCTGGGTAAGCACATAAGTACTAGGCAAAGTGTTGTACAGCAGCCAAGTGTCAATCAAAATGTGTATTGTAGAAGAAAAATCACTAGGTTCTTGCTAAAATTGGCAAAAAAAAATGTGTATAAGAATATTTCAGTAGATGTCAAGACTACTGCAATAAGGGAAAGAAACTAAACTCGACTCTACTGAAACAAAACGTGGCAAGATTTTTAAATGCTGTGGTGAGCTAATAAAAATGTACCTGAGGATGTTGGTGTGGAAATGTGTCAGTGTTATAAAGCCATCTATATTTGATAATTGGCACTTACTGAAGTTAGGTTTCTGCCCTGCTGCCTCCCTAAAACCAGGAGGTAGAATTTTATACGTCTTAATTACATTTCACAGTGATGGCTCCCAGTTTCCTGAGAAAGACATTTCTGTGTTGTAAAATTGGTAAGAGCCTGGGAGATTTACATCTCAAATGGACAAATAAATTAATTTACAAATGTAAGTTTTCTAAAATAACTGCTCTAAGAAAAAGGAAGTCAGAAGCATGGAGTCAGGGCAAAGACTGTCTAATGTCCAGTCAAGCTAAGGAAACTCTAAGGCCATCTTGTTCAATATATATGTATATAACTATTACTTAAAGGAGAGCTGTGGATCTTTTACACTTGTACAAAATGTTTATCTTAGTTTTTATCTATTTTACTCTTAAGGAAGCATATCTTTTAGTTTCCCTGACTTTTTATATCTCACCTCCTGAAACAGATTTTAAATTCTGTAGTTTTGTGTAGACAGATTTCAAATGTAAATTATTTTATATGCAAAGAAATGATCTTTCTCTAGACCTAACCCAAATATGCTACATAGACATTGTCACAGAACTATGGACAAGACCTTAAATATCAAGAAAAACTATTTCTTCTTTTTCACAAATGAAGAGAACACAGAGGAAATGAAAAGAAGTCTGTATGAGCTTAACGTTAATGTCTGAAAACTCTGATATAAGCCTGATCCTCCAAAGAAGAAAGAACATACAACATTAGTAGACAGAATTTCTCTACCCACATGTTCTGGATCTCACCTGCTGCTTCTGGAAGCTACCTCCTTATTCTCTCTCCATTGTCTGATATGAATATGTGCAGACACAAAGCTTCATAGCAAAATAATTTTTCAGGAACTTCCATGAGTTACAAGGCAAATTTGAAGTTGATTACTAATGGTTATAAAAGAACAGCATTTAAAGCCTTTTTCTTTGCCTTAATCATAGAAATTTCTTTACTTTTTATACTGTGGTTTAAATATTTTCTATTTCTTAGTTGTCTTTTTCTTAGATATTCAGGCCTTAGGTGATGGTTGCACTTGTCACACACCTTAGTTTAGTTTCAATGTAATCATAGCATTTGGGGAAATTTAAAGAGAATTTTGGTGATGAAATATGAGTCAGTATGAAAATATGAAGTAAATAAAAAGCTCCAAGCCAATTTTTTTGCTACTAACCAGTAATTAGATTTCAACTTTGAAAATTAGGACAATTTCCGAAAGATAACCGGAGGGCAGTGACCCAAAATTTCTTGGCATTTAAATTATATATCCCCAATTAACATCTTAGTTGATTATCTTTCACTTCATTGCACTTGCCAAAGCTTTAAGTTTTTGAGTTATACATGTCAATCCTGGGACCTATTATTGTCTCTCTACATATTTCTTATACCAAGTCAAAGCAGGAATCTTGAAACAGCATTTTCATATCTAACATTCGGTACGGATTGTTCAAGACAGAGATCTCTATCTTCTTTTGCCATACTTACCTATTAAAAACTGTTTCATTTATTCGCTAATTTGTTAATAAACATATGATCACCCTCTAAATTTAAAAAAAAATATAACATCTTATAAAGAGAATATCTGTAAAATCATATCTTAGTACATGAAATCCCCTTAATTATTTCTGGAGAGAATATCCACCCACCTCTCACTATAGATTTTTCCATAAAATCTTCAGAATAACTGTCTTCATTAAGGAATCTTTCCGATATCTTTAAATCGTTATACACTGGTAATACTTTATAATGTGGAACTTAAATTCTTTATACTTGTCCCTATTGCTCAGGACATAGAAAGTAGTATCTCATTTCCCTTTTCAAAATATTTATTTATAGTCTCTGAGGGCTGTTATAAAGTTGTTCTTCAGGTTCCCCATTTACTAATAACAATGATTCCAGGAATATAGAAGATTCTCTCCTGAAGGATACCTAAGTACAGCTACCGTTGGTGTAGAATTTCTTTACAATCTCCCAATTTATCCTAAAAATTAAAATCATGCAAATTTTTGAGTCTGAAACCCAATATTGCCTTGTTTACCAGTTTGTTTTTTACAAGTAATGTTTTAAATTACTTTCTAAAGTAAATTACTTTCTTCTTCTATCCAGATGGAAAAGCTGATAAAAAGTCACCACTGTGGATTTTGGGCATTTCATTGGCATGTTCCCAAGGGCCCTTTGCTTTTTTGGTGGTGAAAATTAATCTCTATTTTTTTTTCTTTAGCTTCTTTTTAAAACTATAACTAGTCTCTAAGGAAAAAAAAAAATTTCTGATCATAGCTACTCTAACAGGAACCACTACTCTCCAGTCATTGCAGTAATTGTCTGTGAACAGAATCAGATCAAAGTGAAGTTTTACATAGAATACTCTGGACAAAACGTACTCACCATTGGATAGGTGAAGGAGCACTCCAAAGCCCCACCTGCATGGTCGTTACTTACATGATATGATGAAGAGTTAAATTTCATTTCAGTACATTAGCAGTCTTCATTCATCACGAACAGTTATTCATTCCTATTTGTCATATTCCAGGCAGTTTATGAACTTCTAGGGACAGAAACACAAACAACGCAAGGTCTTTGTCCTCATGAAGCAGAAAGACAACAGGAAAGAAAATGTACAGATAATTTCTATACAGTGAGAATCATGTTTAGATACATATACATATATTGTAGATAGTGAGAAGTTCTAAGAGAAGGTTGGATAAAGCAGCTCAAAGGGCCTGGGTGAGCCCAGAGGAGGGTGTCTTTGAGTAGGGGTTTGCAGAATTCATGGAAGAAAGAGGAGTCCTTCTAGGCAGAGGAAAATTGTAGCAAATAACATAACATGCTAAGAGAATGGTAAACAGCTCAGCATTACTAAACCATAGGGTAGGAGTGGAGGATGGGAATACATAAAACTAAAAAAGAAGACAAAGGACAGATCTTGTAAACCAGGGCTCTGCAGCTCACCTTTATTTTTGCATTGCCCAGAAGCTAACTATGGTTTTTATATGTTTAAATAGCAGAGTAAAAGTTAAATGAAGAATAATATTTTGTGACACATGAAATTGCATGAAATTCAAGTTTCAATGTACATAAATAAAATTTTATTGGAACATAGCCACTCCTATTTGTTTCTAGACTGTCTATTGCTGCTTTTGCACTAGGATGGCAGAGATGAGTGGTTGTGACAGAGACCACACAGCCTGAAAAATCTAAAATATTTGCTGTGTGTTCTCTTGCAGAATATTTTTGCTGACCCTTGCTGTAGACCATGTTAGGAGTTTATACTGTAAGAGAAAAAAAGCAATGGATGAGTTTTAAAGAAATTTGTCTCACTAAGAGCTATTGTGTAAACTATTTTCTTGGGTGGCATATTTTGAAAATAGTTTGTGTACAGGCAAGATCAGCCTCCAAGTTAATTAAGCCATCAGCAGATAAGCCAGTCAAGATATTTTGGATCCTTTGCTGGGCTAGAAAGATGAAGAAGATAGATGTACAAAGTGTGACACTAACCTTGGAAGATAAACATTCACACAGGATAAAGTGCTCAGAGATGGTAAGAAAACCACTAGGTCCCATTTGAGATAGGAAATAATAAGCCTTACATTGGAATATTTAAGTTATAACTTATTTAATAAACATAAATTCACCTGTGGTCCAAAAAACAAACAAACAAAAAATAGAAGGACTATATTTAATCCCCTTGCAGAGGTGGTTGTTAGTGGTTGAGTTTCAGGTTAGAATTTTTTTACTTTTTTTTCCTCTGATATGTTTTATAGTTCGGTCAAATCCTTATAATATTTTTGATCGATTCCTTTGAGACATGCCTACTACACTGTCAGGGATAAATGCTGTGTGTGGATATCTTGCTTATTTCTCCTAGATTCATTTCTTGCCCTTTCCTTGCTCCACTCTGCATTGTGGGGACAGACTACACTGCTTGCTCTTTACCCTGTGCCTTCCACCTAGTTTTGGTCCCTGTCAGGCAGCAGTGGGAGAAAGCAAAAGCCAGAGTATTTCGCCTCTGACTACTTCAAGCAGTATCGTCGGAGGTGATTGTGTGTCCTTCATGGTTCCAGCTGTCGTTGGAAATCTCTCATTGTAGTTCTAGTCCTCCCAGAACCTGGATTCCCAGACTCTAGTCATCCTCTCTTATTCCCTCCAACCCTAGAAATGAAGACCTCTTACTATGGTTAATCTATTGCTATTGTTAAATTGCTGCACTGTCCCCTGTTGATATTTATGCTCTACCATCACTTATTTTTATTGACTGCTTCTTTAGTTCTTTTATTTTCAATTGTGATAAAATATATACAACGCGAAGTTTACCAATCTGATCATTCCTAAGTGGCCAA
Source organism: Pteropus medius (assembly GCF_902729225.1). Classification (NCBI taxonomy): domain Eukaryota; kingdom Metazoa; phylum Chordata; class Mammalia; order Chiroptera; family Pteropodidae; genus Pteropus; species Pteropus medius. The sequence goes on along the minus strand of NW_024342467.1, from coordinate 5,307,141 downwards.
TTCAGTGTATTTTAAGTCAATATTTCAAGCGTACAATTCAGCAGCGTCGAGTGTGTTCACAGTGTTATGTAAACATCACCACTGTATATTACCAAAACTTTTCTGTTACCCAAAACACAAATTCTGTAACTACTGAGCAATAACTCCCTAATCCCGCCTTCCCAACCACTGGTAACCTCTATTCTCTGTCATCACTTTGGTAACTGGTTCTCCATATTCAAATCGTTCCCTGAAGCTCCCTGGAGTGGCTGTGTTTTCTTGCCTGGAACTTGCCTGGTAAACACCATGAGTTCATTCCAAGGCAATGTTTCCTTACAGCCAGCCAGGCAAGTGTGCACAACACCAGGCTGTGGATAGCACTTCAGATGGGTTTGTTTTTAAAAATATTTTTCATAAAACTTATTCATGATTGCCCAAAACTTAAAAGTAACATGTTCGTGGTCATATAAAAAGCTATATATAGATTTGGAGGCTATTAATTCGCGTTCTCTTTCTTCAATGTCTTAATTTTTTCCCTTTGATTTCTTGTTCCTTTATTTTTCTGAGGATTGATATGAATCAAAAGTATTGTGTCTACTTCTCTAGAACAATAATCTGATTTTATGATAGGAATCATGATATAAAATTATATTTGTGCCAAAATTTGATATTTTATGATCTCTATTTAATCTTTAGAGTGTTTATTCAGTTTTCCTTCAGCAGTTCTGTAGTATGCCTTTTCCTTCCACCCTAACTTTCTTTCCTCTTATTGCTAGCACTGCCTACTTATGTGACAGGTTGAACCAGATGGATTTTTTAGTGTGGTTTGTGCATTTGCAGTTAAATATTGGGGTAGTTACTATGTTTTAATAGAGTACCAAAGTGCTGGATTGTAATCGAGGCATTTTCGTTAGCTAAAACTTCCTTTGGTTCAGGTTCTACTCATTGGCAGATGTTTTATTCACTGCAGTATAGCACACATTCTTCAAATCATAGCTAAGACATTTCAAATTCTAAAGGCAGAACTCTTTTCTTCACAAAACACCGTGACATTCATTAACTGACCACTTCCAGCTCTTCCCCAATCCTCCTGTCCATTAAGTTAACAGTGGTACAAGACTCACATTTTTATGCCTCATTTATACTGACATGTTGAAGATGATTAAGGCAGTTTGGTTTATAAAAAAGAGGACACTGGAACAGGGCCAGTGGGGAAATGGAAGAAAGGAAGGAGATATGACTAGCCAGATTCTTGGACCATTGTTTTATGTGAGCAAATGAATAATGGAAAGAGGAGAATGCTTTTCATTGACGAAGTTGGTTTGTTGGTTGAGGAAAGAAGAAAATGTTCAGCAGTTGGGAGGATGAGAAATTGTTTTTTAAAAAAATCGCTTCCGAGATTTTCGTGAGAGAGGTTGAGAGCAGACACACTTATATGACAATTATCACATTGGAGGAGAAAGACGAAAAAGATTTTAAGAGCTTTTTATTTTCTGTGCAGAACTCCCTTTCGACGTTTTTCTAAGAGGCTGCAATGAATATATAAATTACTTGTCCATTATTTTTGATTATTAGATTGGTGTTACTTTGGCCATGACACCATGCTATGTCTGCATCACAAAGTCGAGAAGTTTTTTATCCAGTTACATATGAAAAATAGTGCAGAAGAAAGGAATGAAATAGGTGTCGAAGATCACGTTATTTCATTTTACCCTCACAGAACCCTGCGAGACTGGTAATATTATACCCACAGATAATGCAATGATGCCTAGAAGAGCAAGGATTCTAATCCAGGCCTGATCAGCTCCACTAGATCTTGTTTTGCAAAATGGAATATGCATATCAGTTGGTTAGGGTGACTCATTATGCAAAGATGTTGTATAAAAACGGATCTATACTTTATTAAATGGCATCATGTTAAATACATTATTATTTTTTTTTTATCTTAAAACAAACTGACTTTATATGGGCCTTCAAAGAAAGTTCATGATGTGAAAGATGACAATTTGATCTATGCCCTCAGATAAGGTGGAGAATGTTGAGGACCGAGAGAGTGTACACTGGCTTCCACTGCTGGAGTAGTGAGAGAGAAATGCAGCAGCAGCATCCATCAAACTGCCTTATTTATTGGTTTGATTGTAAAACAAAAAGGATAACAAAGTATAAGAAATTAACAAGCCTTCTAGTGATCATATTTTTGTCCTGTGATAACCTCTGTTTTCCCTACTTTAAACATCAAACTAATGTATTCATGAACTAATGAGAAATTTAGGGGGAAACACTTTACATGTTGTTATGCTCTGAAAAGCCTCTTTTGATGATGCTTTAAATTGCCAATGAGTGATTTTGCTCATTATTATTGACTGGGGATCAGCTGAGCTGGGAGAGAGAGCTTAGCTGCCAGGTATCAGAGTAAATGATTAAAGCAACAAGCCCAAATTGAAGGCATTCGGCCTTTAATACTATGGTGGTATAGGCAGGAGTCTAAAACCAGAGAAAGCACCAAGTCCTCCTGTCACGTTTTTCTCACACAGGTGCAGGGTCATGCGAAGCAGCACAGATGTGGGAGTCACTTCACTCCACCAAATAAATTGCTCTGGCAGTTTTATGCACCCTGGGTTGGGTAGACAGCAAGGAGGAGAAGGGCTAGGAATGGATAAGTCCTAGATACTGAGAGAGGAATCTTCATAGTTTCCTCTAATTTCCCTCATGAGGAGGTTTCAGCAGAGGCATCTGAAGAAGGCCTCGGATACAGAGGCTGAGGCATGAAGTTGCCAAAGATGTCAGCACGTCCCACGGAGGGTGGAGTAGAGAGGGTGGAGTAGAGATGTTGAGGCCTGACTGCGAATCCCTGCAGAGACTGCAATGCTTGGGCTGTGCATCGAGGCTGTGTGGGAGGGCAGCTTTCCTCCATGAGGCCTGCCTTTGTGATGGTCTGTGGTCAGGCCTGGAAAAGTACACATCGGTTTTTAAGCAGGAGCTGGACTCCTCAGTTATCTTTAGTGTGGACTTTTTGACCTTTAATTTTTCAGAGTACCAATAAGCTTATAACTGGAAGAGGGAAGATGAAAGAATTTCTTGCAAAAGAATCTTTATGTTTTTGCAAGAAAAAGGACCACACTGGTTTGGCTATTAATGCTTTTTTCTCCTTCCCTGACACAAAGTTCTCAAAACATTTGCGACCAGCCACCAGTAAGCTGCTGCCGTTGCTGCTGCTCCTTCTTCAACTTCTCTTTACCCACTCTTCCGTTTCCTTCTTCTTGTCAACTTTTAATGGAAAAAGTAATCATTTTAGGAAATTGGGCTTAACATTTTGTGTGTGCCTATGTATAACACAGTTTTAAAATTAAACTGTATAAGTTATAACGTTAATTGGGGTTTCATGAATTCAAAATGAGAATTTTGTTTTTAACTATTTCCCAGAGTCGCAGATTGATCATTGGAGGCACAATCTTAAAGTATCAAGTATCAAGAGAATTCCTTTTTCATCATAGCATCTAACGTATTTTGGATTTAGTGAATACCTTATTAGAAAACATGAACATCACAGTTTGGTTTGCAAGACACACAATGACCTGGTTCAAATCATGAGTAATTTATATATTATATTTTTTTCATTTTTTCATAAACATTGTCATTTCTGACATTTTAATTTTTACAGTAGGATAAATTCTTTTTTATTTGACCTTAAAATGAATGAATTTTGTGAAATTGGCAAAGTTCTCATTTTTTCCGCTCATGCTGAACCTGCTTCTCAGAGGGCTGTTTGTCTTTTTTTCTTCCCTTACTTTTATTTTTTGCAAGAATAGGGGGAGTGTGCAGTTGAAGAAAAGTTTCTAGTATGAAGGAGTAAGGCAGTAGCATGACAAAAACTCTGCTCTGTTCCGGATAGCCTTTTATTTGTTTTAGTCTTTAATATATTTAAAGTTAAAATGTACCTTTAACTTTAGATATATTATCTATACCAGTATGAATATTGTGTGAAGGAATTTTGTGGATTGACTATGTGCCATGTTTGTATCTCTGGTTGGAAACATGATAAAATTATCAATGAAACTCCCTAACTTGATCCTGAAGTGAAGGGATGTTATCCAATGAATCATCTTTGTTTGTAGGAGGCAACATTGTAGCTAATAGAGCAGGAATGGGACCCAGATGTTTTCTGAAAAGTTAGTTGACTGGAGGCAAGGAGCATTACCTAAAGTGTAGGCAGCCATATGGAAGTGAAGGTTGGAAACATCCCATTACAAGTCATATATCACTGAGCTGACAGCAAGGGTTTCAGCTTGTTTTTATTTAAATCATGAAAGCAGCTGCTCAGCTGTCTAGCTATATTAAATTTAACCCCTTTTCCTAGCAATTGAATTCAGTAATTTATGCAATTTTGATTGGACCACTGCATAAATATCATTCAGAGAGCTTTCACTTATTCTTGTCCCTTAAATTCACATCCAGATCCATGATTGGCTAATTTTTCTCCTGAATGAGAATGCCTACAGATAATGCACCTGGCTGAATCTATTAAGGTGAATCACAGAGGAATACTGTAATTTCAGCTTTGGCAGATAATTGCTATGGCAAAACATGAATAAATGCCAGATAGTTTTTTTAATGATCTTTTATATCTCTTGGTATCTTTTACTTATTTTCCTTCAATTATTTTGTTTCCTGCTTCTTTTTCTCTTAGTGACTTGCTCTTTCACTTCTCTGTCCTACGTGCATTTCCAATATGTGAGTCTGACTAACTCTTAATATTTTACTTTTTAGTTTTGCCTTTTAGCTGTTTAAGTGTATCTTTTCACAATTCTCCTCCAGCCCTTTTTCTTTCTTTCTCTCTCCTTCTCTGTCTCTCTCTTTTCTCATATTCACCCTTCCTTTAAAGCCTCTTCCAGCTTTATAGTTTGCAGGGTTGGTTTTAATTATTTTTCCCTCAGCTCTATGGATCTTTTGGGATGTTCCATGCCCTCCATGAAGTACATTTTGTCAACATTTGGAGACCCTTCAACTCAGGTTTTGGCCACATGTGCCTCAAGCTGTTAATTTAAGATATATTTTATCACTTGCCCACCAAAGTAGAAACTTGTACTATTGCCCGTTGAAAAAGTATAGACTTTAATTTCCTGTGGAAAGAAACACTATGGAAAGAAACACAAGTTCTATCTAAAACAATAGGAGAGACTGGTAAAATAGGGGTAAGCTGGTTCTAGAGAAAAAATATATATATATGAAGTTAAGGCAGGGTTTTTGCATTTGTCTGGATTTTGCAGTTAATATCTCAGGTAATAATTTACCATTCTTCTCTAACTGTAATTAAAGGTCTTTGCCTTTCCTTTGCTGGGTGATATTTTGTTGGAGATACTCAATCTGGGGGATGTGTTTCTCAGTTTTTCTTTTTATTGATTTTATAATGATGTTTTCTATGAGATTCATTTTTGTGGATATGAAACTCTTTAGAAAGTGGCTCTAATAATAAATTATATCTGCAACAATCAGGATCCAATGTTTTTCCCCTAAAAATAGGTGAAAATTAAGGTTCGAGAGTAATTTAGTGTGCTATTAGGTGACAAAATGATTTGCTATGGGTCAATGAGCAAGCTGACATTCTCCAGGGCTATTTTCTCCAGGGCTAATAATAAAGGTCCCATGAAAAGAGAATATTTTTTTTTCTGAAAAGCCAACTCTAACTAAACAGAAACTCTGATTCCATATTTCCACTCTAAAAATGTAGCATGGCTCAGTAAGCTAAGTAATGGACTGGAACGCTGAGGTTATTTGTATGACCTGTAAAAAATTATGTTGTGATTAATTTTATATCCACTATTTCCTCATTACAAATTATCTCTGAATGTCCTCAGAACTGGAGTCAGAAGATAATTGCCATCTCACAACTTAACTGACTTTTCTAAGGTCATGTCCAACATGGACAAAAAACACAAAGTCCTTGTAATCAGAGAGCAAATCATTTGGTTTCTTTCAGTGCAGATCATCGATTGGTATCAATCGAGTTTAAATATGGACCTAGGTCAGTGATATTTAAAGTAAAGACTGCATTATCAGATGTTATAAAGAGGGAATATAAAACTCTAAAGTTCTGCTTTTTGGATATCTTCCAGACCCAGGTTTGATAAGATTTTAGCCAATAAAATCTGATGGGAGAAAGGCTGTTTTTTATTAGGGGAGAGGATGATGAACAGGACTGGGGCCAATAAAGCCAAGACAAACTTTAGTCATATTTACACATGTGAAACATGAAATGAGAAACCACATATCACAATAAAGACTGACTGGTCTGTTTCATTCATTCGGTAAATATTTATTGAGAAGGTACTATTAGTCAAATACTGGGCTAGGTGCCTAGATGACCAGGTAAGAAGAAAACTATGGAAAAAGCTGTCAAGAAAAAGCAAGTTTTGCAAAATGAATATAAGAATCAGTTTGACCAGTACTCAAATAATTAAGACGATACATTAAAATATTTACTGTGTCAGTGCTTATCTTTTCTGAATATTTCATAAACCAAGACTTATCATTTTCTCATATGAATAAGAAATGACCTTAGAGATGAATCTGTTGAGGTTAGATTCTGAACAATTCTAATAGAAGTTGAATAACCTAAGCAATTATCCCCCCAAAAAAGTCTCAATAAAAACTGTTAGGTTGACTATTTCACCTTGCAGATTTACGTATATTTTTAAAAACAGATAATACCAAGACTGGTGTGAGTGTAATGAGGTGTACATACTTTTATACTGCCAGTAGGATTGTAAATTTTCCTACGATCTTACAAGGGGTTTTGCCAATACATATTGAGAAATATAAAATATTCGTAGTCTTTGATACAAGAATTTCAACCACAAAAACGTATCTTAAGAAAATACAAAGATTAACTGAAGGGTTGTCATACAAAGATTATCATCACCTCATTCTTTATAGAGGTAAATTATTAGGAGCATATGCAATGCTCAGTTTTAAAGGAATGGATAAAAAAAGTGGGCATTCATGCAAGAAACACTAAACAATCCTTAAGAATCTTATTGTTAAGAATATGTGATCACATAGAAAAATGTTCATATTATGTTAAATAAAAAGATATATAAAACAAAGTATTTAGTATAATTCTAACATGCACTGAATTAAAAAGAAAGAGAAGCATAAAGAAAAAAATTGAAAGAATTATACCAAACGTTGTGTCTCCCCAAACTCTTGAATTAGGATCTTTATCTTTATTTTTATAATATATCTACAATATTTCCACACCAATGTTTATATTTTTTTATTATAAGAAAAAAGTTAAAAAATTTTAAATTTCAATATTATTAAATGTATACTACAAAGCAAAAAAATAATTTGAAAATTTTTGTGGCTATTATTGGACCCTGTTACTAATACTGACCAATTTACTAACTGCTTTGATTCTATTTGTGGCCCAAACTGTTAAATTATATTTCCTACAAATAGTTCTACCTAATTACTTAAAGTTAGGAAAGGTAAGTGGTGCTCAGACAAACAATACAGGAGAATTTTCAAGCATACAGAGTTCCTTGGGCATGGAGAGATGAGGGAGGGATATAAGATAGGTCGAAGATTTGACCCTACTGTATACAATACTCCCCCCTTATCTACAGTTTTACTTTCCATGGTTTCAATTGCACACAGTCAACTGTGCTCCAAAAATATTAAATGAAAAATTCCCTAAAATAAACAATTCATAGGTTTTAAATCGTGCACCATTCTGAGTGGCATAATAAAAATCTTGCACCATCTGAATCCATCTCACCAAAGTCATGAATCCACGCTGTATATGCCATCAGCCCAGTTAATCACTTGGTAGCTGTCTTGGTAATCAGATCAACTGTTATGATAGCACAGTGCTTGCATTTAAGTAGCCCTTATTTTACTTAATAATAACCCCATTATGAAGGCTACTATGCTAGAAATTCAGATATGCCAAAGAGAAGTTGTAAGTAGCTTCCTTTAAGTGAAAAGGTGAAAGTTCTCGACTTAATAAGGAAAGAAAAAATATTGTATGCTACAGTTGCTAAGATCCACAGTAAGAACAAACCTTCTATCCATGAAGAAGCAAAAAAATTTTGTGCTAGTTTTCCTGTTGCACCTCAAACTGCAGAAGTTATGACCACGGCGTGTGCTATGTGTTTAGTTAAGATAGAAAAGACATTAATTTGTGAGTGGAAGGCATGAATAAACTGTATATATATGATTTGATGCTATCTGCTGTTTTTCGGCATCCACTGGGGGTCTTGGAATACATCCCCCATTAATTATAGGGGACTACTGTAGTTTTAAAGAACAGTGTGGCTCTGTGAAATCATTTTTAAAATTTTTATTTTGTTCCTATTCTAGAACACTTTGGAAGCCCGTCCATAGGGAGATGTATCATATCTCCTTAGAAAAAGCAGCTCTCTAATTTCTCCATTCATTAGATATCTATTCATTCTCATTATCCCTCTATAACAATCCTGACACACATTGACATAAGTGTTCTATATCAAAGGATCATCAAAATAATACTTCAAATAATAGTTTCAGTTTGACAGCATGAAGGTGTTTGTTTGGAGCACATATTTTTAGCACATTGCCCAATAAAGTAGCTGAGGAAGAGTTTGATTATTTGCATATTCATAATTTATTTCAGCCTTTAGCAGGAATCAATTAATTTTACAGATCTCAATAATTCAAGTGCCATGACATTGCTGTTAGATGTAGTCATCAGTACAGATTTTCTTGCTATTCACAAGTAGAGGGTTCCTGTGAAACCTTTTGTAAACCAAAATGGCGTAAAGGGAAAAGTGTTCCCTACTCACTAGAAGATCGAATTAGGCCACTTCAAATTTAGGAAAGATGTACATTAAGTACCTATTTTCACTAACCAAAAAGAAATCCAAAGAAGATTTAGCTTTTATGAAAAAAGTCACTAACGTGCTAATGTGAAGTCACATAAACTAGAACTTTCATTTATGTTTATGGGAAATACCTGTATAATGAATTCTAAATGATGGAGAGCAGGAGTTAATCAAGGATATTGAAGAAAATGTGTGTGTTCATAAAAAAAACTACACATTTTCTAGACTTTTAGAAAATATTTATTCAGGTATCATCTATGCTCATCTGATCTTGAGGTGGTATTTGAATTAAATATAAGATTTAACCAAATGCAATGCTTGATTCTAGAGTATATCCAGGTTACGTGCATGTACACACTTATTTTGAGACATTGGAAAAATATGAATATGGACCTTATGTAGTTATTTGAGCAATATTAAATTCTTTGCATGTGATATTTTTGTAATTACATAGGAGAAAGTACTTCTTCTTAGACAATACATACCAAAGTATATAGCAACAATTTTTTTTTCCTGTTTTCAATTTGAAATGTTCAGAAATGTTTAGAGCAAGGATAGAGAGAAAACCCATACGGCATAATATAAATACATGTGAAAGATATAAAGATGTAGAAGATTGCATTTTATTTTTTGTAGGTCTGAACATTTTCATAATAAGATACTGGAAAACACATATAATTTATTTAACAAGTTAACAGGATATGTTAGTAGATGTAACTATTTTTTCTATCATGAAGTAACCAGATAGGGTTTCTAAAAACAGTTGACCATTTCTAATTATCAACCAAACAGCAGGTTGCAAAAGTAAGGCTAATATAGAAAAAAGTTTTTGCTTTAAGGAATATTTGGGTGAATATTAAAAATAAAAAAAAACCTCAATATTTTCTCTCCCTTTTGCTCTCACTGTTTTTCCTTTCTTTTGTTTAATTTTCAAAATATTTTGACCCTTTTGTGTAAGCTTGCCGTTAATCAGGTTGAGTCTTAGTTTATTCTGGTTTCTAATACCAAGACTTGAGGCTACATTTGAGATGTCACTAAACTAATTAATTAAACTTATCACAAAATCTTTAACCTCAGGATTCTATTTACCTAGTCTCAAAAATTTGGTTATCAGATATCTTTCAAAAGATATTGGGTTCATAATATTAACACTCTTCTTTCCAAAATGCTTTAACAGAGTGATCAAAACGAAGTAAAATGGACCGGTTTGAATCTTACTTCTTGCCTTCTCCTCCAACAATTGTGTTTCATATTAAAATGTCTCAAAGAAAAAAATGAGAAATTTACTCTCTGAACTGAATAAGCAATTACAAGATAATTATCTAAGTTGTCTATATATTTCTTTTTTGTAAAGTTTGAGATAATTTGTAAGTAAAGAGGGTAATGCTATATAACTAATAAGATTCTTTGGCTTTTACATCGATAGAAATTGTTATGAAATTGACGAAACTGCATGACATGTATCTAGTAATCACATGCTAATTCATAGATACTGCAAAAGAGGCAAAACTGTGTTCCTTGTGTTAAATTTCTCTCCAGAGGGTGGGCAAGTGGCTATTCCTTGAAGGAAGTAAATTTAATTTAATTTTATGGATGGCATGTTTAACATTCAGTTGCACAATCTTTTACAAAAAAAGAGCTCCCATATGTTCATTCTCTCTTTAAAAAGGATTCCACAATTTACTTCCACAATGCCTGCAAAAAAGGCAAGGTAGCATATCCAACTCATCAGCAAGGAGAAAAAACATATCAAAGTTGACTGCTATGAAATCAAGACTCTGTATCTGATTTTTTGAGGGGAAAGAGGATTATGTGTAAGGTTGCCACTATTGCCCTTTGTCTCAGCAAGGGAAATAAAGAATTCAAAGAGAAAAACAAGGAGGAATTTTTTTTAACCCATTTCAAGTTTTTTCCTCTCTTTCTGTGATTATAATGTAGGTAAAGTTGTTATTTCATGAAAGGCACCTCTGCAGCAGTCAGCATTATCAGCCAAATTCCAAAGTTTTGATAGATGACTTACGAGAGCTGAGTTCTGGCTCAAGGAACTGACAGATGGCTTTGACTTCCAAAAAGGTTGGAATAGATTCATGTAAATCACCCTGTAACTCTGATCCGACACACATGTCCTCAATATCCAGAAGCCAAATAGGGGCCCAATGATTCTTCTATATTTTCTATTGGCCTAGTACCAAGGAGACATGTTGATTCAGAAAAAAACTTTTTTTAAGTTTACCTAATTTGCCTCTCCTTCTAATCTTGGAGGAATGTAAAATGAAACCAAGTTATTAAAATTTCTAATATCTAAATTTTATTTTTCCTGTTCTCTCAACTCTTTTGAGTGCTTTTATGGTTTTCATTATTGTAAGATTTATGAATATCATCACAGAAAATAGTATTATTATAAGCCTACATATCACTTTGGACACCTATTTATTTGAAATTAGATTAATTTTAATGATTTCAAGAGACATAATAAAATAATTACATATAACATGATAAATAATAATTATATCTATAATTGAAATATGATAATTGTTATAATAATTATTATTATATATTGACACCAATCAATAATGGACTTCATTTTACAATTAGTTCTAAAATTTAAATAGTTTTAAAATGAGTTTAATTTTTATGGAACAATGCTGTAAATCCATAGTCAATGAAGTATTTATGGATTAATACAGTTTATTATTACATATGCTATAATATACTTCATATGATGACTAATTTTGATATGCACAAGACAGACAGTATGTCAAGTACTTTGAAGAGAAACAAATCGAAGTTGATATTTTTCTTGGCCTTAAAGCACACAATTGTGTAGGCACATAAAATACACAATAGCCATCATAGCAGGCAATACATAGTAAATGCAGTAAAAGAAAGAAGGGGGGAAATCTGGAGTTTTAGAAAAGGCAGAGATTCTGTAATTTGGAGAAGAACTGGGATCATGGCAGATTTCATGAAGGAGGTAACATCGAGGCCTGCTTTGAGTGATGGGTGGGATTTAAAGAAATGAGCTTGGAGGAGAAGAGAATTAGAGGATGTGAACATGAAGAAAGCTATACAACAGGAAAGATCTGGGGAAAATGTAATAAGCCATCTGGTTTGTCTGGAAATATGTTACAAGATTATCATGAGAGCATAAAAATATTTTCTTATGTATATATTCCTTGGGGAACTTATTCAATCTCATGGTTTAATCTCCTAAAATCCTTTAAATCCATATTTTTTTCTCTATCCCCACAAGCATTACTACTCTAGTTCTGGCCGCTGTCATCATCAGTTTACTGAGACAGTGTCTTAACAGGTCTCTCATCCAGCTTGCTGGTCTCCAGTCTCCACACCACAGTCAGATGCTTAGAGCAAATCTAATCATATCATTCCATGATAAAAACCCTTTAGTTGCCTACCCTGTCTTATGCAAGGCTCGTCTCTCTCTACTCTTTTCTAGTGCTTTGGGGGAACAACCTCTCTGAATGTCTCCCAATTCTTCCAGAGAGTGGTCTTATTTTTCTCTCTAGATTGTTCTGTTCCCCAGATTTTTCTCTTTTTCCATTAGCAAACTCCTCTTTCTCCCTAATGTCTTGGTTTAAATATCAGTTCATTCAATCATGCAGTTATTTATTTATAAGTACTTAGTTGAGGAAGTATTGCATTTCAGGCACTTCATTCTTCCCTGACACTTTCTATGCTCTCTCAGACTATATTGCGTGCCCTGCTACACACAGCACCCTGTATCGTAATTGTCTGTGTGGTGATTTGTATTGTTTATTCTAATTCAAATCCCATAAAGTTATAAATAGCCTGGTCGAAATCAAAACATAATTATTTGTTGAATAAATGTCTTAGTTATCATCTTTATGTTGGTGAGTATTGTCTAGATAATTCATGCATGGAGGTGATCAATAAAAATCTGATCTTTCACTTACCAAATATGACTCCATCAGATTTTTCTGATTTGCATGATCTCCTACTCAATTAATCTCACATATTTTAAACTTTTGAAATAGTTCTTATAAAAAATTATCCAATTATCTCTCCATTCTTTGGTATGCTTTTGAATAACCCCATAGAAAAAATTCTTTTACAGTTTCCCTTTAACTCAGAAATATAGTCAAAGAGAGTCAGGCCAACCTCCTCTACAGCAAAGTTGACTGGACCCCGCCCTTCAGGTGTATTAGTTCCCTTTCTCTCTACCTCAGATCTAATCCGGTACTCAGGCCAGCAGGAGTACCCCTCTATCCTGAAGCTATGCCGAACACTCATGGTCTTGTTGAGTCCCTCTGTTTTTTAATTAAAATAAAAATTTTTTACGATGTAAATAAATTTTTTCAAAAATACAGAAAAATAAAACAAGGAAATTGAAAAGACCCATGATTTAACACTAACCAAATTGATTCAGAGTTAATGTTTTTATTTTTTTTTCAGTTTTATTGAGGTATAATTGATAAATATAATTATAAGATAGTTAAAGTGTACAATATACTGATTTGACATACATATATCTTGGGAAAGGATTCCCTCATTGAGTTAGTTAACACATCTATCTACTTTTTCTTTTCTTTTCTTTTCTTTTTTTGTGAGAACAGTTAAGCTCTACTCTCAGCAAATTTCAATAATATAATGCAGTGTTATTAACTTTGTTTCATTTTTATTTATTTATTTATGTATATTTATTTATTTAAATATATATGTTTATATATATATTCATCCATGTTGTTGAAAATGACTGGATTTCCTTTTTTTAAGGCTGAAGTATATTCTTATATATTATATATAAAACATATAATATATATATTACATATATTATATATATAATCACATTTTCCTTATCCATTCATCTGTGAACAGACACAGGTTCTTTCCATACCTTGGCTTTCCATACCTTGTAAATAATGCTACAATAAACATGAGGGAACAGATATCTCTGAGAGATAATAACTTTATTTTCTTTAGATATAAATCCAGCAGTGGAATTGCTGGATCATATAATAGTTCTAGTTCTAATTTCTTGGGGAAATTCCATACTGTTTTCTGTAGTAGTAACACCAGTTTACAGTCTCATCAACAGTGTACAAGGATTCCCTTTCTACACATCTTCACCAGCATTGGTCATCTCCTGTCTTTTTAATAATAGACATCCTAACAGGTGTAAGTTGCTATTTTGTTGTAGTTTTCATTAGTATTCCTCTGATAATTAATGATGTTGAGCATCTTTTTATGTACCCATTGGCCATTTTTATGTCTTTGAAAAAATGCCTATTTAGGTTTTCTGTCCATTTTGAAATGGGCTATTTAGGTTTTTTTTTTTCTCTTAAGTTGTATGAGTCCCTTCAATATTTTGAATATAAACCCTAATAGATTATGTAGTTTGCAAATATTTTCTCTCATTCCATAGGTTGCCTTTTCACTTTGTTGGTGGTTTCCTTTGCTGTGCCGAAGCTTTTTAGTTTGATGTGGTCTCACTTGTTTATTTTTGGTTTTGTTGCCTTTGCTTTCAGTGTCAAATCCAAAAAAACCCTTGCCATGACCAATGTCAGGAAATTACCACCTGTTTTCTTCTAGGAATATAATGGTTTCATCTCTTATATTCAAGTCTTTAATCTATTTTTAGTTGATTTTTGTGTATGGTGAAAGCTAAGAGTCCAGGTTCATTTGTTTATTTCATTTCTTGTGACTATACAGTTTCCAAACACCATTTATTGAAGAGACTGTCTTTTTCCCATTGCATATTGGGGTCCTTTGTTGAAAACTAATTGACCATGTGGGTTTACTTCGGAGCTCTTCTGTTCCATTAATCTATATGTCTGTTTTATGCCAATACTATTTTTATTACTATAGCTTTGTAACATCGTTTTAAATATTACTCAGCCATAGAAAAGATGAACTATTGCCATTTTTAACAAAATGGATCTCGAGATTATCAGGCTAAGCAAAATAAGTCAGACACAAAGTCGAGAACCATATGATTTCACTCATATATAGGTTATAAAACTCAAAGCAACAAGCAAACAAGACAAACTAACAAAAACTCATTGACACAGACAATAGTTTAATGGTTACAAGAGGGAAGGGGAGGTAGGTAAGGGTAAAAGGGGTCAAATATATGGTGACAGAGGAGATTTAACTTTGGCTGGTGAATACACATTACAATATATATTATATATATGACGTATTATTGAACTGTACACTTGAAAGCTATATAATTTTATTAACCAATGTCATCCCAATAAGTTTAATTTTAGAAAATCAGGAAGTGTGATGGCTCCAGCTTTACTCTTCCTTCTCAAAAAAAAATTAACTATCTTGCAAGTTATATGTTTAAAATTTTTTAGTGGTTAGTCCTACATTTTAATGTTCTTAGTTGATTTAATAATGCTTTAAATCTAGCTCTATCTACAATGTTATCATTGTCTAGTATTTAATTCTAACACATTTTTAACTTACTATTATTATTTATTATTTTATTTACCTCCAATCTTAAGTGACAGGTTAGCTAGAATAGTTCCATAGGTTGACATGATATTTAAAGAGATTTATTGAAATCTGAAGATATTTTATTACTGTTTGACCAAAAGTCTGATATACTTTATTTATATTTTTCCTTTTAATCTAATATGTCTTTCGTTTCTGGTTTCCATTAAAATTTATCTTCTTGTTCTCAGTCTTTTGTAGTTTTCCTAAGATACATAGAGTTTCTTTCTTCTTAACTTACTTTGGCTTCATTTTATATTATTTACCAATCACTTTGGTTCTAGCATGGATTTAGGGATATAATGCAAGCTCAGTGGTTATATATTAATCTGCTGATCCTGGAGCCTCCAACTCTGCCATGCAATAAGCAACTCTTAGTTTTGTGCTTTGTATTTTACATTAAAAAATAACATAAACAATAACATACTTAATTTTATCTGGCATATTCTGAATCTGATATGTAATTTGAACAAACAGGATTTCTTTATATGTAACAGACTTTTATTTTTTTACCATTAAAGAGTTATTGTTTAATCTTATTACTACTGTTTATAAGTAATACAAGCAAAATTTCTTTCAAAAAATTTGGCTTATTCTTTTACCATAAAAATATAAGTTAATCGTTATGGCGTGAAAATCAAGCCTTTTGCAATTTTGTGTTACTCACAGCTATATCCATTTGTGACTATAGTTAAAAAGAAAAAAGAAAAGAAAAAGAAATCCTGTAAAATCATATCCATGGAGAAAGTGCAGTTTTCTAACTTCCATTTAAAATTTCCCCAAGAGAGCAGGCAATCCCTTCACAGACTTGAATAGAGAAGGAGTTTGATCACAAAGCCATGAATTCTCTTCCTGATTGCTGTTTGGCCTGAAGGTTTACTGGAAGCATCACCATCCTAGTTAGACTGTTTTCCAGCTTTTCAATGTGCTAAAGTATGATTGTATTATGTGTTGACCCTGATTTATGTTGAAAACCCAGAAACATTTTTTCCAGAAGAAGTGCTTTGTGTATGTGTGAGCCTTTAAGTCCTGGCCCCATCTGAGAGTTGACTGGCTCACCTCAGTGTACTGTTCATTTATTCAGATGGCTGGACTCTAAAGGAGGAATCTCTAAATATCCAGTGGTATTTCAGTGAAATAAATATCATGAAGCAGATACGGGTTATTTAAAATGTATCACTATGATGTAATATGTCAATGCTCAATTATACATTTGCATGCACCTTAAAAAATTCTGTCTCGAGAGAACAACTGATTGTCATAATACTGCATTTCAATTAAACCCACATCCTAGGCATTCTGAGTTCCAAATTCCTAAAACCCTCAAGTTAATGTGTTCCATGTTGTGGGGTTAATTTACATAACGTTCTGGAGCTCCTGCTGCACTGTTTCAAATCTTGGTAGCTTTGATATTCTCCATAGTGCTATACACAAATATTATAAACTAGTTTTCACAGAGACAAGTTATGATTATCAGCAGGAATTAGTTTTATATAGTGATCTCTAACCATATTGTACCGTAACATTACCCAGACCCCCTTATTTTTGAACTTCATTTTGCAGTCCCTATAAAACACATCTGTTCCACTGTGTGTGTGTTTTGAAAATTTAATGTTCTAATACCATTCCGACTGACCCGGACACTGAACTCATGTGGGAGAAATCCGGTCCACAACCCAAGTTGTACAGAGTCTTTGGGTCTTATGGGAGTTTGTAACTCACTTTACCATAGCAAAGAAAAAATATAAAGATAAAAAGAAAAAAAGAAGAAAAATAACATTTCTAAATGTGTGTGCTTTCTTCTGATAAGAGCATAGAAAAATTCAGTCAATTATAATGCCATTTAGTCAGTGTTCATTCTGGTGAAATTTGCAAGGGTGAATTACGGTAGTCATCTCATTCCAGAATTCTGTAGTTTCTCTACATAACTCCTGAGTCTTAGCAAAGAGCATCTCTGTATCAAATACTCTGTAGTGCTCTGGTTTATTGCAGAGGATCATAATTAAGTGAAGAAAAAATATACTATTCAAATCTAAAATTAGTTTATTTGTAACAGAAAATTTTGATAAATCACATTTTTTGTAACATAATTTATGTTCAATTTATTCATTTGAATGTTTGAAATATAACTGTTGCCTGCACATGTCTTATAAGGTCATTGCTATCAAACACAAATTTAAAAATAGCAATGAATACAGAAAGCTAGAGCAGTTAAAACATCATTTTAAAACAAATGTTTATGTCAAAGAAGACAAACTAAATATTCTCTTCTTTATTAAGATAAAGTGAAGTGACATCGGAGGTGTATATAAGCTACTCTCAGAATTTGGAACTTACTTCTAACTCCACGATGTTGTGTGACCCTCACGAAAGCAAAAACATCCATTTAACATATACTAGAGCAACAGAGCCTCAATATTAAAAATAAAGAGTAAACCCTAGAGATAGGCAGAAACGATGTTGAGCTCATCATTCGTTTCTTTTCCTTTTCGGTTTCTGTTTGTTTGTTTGTTTTACCAAGTTTGCTCTTTAACCTACAAGCAAGATCAGTTTAAATTGTCAGACATCCAGATATCTATACAGAGATTTCCTTTGGTTACTTTCCTCAGTCTAGCACAACGGTTCTCAAACTTAAGTGTGTGAAAGAATTGCCATAAAGGGTTTGTATACACAAAACCACGTGTATTATACTATAGGAGTTATTTAAGGGATTTTCTAGGGTAATTTAATTCTGGACAATTTTCGTCGCATGTGCTCACTTCATAAGCTAACCAAGGAGGTTCCACTTGCCCTTACTTATTTATGAGAATTATTAACACATTTCCCTGGAATCCGTAAAATATCACTTTTGACATAATTATAAACACATTTTCAGCTACAAGGACACTGTCTGAAAACTCATACTATATTAAAGTATAATTTTTACCTTATTCAATATTGCATATTGGTTACAAGTTTCCCCCAGAGTTTTTCATTATAATTGTTTTTAAGTATCCTAGTAATAATCTCCCTCCTCCACCCTTTCTTTCTTCTTTCTCATTGGAGAGGGAAATAATCTATAATAAATTCTGAACAAGATAAAAACAGTTTGAAAGTTTTATTTTTGTAACTTGGCCTAGATAATACATTAATGGCCAAACTATATTTCTTTCGCCCCCAGTTTTATTGAGGTAAAGTTGTATTTCTTGAACTATAAAATGCAAGCAAGATAGTTTCCTTCTGAAGTTTTTATTGTCCTTAAAACTCATTATTATTTACTAAGAACTATCAAAATTTTCCATTACTTGTTTTTATGTCAGTATATGCCTCTGTGAAGTTTTTTTTGAATCAATGCTGCTGGTACTTCTCTATATCTTTTGGATGATGCCTGCTAAGCTATTATTTCAAAGATGAACTTGGCATATCTTAACTTTTTAAATTTCAGGCAACAGAGTGCTGGGAGGCCAGCTTATATCCAAGGAGAAGATATTTTCCATTATATTGCTCCGAGTTCCCCTAGAATAATGTCTGTGTAAAAATAATTTTAAATGTAATGTGAGATAGAAATAGGAAATTTAATGTAACATAAAATATCAAAACAATAGTTTAGTAATGGGGGGAAGAGAGGTTCATTAGAAATTATTATTTACTCCATATTTTTGTGTCATAAACAAAAAATTGAAATAAAAGTCATTGTAGGGCCCTAGAAAATATACTGGTATTGTAAAAACTCAAGAACATTGAACTCCATGCTCTTACACAATGAGGTACAAAACAGAAATATTTCAAACAACAATCTATGTATAATTGTACTTACCTACTAAAATCTTATCCTACTTTGTAGGAGAATTGTATATTCCCAGCAATAATTACATATCCACAGCTTTAAAAGCATCATTTTAACATATGACTATCAATGAAAAAGAACTGGAATTGGTAAAATCTCTCATATTCCATATTCTACTTATAATTCATAAATCCTTATCCATCAATCTCTCTTTCACTTTATGTTTATTGAATCTTTTTAGCAAGACAAGTATCAAACTTTAATAGCCTATCTTATATCTTGATAGCACTTTACAATTTTAAAAATTTGAGTCGGTATTTACCATAATCTTGTAAAAAAAAATAAGAAAACTAATATCCCCATTTTATAGAGGCAGAAACTGAAATTCTAACTAATGTCCCGAGGCAAAATAACTTGTGCCGAGTTAGGATAACCTAATCTTATTTCTTTCCCAGAGTTCTTCCGGTTTAGCTAGGGTTATTTTATGTCCCAAATTTATTTCAACATGTATATGGTTTATCATTCTTAGTCTATTCACTAATTTACCAATGATACTCAGATTTCCCATCAATAGCTTTATTTTTGAATTGTTAGTTGATCACTTTACCAAAACTATTTTTCAAGAATAAGTTGAAAAGTATTCCCTCTGCTGCATTTATTCAGTAACTTTTGTTATTTGAAAGAGTCCAACTAAAAACCCATATCAAACAATATATACCACTGTCTTAGAGGAAAGAGCATTATGGAAAAAACAATAGATATACTGAAGAAAACTGGCATAGCCAAGATCATTTTTGTGAATCACTGAGGTAAAAATAAATGAGGATCTTAAGATAAAAAATTAAATGTAATTCTGTTCTTGGTGACAAGAAATCACTTTGTTATGCAAAAAATTGAACAACGACTTAGAAATATAGATTACCGAAGCTCCAATTAAGTTCTTAGGATGTTTATGTAGATTCTTAATCTAATGTGTCAAATATAGAAAACATTAAAAAATAACAAACCTGCATTTGTGATGTATGAGTTATTTAAATTTTTCAGTTTTCAAATATCATGCTCAGATCCAAAAAGTCGATATATGTATTTTTAAGCAGAAAATATTCATCTTCATTAAAGAGTATAAATGGATTTTCTCTAGGTTTCCAGACCTGATATTAATGTAAACAGAAAACCTTATGTAATATTTCATTCATATACTTACGTGGGTATTTTACATATATTAAGAGTTTAAACAGTATTTTTAAATATATGTGAATAAAAAGGAAAATTTACTATAATGTAAATAGATAATGCAACATCTGATTGTTTTTTGTCTGGGTTGTGGAAAAAATAAGTCATCAAGTGAATTAAGTGTACA
Source organism: Pteropus medius (assembly GCF_902729225.1). Lineage (NCBI taxonomy): Eukaryota > Metazoa > Chordata > Mammalia > Chiroptera > Pteropodidae > Pteropus > Pteropus medius. The sequence continues at coordinate 5,286,695 of NW_024342467.1, read as the reverse complement.
TTTTGATCTCATAGTTTTATAAAGGAAAAAAATATATATCCTTACCCCTGAAATGTGGAAACTTCATCTTTCCAATTCTCTTTGTATAATTCAAGCTCTTTTCCAGCAATGCATTATATCATGTTTCCTTTAATAATCTTTGTTTTCTTATTAAAGCCATTCTTCTTATTATTATTATCATCATCATCATCATCAACATCATCATCGTCATCATTGTCATTATCATTATTTGGAGCAGAGGAGATATAGGGTGTTGGTACAGGCTCACACATTTTTTATAGCTTAAAAGCTAGAAAATATGCTCTTTGAATGTTTGTAGTGTTTATGTAATCAGTACCTGCATTGCCAATGCTTATTGAAAACAGCTGGGTGCCTGCTGCCTGCCTCTCCCTTTGTTGGAATTATTGCCAGAACAGGTAGTCAAAAATGGAAAGTAAGGGAAAATTTAGGCATCTGGGGTGTCTCTCAGGAAAGCAGCTGTGGCTTCCTTAGGAAGCAGTCATTGTTCCCATCAGCCAAGACTCTGTATACCCTTGGGTCTAGTTCTGGCATGGCTGGCCTAGTAGGATGCAGTTTATGACTTAAGACTTACGCGAGAAACCATTTGGGCAGCCCCATCTCTGGCAGAACACTGAGAGAAATCCCTCAAGCTGCAAGCCATATGTGGGCCGTTGGCCTTCTGTTTAGCCTACTCTGGGAGGTTCCCATTTACTGGGGTTCTAATCATCCCTTTGACACAATAAAAACAATACAAAGTGATCTTTTCAAAACATATCTTTCCAAGATATATTGTCCTGTTTTTAAAACCAGACATCACTATTATTTCTGTAAACATGGCATTTTTTTTTCCTTAAAATGAACTCGTTTTTAAGAGATTTGCTTCCTAGATAGCAGGCAAGTATAAGGAATTTTTTTTTAATAGCACACTAAAAGTCCTGGGTTAGCAGTATTGAATGGTATTCTGCACTTGTAAACATATGCTCTTCTAGATGTAAATTTTTGTATATCAAATGTTAAAAGTTCTTATCCACGTGAGATGATCTAAGTGCTTGATTTATGTTAGAGAGATGCCAGGAGCCTGCCTGCTTTTGTTATGTAGGATACACTGAAAATCAGTATGATCTTGTGATGGAATTGCTTGGCAGTGACTGCCACTCATTGACCATAACAATGGCATTGTGGTAGATTAGAATTGAACAGTTTTCTTGATAATTTTAGTTGAAACAAAACTCCGATTTTATAAATAACTGCTTTAAATTTCAGTTGTCAAAAAAAAAATGGATATCAGAAAGGCATAGTACTTTTAATATTAGATTACATATCATGTTTTTCATTATTACAAAGAATTCTGTTAGGACATGTAAGGACCATAATTAATCCAGCAATATTTTATTCAAATATCTTTAGTTTCAAAACATACTAAATTTTGTGCCAGTGTTAGACACACTCAGTAAAACTAAGTGAAATTTTATTTCTAGATGTAGTCAGAACTTGTCTGCAGAAATATAAAAGTTAAAAAAAATAAATTTGATGAACTCTAAAATGTACTGAACTCTCTTACGTTTCAAAAAATGTACAGTCAGTTTTTAGGGCAAGAGATCAGGTTATTTTCAATCATTTGCCCATCACTAATTTTAATAAATAAAAAAGTCTCAGCATCAAACTATGTGATGGTCATTGAGTGACTTCTTATTTTTTCTACTCTCATTTTATCCTCAACTTTATAAAAACTAAAACACATTTTTCTTAAAATTTTTAATTACTCTGATTTTTTTTCTTCTCACATTCAATAGCAAAGAACCTGAGATGTTAACTACAAAAGAAAGATTATGAGTAAAAAGATTCTTTCCATAATGTACACCTTTCCTAAAATATTTTTCCCAACATAATGATCCACAGTCACTCTAGCATTCATTCCGACAAGTGATATTTGGTTCTTTATCAATTTAACCTTATTGAAACTTTATTTCTATGTCTCCATATTCCTTTCTCTCCTGTAGTTCAAGAAAAACATTCTAAAAAGTCTTACCTTTCTATGACATTAAGAACTTCAATGATTAGAAAAATATAAAGGTAGGCCTCAGTTTTGACAAGCCACATATTCTAATCATCCAATGAACAGAAATCATATCTAATCGACTTTGATCATCTCTTTAATTTTTCTTTATGTATTCATTGTGGTAAGTTAGGCATTCTTTGTACCTATTCTTTTGAAAACCTTCAAGCTAAAATTTCATCATCATCATCATCATCATCATCATCATCTGGAAAAAAAACTGAGAAGAAACCTGGATATAGAGAGTGTATATATTAAAATATTTAGAAATTTTCAAGGAAATTGATATAAATCTAAAATGTATCACTATAAACTCATATATCTATAAAAACACTTTATTCATAACTTTGAATTCAAAGATGTAAAATGTTTGTTTTGGGGGAATGTAGCATCTATTTTCACTTTATGCTAATTATGATCTATACAACTTCCACCAGATGGGTTTGCATGCACAGTAGCTAATTCATCAACTGTCAAGTACATTCTCTAAATTGTAGATAGGTTTTGGAGACCTCAAAGTGATCTCAGATCTTCTTACTAATATTTATTCTTTTCAAATGTTATCATGATAGCTCAAATGTAGTATTGATAAACAATAGTATATTTTTAGGAATATTGTTGAGAAAGATATACACTCTTGAGCAGTTTAGATTTTTAGAAATGAATAAATTTTTGTACGTAATAAGAGGTAATCATTTCTAGGAAACTGAAGAAATGGTTGCAATAAAGTTTCTATATTTGTTGTCTAAATTAACATAGTACTTTTTTGTCAGTAAAATTATGAAAGTCCTTTGCCCCCAATGAATCGTAAAATAATATCAGATTTTTCAGGTTTCAGAGTTCAACTGAATTACTTAAAAACTTTGTTCTAATGTTTATTTTATGTTTATTTTCTTTAAAAAATATGATGTGGTATGTTTAGTATATTCTGTTGTTTAAAATTTAGTATCATAGATAATGATTAAGAAAAATGTTTTTTTCAAATAAGTTACTGTTATCACATGGATATTCACATAAACTTTCTTTTTACATATTTTTTTCCTTACTGAAGAATATATATACATATATACTAATTTAAAATAATAATATTGATTTAAAATCTACATAGTAATAAATCTTTATAAGACCACATATTAAACAAGCTATAATTGTATCTGCTCTTGAATAGGGTATAGAAATAAACAGAGAGAGAACATAAGCCTTCCTATAGGTTCAGTGACTGGAAATTATTTCTCTTAAGGCTTTTATTTGTTTGTCTGCATATGACTCTTGGTATTTCAGTCATATGTAGGATATACTGGAAGTAAAATCAATTATTCCCAATATCTTTTGAGTTGGCATTTATCAAATTGTTTTCTTGCAAAATTCTAGGGGAAAATATTTATCATTACCTAATATCTTTCTAATGTTTTCACTTCAGAAAGACCTTCAGTACATGGCTCCAATTTCTGTTCTAGTTTTATTGGTGTTTATTATTTTTCATTAATAGAAAATAGAAACATTTTGTAAGAATTCAGATTTAATCTCTTTTAAATTCTTTTAAAGATTTTTTTGGGGGGAATACTCAACTGAATTTTTTTAAATAAATTTATTGGGGTGACATTGGTTCATAACATTATATAGGTTTGAAGTATAAATTCAGTAATACATCATCTGTATACTGCATTGTGTATTCACCACCCCAAGTCAAATCTCCTTCCATCACCATATATTTGACCCCCTTTATCCTTATCTACCTCCCTTCCCTCCTTTTTCTCTGGTAATCACTAAACTGTTTTCTGTATCTATGTCTTGCTTGTTGTTTTCAGTTTTATATTTCGCATATGAGTGAAAAGATATGGTTCTCAACTTTTTCTGTATGATTTATAATCTTAGGATTCATCCTGAGATTGTAGTCTCAGGATGCTGTCACAAATGGCAGTATTTCATCTTTTCTTATGACTGAGTAATATTCCATTGTATATATGTACCACCTCTTTATCCAGTCATCTATTGAAGGGCACTTCGGTTGTTTCAGTACCTTAGCCCTGTGAACAATGCTGCAATGAACACAGCAGACAATAGTCATCTCTAAAAGGACAAAATATTATGTTAAAAAGTATGTTTAACAAAGAATTGGTTTTATTTTTCTTCAAATAATTTTATAAAAACTTTTGTGTGTTTAATGTGTCTCCTTTAAAATAAATTGTTGCTGTTGTGGTTGTTATAGTTGTGTTAAATAGGCAGTTAACTAGTACTTTAGGAACCTCATCAATGTTGGAGAAATAATTTTTAGGTAAAAATATATTCTTCCATTTATAGACAAGGTATTATTTGTTAGGGATACAAAAAGGGACATCCATCCCAAGAGAATTTACACAAGGGAGTAAATGGTAATGTGTTTTTTAATTATTCAAAGTGATTAAGTCTCAAATCTTCACAAAAATGCTATTTTGTATTTAAAATATTTCCAGTTTCTCCCTTTGCAAGAAATTTACCCATTCTTTACAAAATGACAGTTTTTCTGACTTGTTTGTTCAATTTTTAGTGCTTTAGTATACATAATTATATTGCCACTATGGATAGGCATAAAATTAAATGAGGTATATCTCAATGAGTGTTTACCATGTCACTATTTGTACCAATAAATACATGTTTGAGAATCAAAATAAATTTAAGGTATTACAGAGATTTTATTTCTCTTGTGGGTAATCTTTCTTCAAGTACATTAAAGCTTTCATTTTATTTACAAGTTTATCTAATGATTAAATGATTTGAGAAGTATGGGATGTTGCTAGCTAGTTCTAATAAAAATTGTCTTTAACTCAAGGTGATATTTGATTTTCTTTGCTCATCAGGTCATTTATTATTAAACATAGTAGGTGGATTTAAACCAAGAGAGACCAACATGTACATAGGTGTAAGAACAATTCACTAGCTTTATAATTTAAGAGTGGCAGTTTGAGGAGATGCCACATGCACACAAATACCTCTTCTTCAGTTGTTCTCTCTCCTTTAAGATCAGATGCCTGATGTGCTTGTGAATAGAACCATTTTTATAGAACCATTTTTAATAAAGCCTCTTCAAATATAGTTATAATAAGGAAGACCAGAAGAATAACACATTGGTTCTCACTGGTGTTTTAGTATGGATTAGTAGCTCAGATTAGCCACCTGCCAATTGGTGAACTTTCTGAAAAGGGGTTGAAGAAATGTGGAGAGCATCTGCACAGGCCAAAGTTCAGGCATCAGAGTCAAGGGCCCTGGGAAGTCAAGGAAATAGCCTGAAGACGAGGTCCACTAATGATGTGTTAGTGCAAGGAGGGCTTGACACCAAGGGTGAACTTCCTCTGTTTCGTATTTTGAATCCAGCTGTTAAAAATACAGAACTTGCCCAGATTTGGATAAAATAAGTGTTCATTGAGTTTGTACATATCCAGAACCATCCTATCTGTAGATTAGAGAAGAATATTGCAAAAAGCCCACTCTGGTTATCATTTATTCTTACACTTACCTAAGCCGTAATTCTCCTATCTTCATTTAACAAATAGTTGATTGAGAAATGTGTTAATTAATGAATCTCAAGTGATACTTTTAATCTAATCAACTGTGGAAAACTAAAATGGTTTAATATGAAAATCGAGAGAAAGATTGGACATAGTAAAATGAAAACTGGAATTACTACAATAACCAAGTGGTTATATTGAGCCCATGTCCATTCTGCAGCTTAAAATATACTTTATATATATATATATAAAGTATATTTATATAATACACATAATATACACAGATATATATCCAAAAATATAAAAGCAAATCTGATTTTCCTACTTATATTCTAATGAAACACAGTTATTATTTCAAAGTTATACATATTTTGAGAAGGACACGTTCTTATATATAATTTCTATGCCCCTGTGCCAATCTGAATTTCATTATATATAAAAGCTCTATGCTTAAATATTGATTATGAAAAGGTCTCAGAAACCAAGCATTTTCTGACTCAAAAATCACCACACAAGTGCAGGTGATGACTGAAAAAGAAAATTAATTTGCTATTGATGTTCATATTTATGGAACTGACTTGTAAAGATGTGCAGTTTGATTTTCTGGAGGATCCTAAACAAAAAATCATCATCTCAGGTGATAATTTGTAGGTTGAGATTTCTTGGTAAACCACGTAGAGTCTGAGTTCCCATTGCCTCATCAGCAAACTAGATACCAATCCTCCATGGTTTCTCATAAGAATTAGATGTTACAATCTTGTAAAGTTACCTAGGATAATACCTAGCGTAAGCGAGGGTCTCACCATGCATTAATGTAAACCTGAATCTGACCCCTAGGCTTCATCAGCTTTCCCCTCCTCCCCCATCTATTTGGAGGGATAATACAGTGGGGCTTAGAAAAAAATAAACCGAGAAACAAAATTACAAAGTGTGCAACATTACATTTGTTTGGTAAGAAACTAAAAGCATTTTAGAAAATCGGAAAAGACAATCTTTGTGTTCTAGTCAGGGTGAGGCCCTAAAGGAAATAACAATTACAAGTTCAAAAGGGAAAAGATTTAATTGTGAAGTGACAGATTAACAACAAAAGCATGAACTAGAATTGAAATCTGTTTCATTCTCTTGTTAGATCAGAGGTTCTTAATATTTCTGGGATCCCAGATGAAAGTGTAGATCACCAAGGGGGTAGGAAGTGAGGAAGAGAAGAATTACGACATAATCACAAAATTTGACATACAGTATTAGAGGTTTCATTGAAATCATTCTCTCTAGCCTTCACTCATGGAAATAATCTTTGTGAACCTAGACACTAGATTCAAAACCAATTAAAAACTTCTATTGCCAAATATATTTCAGATTCCAGTACCATGCACAACATACGTTATCTATTAGCTGCTCAATGAATATTATGAATCCAAATTAAACTATTTATCCTGATATTATAGATTTATCATCTCTGTTCCACTTGAAAGTTGTCTTAAAAGCTATCCCTCTGTCAGCATTAACCCATCTTTACAGACAAATGTAATTCAGTGCACATCTAAGGCCTTTCACAAATACTTCCCAATCTTGGTATTATTTTACCTGGCACCATCATGAGAAATCCCATGAAGTCATTTTTCTTGAATTACAGTCAAAAGAAACATAATCAAAACCAGACTTGAAATATATTGTATTTGATTTCTGAGGTAACTCCAAATGTTAATATTATTCTTGACTTCTGCTTCAATATAACCGTTGATTTTATTTGGGGTAATTCTTTTTTTTCCTATTGTGGATGTTATAGGCTGAAAGGAATGTATGGATTTAAAGAAAACTATCAGATTGGCTAATGTAAAGAATAGTCATTCTCTAGGAAAAAAACAGAAGGTTCAACCTATAAAATCTAAATATCAACGTTTAGGAGGTTTTTTGTTGTTGACGATGATGATGATGTTGTTATCCATGTTTGATCTTTAATAAAAAAAATTACCGTAATTCAGAGTATTTTTTGTGAATTAGTGGCTGGCCTCAGTTAATGGCCTCAGCTTCACTTTATTCCATCACCCCAGAACATTCTCCATGCTCCCTTCTTATTACTTAAATGTGTTCTTTTGTATATATTTATGGATCTTTCAGAGATAGCGATCTTATTCCTGGGGAGAAGTAATTGGTCATATTTAAATAGTTTGAAGAGGAAGTTTGCACAATAAAATAAATGTGGAGAAATTCTTGCACAATTCTTCCAATCACTCCTGCTGTTTGGGCATCCTGCTTCATCATCAGTGTACTAATAATACGTAAAATGGAGATCATATAAGCAATCCCATAGCCTGATTTTGGTGCATAGGTAAGAGTAAGGAGAAGAAGTAGCTTAGGAAGGATCTCACAGGGTAAAGACTAATGCCTGGATTTTGACTCAAGAGAATTAGACAATGTGCATTATGGCATTTTGATTAATTGTTACCAAGGGTGACTGGGTAGTTCTTATTAGGATCATTAGAAATCAAGAGTTTTATTGGACTAATTTTTGGTTATTTATTGGGAATGTGTGGTATTACTTGAAAGTAAATAATAAACTCAATAAACTCTTATTACTGCTTATTATGACTTAGTTGTCTCTTCAGTTTTAAGGAGAATTGCAGTTACATTTTTTATATCTGATAAAATTAAAAGACTAAGAAGGTAAGTCAGCAATAATGTTTAGAATTTAACAAATATCGGGTGAAGTTCATCATATGCTAGATCACATTGCCTCAGAGAGAAATTATTCTTTAATAATGTTTTTATTTCTCCTTTTCCATTTCTTAAACTATATAAACAATGAGATCATTTAATACAATACATACAACATGCAGTATACCCAAATGCCAGAAGAAATTTCTGATTTATTCAATATTTAGCTTACATAGCCCCATCCCTATAAATGACCCAGATTTGTGAGTGTTAAATAAATAAAAAGTCATGGAAACAAAACTTTTTACTCCCACTCCTGTCTTAACATAACATGTTTTAAGCTGGGTTAGCTAAATTCTATCAGTGAACAACTGCTACATTCAATTTGAATTATTTAACTGTCTAAAATATTTATATTTACTTTCTCCATATTATTAACTCAGTTGAATGAAAATATTGATTCAGTTTTAATTGTTTTTCCTCTTTGTGTTTTATTTCTTCAGATTTTTTTTTCCATCTGTATTACTTTCTGGGGAATAAGAAGCATGAAACAACTTGCCTCTGGCCTTTGGAAATAAGTTTGTATGCATTTCTCTTGCTTTAATTAGTTGTCTACAGCCACAGTATATTGCTACTGACTATAAAAAACAATTATATAATAATTATATAAACCATTTATTTAATGAAAGGTAAATATACCTATTTATTCTCGATTGATTTCTACATTTATTATTTTCTATTAAAATTAAAGTCAGTTGCAGTCACTTTCCTTTATTGCTATGACTGAGAACAAATTATTTCAAATAAATGATGTTCTATCCACTGATAGCATCTAAGCCAATGAGAATAAAAGGGAGAAAACTTTAAAATAATAAAAAGAATGATTCCGTTTGTATCAATTTGACAATATTTCCTTTGCTGTTTGCTAAAATAGTATTTATGTTATGTGCTATTGAGTTGGCTTCAACTCCTATCCACCATGTCCTGTCCTCAACAGCCCTGCTCAGCTCCTGTAGACTCGTGCCTATGACTTCTTGTACAGAGTCAATCTGTCTCAGATTTGGTCTTCTTTTCCTGCTGCCTTCTATTTTTCCCCAAAGTATTATCTTTTCCAAAGAACCCTGCCTTCTCATGACGTGCTCAAAGTAGGACAGCTTCGGTTCTGTCATTTTTGCCTCCAGAGATGTTTCAGGCTTAATTTGCTCTAGGACCCACTTGTTCATGTTTCTGTCAGCCCAGGGTATCTATAGAGCTCTCCTCTGGCCTCATATTTCAAAAGGATCATTGTCTTTCCTATCAGCCTTCTTCACTGTCTAACTTTCACATTCACACACAGTAATTGGTAATAATAGGGTGTGGATGATCTTAGCTTTGGTCTGTCACGACACATCTTTGCTCTCGTTTATCTTTTCTAATTCTTCCATTGCTATCCTGAGTCTCAGCCTTCTCTCGGTTTCTTGGCTGCAGTTTCCATTTGAATTGATGACTGAAACAAAGCAAGCAAAATCTTTAACAATACTGATGTTTTCATTGTCTATTTTAAAGTCGTATATTTTTTCCATAGTCATGATTTTTGTCATCTTAATGGTTAAATGCGATTTTGCCTTGGCACTTTCTTCTTTCATCAGAAGGCATTTCAGATCATTACTACTTTCTGCCAGCAAGATGGTGTTATCTGCAAATCTTGTTATTGATATTTCTTCCACCAATTTTCACTCCTCCTTCCTCTGAATCTATCCCAGTTTTTCATGTAATATGTTCTAAGTACAGATTAAACAAATAGGGAGATAAAATGCACCGTAGTCTGACATCTTTGCTATATGACACCATTCCGCTAAAAATGTGCTTAGATACATGTCATCATAAAAAAAAATGCATTACATTAGTTGCTCGACCAAGATTATATTTACCTTAAAAAACCACATAACCTAAGGAGCTGCATTACAGAAAAAGACATTGCTGAAATGAAAATGAATAGAATTTGTCAGAATTAGTTTATTCAACAGATTAATTTGTGATACATATGTCTAATATGTTTGGTCAATTTGTTTTGGCAGATTGAGGATCATGCAGTGATTCTGTGTTATTTTAAATTGTCACTATAATGTTAATAAAAAGCTCTAAATAAAATCGCCCCAGGCATTGCGTGTATATTATTCATTGGGGTTATAAAAATCTTCCAAGTGTTTTATTATGAGGGAACTGACAGGGATAAGCAGAATAAGGTTCAAAGGGGGAAAGACTGAAAATGGTTGAATTTTTTTCTTCCCTTCTTTCACTATTTCTTAGATTTAAAGTTATAATTTAAGTGATCAAAGTTACAAGCACTAAATCAATTAATGTTGTCCCTCATTGAGCTTTGCCTTTATTCGTTGCCAGATTAAAAACACCAATTAGTTGGTTAACTTCATTTTAAACATTTTATTTAATCTTCGAACAGGGGAAAAAATGTAGAACTATTAAAAGAATCAGACTGCAGGTTTCTGTGTAGACTCATGACACAGAATTGAAGCACATTTATTTTTCAAACTGGAAATGCAGAGGAAGATTAAATTTTGCATATTGGAACAATTAACAAATTATCTCTCAAGCGTCAGAAGTAGGGACTTGGCTTTGCTTCTTTCATCTTTTTATACTTCTTAATTTAACACAGAATAGAGAGACTACTTAAGCCCATAACAAATATTAAACCCTACTTTTGTTCCTACCAATAGTTTTTGCTTGACTTCACATACACAGAATCACATTAAAGTGAGGGGGCCCTCTGCTTGCTTGAAACAGCTAAGTTTTTAGCCTAAAACTTCTGAATACTCATTTTCTACATCCTAAAGACTCTTTAGTCTATAGGTTACATCCTTCAGAAATGGCAGAGAGAAGTTTCACAAATCTTTAAAGTAGGTTTTTAGAATGAACTATATCAGAATAGTTTAATGGTTTCCCCATGTCATGTATAAATATGTATAAATACTTAAGTATATGTGAATTTATAGGCATGGCCTCAGAATGAGCTTAATAATGGAAATGAAGAATTCAAAAATGATGAAAGATACTTTTATGGTAAGGTTCAATTTTCCTTAAGTAAACTCAAATTTATCTGTTCTCTTTTTTCTCTCTCAGATACCTTTGCTGGTTATAAATGGTTTTCTTTTAGAAATGTAGACATTTTCAAGTTACAGATTTTCAAGCCTTTGAAAGTGGAAGTGATTCCCAAATAAGTCGTGTTCCCAGGTTCTGTGTGTTAACCAGGGCATTTTATTCTTCACCTTCAACCTTGCTAATTTTCCAGTCCAGTTTTCTCTTGCCAAGCACTAATAGTTGATGACAGATCATATAACTATTATTAATGTTGTAAATTGATCTTGAGTGATGCCATGTAATTTATGCTTACTCTTGACTGGAAGCACTTTAACTCTCTCATTCTTTCAAGAGGAAAAGCATTAAAAATGACTCATGAATTACTCACCACTTCTAATGGAGAGATGCAAACTGACTTTGCAAATAACTATGAAGATCCTCAGGTTTGTTAATCTACCATAAGGAAGGACAGAGAGAGGGAAGGAACATTTATTTATTGAGTAGTACTCGATTAGCATTATTTCATTTAGTTTCTAAAATGCTAGGAATTAAGTACTGCTAATATTTTACAGAAGAGAATTCTGAGGCTGACAGGGCTAAAAAAACTTGCTTAGGACTATGATACATAGCTGGTGGCTAAAATAAAAATTTTAACTCTGAAGTTTGACATCAAAGTTTCTCCATTCCATAATGTTAGATATTCAAGGCAAATCTTTAAAAGTATGTAGGCTCAGAAATGTAAGTTTGGGGTACTTCCTATTCAATATGATGCTCCAAAGTACAAAATAAAGTTTAGAGGATAAGTGCTTTAGTTATAGGATGGATTGGTTCACTAGGTGAATGAGTACAGAACTTCTAAACTTTCTAAGAACGATAAGGCTCTAGTTTTATTTATAGAACTGTCATATGTCTAAAATCTCATTCCTATACTTGATTTGTTAGAATTGCCTATTACTTTAGATCTATTTGTTGGGTCATTTACTTCCCTTTAATCTGTTCTTTCTAATTATTTTTATTCGACTTATTCTCATCATCTCATGGCCATGATATTCAGCAATGTGTGGATCTTTAATTGTGTACCTGAAATTCAGTTAATCACCAAAGTATATGAACCCTTGTTAAATTTAGCACTGCTAGTTTACATTATTGTTTATTAGAGATTCTCAAATTTCACTTTATTGGTAGTATACAATTCAATCATTCAATGTAGAATCTTTGATTTTAGTGAAAATCTTTCTAAGGTATACATGATGATGGACAGAAATGTGATTTATCAGGGAGAACAAAATTAGTTAGAAAATGAGCTCCCTTTTTTATGCTGCTTTCTCTATTGTTTTTTCACATTTGTAGCTTCCAGAATTCCAAGAAAAGACCAAAAACACAGAGGCTAGTTTGCCTTTCAGAATCTTAAAATATTTTTGATGCCATGACTTTCAGTAGCACTATGGAAGCAAGTAGCTCCATTTTTTAAATTTAACAGAAAATGTTCTATCTATTGTTAAAGTAGTTTTTCAAGTCTCCAGTCTGCCACCCTTTCTTCTCAATAAAGTAACAAATTAAACTCCTCTCTTCCCAAAGATTTTATTAGAGAAAGGTATTAGCCAAAGAAACAAATAAGCAAGCAAGCATTGATTTTCTTTTGTGGGTTGTGTCTTCCTTTGAAATTTCAGTCAAAATTTTTAACCATTCCAAAAATCTCAGTATCCATCAATCATAAATTCATTCCTTGGATGTCTTCTCCCTTCGTTTTAGCAGCAATGTATCCACAATTCTAACTTGTGTGTTTACATTACAGAAAACAAGAGAAGCAGATTTTACCTTTAGACATCGGGATTATCTGTGGATCTATTTAAAAATGTAAAGTCCTGGTAGGAACATTGGAATTCTAATTTAGTAAGAGCACAAGCCTCAAAACCCAGCCTGGTCATTGGTTGTCTCAAGTTCTTCATCAAAAAAAAAAAATGTGAGGAGGTGGGAGGGGGAAAATAAAAAAAAGTAAAATGTTAAAAAAAATATGTATCTATAGTATGAAAAATAAATAAATATACTGGCATTTAAAAAAAAAAAATGTGAGCACTGGACCTGACCCTGTCTTCGGCCCCTTATAACTCTGACCTTCCAATGAGCAGTTTATCCAAATTATTTCTATATTTTAAAGTAGTATAACTATATTTCTTTTAATACTATGATCAAATTTGGACTCAGATGAATAATGAATTCATGAGATTTTCTTTCAGAGTATGTTCTTTAGAATCAAGTCAATGAGGACAAACTTAGGAAGAAGACAAGGGAACTATTAAGGTATAGTACCCAAAATAAAATCTCCCTCATTCATTTAAGAATCCTAGAACTACTCACAAGTTCTAATTCTTATTTCTTAAACATGCTTCCCTTTCTATTATCTTGTCTTTACCCTCCGTGTTTTATTCTATTCCTTCCATTCCTCCTCCCTCCCTTATCTTTCCTACTACAGTTAAGTTAAAGCAGTTTTACACGAATTGTGGTCTACCTTCACTTCTGTGTGCTTATTACAGCCGCCACATTCCGATTTACTAGTTGATAAATTACTTCTTTGTCCTTCTTCTCACTCCTTTGGAGTGAAAAATCTCAGCTGGTTCCTTAATAAATATTTCCTCTGAAACTGAAAGCAAACAAAGCAACAGCTGTTCGCTGCACACACAGCCCTTGGAAACCCTGAGTACAGGTACCACATAAACAGCTTGGGAAATCCAGGTCATCAGATACGTGTGAGGTCCTGTGGAGAAGCAGGGAAAGTCCCAGAACACAAGAGGAACTGGCTGACTGTATCAGGAAAACATTCAGGTTTTAAATGTATTATTAATTATGAATGGTAAACAACACTTATTTAAGGAACTATTATAGTTTTCTTTTTTCCAGAAATATAAAGTATCAGCTTAAAAAATGCAACAAGAAATAGCCTTTCTGTCCTTACCTCTCTGTACGAGAATATATGAGAAGCAAAGATCAAATATAAAAGTTAACTTTATTTGGGTGTTTTGATCATTGAAAGTCATTGTCACATCTCTGTATCCTCAGGAGACTAGAGTGGGAAGTGCTGTAGGTGCTGCTGAGAGCAGAGAAGGTTGCCCCTTAACGTTTTATTGGCTGACAAATTCAGCCAGCAGTGATGCAGCACAAAGTTGAGCTTCCCTCCAGCTCACTGATGGAATAAAGGCTTTGAAAATTTTACAAAATGAGAACTTATTTTCAAAAAACAAATCCTAAAGAAATGACATTATCAGTTGTCATCTTTTCTCTTTTAGGAGGTCTTGTAAACCCCTATTTGTAAATCCCTTTAATAATGCAGGTCATTTTCCTCATGGCAGTTCTTACTACTCCCCTAATTCCTTGGAGAATTTCGCTGGTGGCTCACTGTAATTTTCTCCAGTACTCCTCTTGCCATAATTCTCAGTAATTCAATATCCGCATAAATGATCCTTCTAGTATCCTGGCATCTCAGTTCCTTGACTTCCTTGCCCCAGTGATTGCACCTTACGTAAGACGTGTGTCATTACCAATAGCTGCAATTCTGCCATAGTCTCAACTTCAAACATCCTGCTGCCTTAAAATAGACTCGTGGACATGGACAGTAGACTTGTGGTTACTGGAGGGTGTGTGAGAGGGGGGAGGTATTTGGGGTAAAAGGGGTCAAATATGTGGTGACTGTTGAATTGTACACTTGAAACTTATTGGATTTTGTTAATCAATGACACCATAATAATTTTATTTTTCAAAAATCCTGCTCTCTTACCTTTTTATCTTCTCTTTCCAGCTGAATACTTTTGATATTCCACCACCACCATTTGCCCTACCTACTGAGACAGTTCTACTACTTTTTCCATTGTCTCTTCCTTCCTTGAGTATTTATTTGCTTTCTCGGTTATTTGAATTTCACCATCAATCATTATAATAGCTCTTTTTGTGTTATTGACTCACAAAGAGGATTAAATCCAACTGTAGATTCCCTCTATGTCTGCACTCTTGTAGCTGAAGGTATGTAGAGAAAAACACGCCACCATGAAATTGCTCTCTTCTATTCATGATTACATACCTCAAGTGAGTTCTTGATTCCATCCAGCTATCACGTGACACTTTCCAGTCCTATTTATTCTCACGCTCTTTGACAACTGTTTCAGAGTCTTCAGATTTTCAACATGTCTTCAATCTTGGTTGATGACCTAGTTCCTTATTTTATTGAAAACAAAAAAAATAGAAACTATCAAGGAGAACTTTACCTAACACTATCATCCAAACCAATTCCTATTCATAAGCTGTTCCTGCTCTTAAAAAGGGCTAACCTCTGTGTCTGCATCCCAGTTACCATTCACCCTAGCTTACTCAGATATAGCTTCAGTTAGTCTCAGTTTTCTTCTGTCTACTGGATCATTCCCGTCAATATACAAAAGTACTGCTATTTTCCCCTAACTCGAAAAAAAGCTTTTACTTCATTTCTTCTTTGCTACCAGCTAACCTTACTTATTGCTATTACTTTACTTTAAATGTCCTTCAAAGAGTTGTCCATAATCACTGTTTCCAATCTTCTCTTTCCATTGTCCCTTGGACACACAGGAATTGCCCCCACCCCCATTGCTCTGCTGAAATTGTTCTTACAAAAGTCAGCACAAAGCCCATGTTGTTAAGTCCGATGGCCGGTTCATGGCCATTATTTTACTTGACTTCTCAGCAGCATTTGACATTGTTAACATACCATCTTCCTTAAAATACTTTCTTTTCTCAGTTTATAAGACAGCTTACTCATCCAATTTTTCTCTGAACTCATGGGCCCCTCCTGATGGATTTTTCTTATTTCCCCTTTCCCTAATCCTTCCGGTGTTCAGGTTAGAACTCAGTCCTTGAATATTCTTAATTGTCTATACTCACCCTCTAGATGTCATCAACCAGTCTCACAGTACTAACACCACCTGTAGGCTGAAAACCCCAAATGTGTATCTTTGGCCCATAATTCTCCCCTTAATTACAACCTTGTACGCTATTGACATTGCTTCTTCAATTATGGTAATAAACAACAACAACAACAACAACAAACTTACATAGTGCTTACTATGTGTCACACACTATTCTTTGTATTTTACATGTATTCACTCTTTTAATCCTCACAACAACTTATGAGGTAGATAGTATTATCCTCACTTTTCAGCTAGGAAAACTGAACAGAAGAAAGATTAAGCAATTTATAGGTCACACAACCAGTAATGGCACTACCGGGATTTGAACCTGAGCATTCTGTTTCCAGAATCTATACTGTCATCCCTTATAACTATGCTACACACCCTCTCAAATTAGACAATAAGGAATCTTCTTTATCTCTCATGCCTTACTCAACAAACCTCCAGCAATGTGTTGAATGGCCCTCAAAATATATTCATAACTTCATCGCATATTATATCTCTTCCACTTGTACCACTTTGGTTCAAGCCATTATGATTTCTTCTTACTATTATACTTCCTAATTTGTCTTGCCTTTCCTAACTTGCTTCCCTTTAGTCTATTTTCAGTATATAACCAGAATAATTCTGCTAAAGTATACCAATGTCATTCCTCTTCTTAAAACCCTCCAGTGGCTACTCGTTTCACACAGAGTAAAACTCAACCCCATACTATGACATGTAAGATCCTACATTGTCTTGCCTGTTCATGTTACTTCTCTGAATTCATCTCCTCCTGCCCTCACCTGTCATCCACTTCTCTCCAGTCACATTGGAGACCTCACCTTTCAGGTGTCCCTGACCTTGCCTTGAGAATTTATTCTCACTGTTTTATATGCCTGGAATGTCTTTCTCCAGATGTTTGTGTTGCAGGTTGAAATTATGTCCTCCCAGATTTATATTTATATCAAGTCCTAACCCCTTCTCACCCACTTAAAAATGTGACCTTATTTGGAAATAGGATTGTTGCAAATATAATTAGTTAAGATGAGGTTATAATGGAGTAGGGTGGGCCATAACCCAGTATGACTGGTATCCTTACAAAACGTGGAAATTTGGACAAACACACATAGACGGGGAGAATGTCATATTAACATGAAGGCAGAAAATGGGGTAATGTGTCTACCAAAGAACAAAATCTTACTATAGGTAAGTGCTAAAGATTGCCAGAAAACTAACAGAAACTAGAAGGGAAGCATGGAACATACTCTCCCTCACAGCTCTCAGAAGAAACCAACCTTGCTGACACCTTCGCCTTGGACTTCGAGCCATCAAAACTCTGAGACAATAAATTTCTGTTTAAGCCACCCAGCGTGTGGGGCATTATTACAGTAGCCAAACTAATACCATTTGTATTTGATCTCCCACCTCGACAGGTCTTTAATCAAATGCCATCTTCTCAATGTAATCTTCTCTCACTAAAATTCAAGACACACATACCAAAATAATTTTCTTTATTTTTCTCTTTATTATGTAATATGCTTTAATTTCACATATTTTTCTTGTTTATTTTGTTTTTTTCTACTAAGTGTTCATGAGAGCATGAATTAGTTTTTTGTTTGTTTGTTTCCCCAGCAATTGGAATAACGACTGGCACATAGGAAGTGCTCAATAAATATTTGTTACTTGGATAAATTCATAAACTTTCTAGTTATTTAAGAGTAAATATATATAAGCAAAGAAAAAACTGACATTCTTTCAGTCTCAGTTTTGAAAGACTCCCACCACAATAGTTACCAACTAATTGTAAATTCCAAAGATTATAGAAAATCATGAAGGACCGGCCTTGTCTAAACTTATCGCTAAGACTCTTGATTCATCAACACAAAAGTAGAAGAAGAGTTTAGAATGAAGAGAGAATTTCCAGAGAGCTTGGTGATGTGAAGATTCCACTTGCTGTTCCTTCCACAAGAGAAAAATCAGTGGCAATTCTTTCTCTTTCTTTCTTTCAAACTTGGTAAGTGGAGCTTCAAAGAGTCCAAGAAAGAGCTTAGTAGTCATCTTCTACAGTTTATAGCTTCAGTGGACTTCTGTTTGACCCAAACCTGTCTGGCCGAGTGTCCAACAGCTGCATTTGGAAAGTAATCATGTTCTAGAAGTGGGTTTCATTTGCAAGTATTCCCATGGACTAGAAGGAGGAAGTGAGTGCGAGAACATAAGACACCTGGGAAGACAAGATGTCGGCTGAGAGATGCTGGAGATGTACAACTAGATGCTGGTGTGAAGGTGGAGCCAGAAGCAGCAGCTAGGGAGGCATCATCCTTGTCAGGAATTTACCTGAGAGTTCCCACTGGGTAATTATCCCTAAACACTTCCAAGGCAGGGAGAAGACAGTATGAAATCAATGGTGACCGGGAAAGTTCTTTCCTTACCCTTCTCCTCCCCTCTGCTTCGACCATGACTAAACTCTCGGCTTTTAGGAGAGAGCGAAGATGTGACAAAGTAAAACCAAAACTGAACCCCCAACACCCCTTTACATAACACGTGCACACACATGCCCATTCACTGTACTGCACGCTTCTCCCCTACAGTAGGACAAATTGGGAGGGAAGATGGAGCATCAGAGAGGGAGAAACTCAAACTTCAATGAAGTTCACAATTGTTTTTTTAAACATAGACATTGGAATATTAATTGTTGAACTGATAACATATTTATGACTAAGTGTGACTGAAGGAGTTGTTTGTCTAAGAGTACTCAGGTAAATTATTATTTTCCCAAGATGCCATTCAAGGGCAAAGAAATAGCTGGCTGTGCAGAGAGAATGGAAGGAAGGGAGTGGAGAAAATGAAAGCAGTTGTTTTCTTCTGATATTTTGGAGTCCTGCCTTTTCAGCATGCTGGTCCCATATTCCACTGTGCAAACAGAGAAGAATATATCTTCATGAGAACTATTTGAAAATTATAGGATGCAATCTATATGCTTTATGTAGAATAAACCACAGTTACTCTCATTTTCCAAGAATGCGTTTATAACTCTTATTTTAAAACTAAAATTTAAACTATATTATATTTTGTTACATAGAATAACTATCTTGAGACTTCTGGAAGATGGTATAAGAAGAGTACTTACTTTTTAAAAGTAAAAAAAAAAAAAAAACACTTTATACACCACTTTCTATAACTTGCAGTGTGGGAAAGGTGAATAGGTCTAAAGTTATTTTCTTCTCTGTTTCAGCATTTTTGAAAGGCATGAAAGGAAATAAGATCAATCCAGAAATTCATTATTTTTCTCCAATTTTTCTTTTTCCCATATGAGCAGAGCCTGGACGAGTACAGACACATCAGGGAACATTTCCACTGTGTGGGAGAAACATCTGCAACGAACTCCGCGGACCACCAGAAGCGGAGTGAGAAAGAAGCATGAGGGGGCGGAGGCGGCAGACAATAAAAGGAAAACTAGAAGCTAGTTAGGCCCAAACATCCAACTGAATTGCGTAACCTTCAGGTTGCCTTTGACGTTATATAAGAAGTTTAAGAGCCATAACGTTCATATGAGAAACGTCTTTTTACAAATGGTGATGAACTGGAGCTCAGAGCATACCCTTCAAATTACCCACCCCCTCTTCCAAGGGTACGGAAAACGTTAGCATTCTACTTTGCACATTACCCTCTGAGCCTAAGCTGGGTGGTTTTCATGGGATTCTTCCTACTCATCTTTCGCAGCCATTTACTAAAATGGCCATGCGAAAGCCCAGGAGCTACAAGCCTCCTCTCAAACCAAAGAGAAGAGCAGTGAAGATAGAGATGAATTCAGAGTGAATTCATTGTAAAACAGCAGGGGCAAAAAAGAGCTCTGAAATGCAAATGATTATCATTAGAAAGTAATATGCAACTACTGAAGAAACATTTGAAAGAATAATGTGGTCTAGCAAAATAATCCTGCAATCTGCATTCAATCAAAACTGACCAAAAATGCTTGCAATGGTCCTCTGTATTGTTGGAAGCCAAATGCTTTCTGGAACTCGTAAAGCAACTTTTACCAAGTGGCACATTACCAACAGAATATTGGTAAAAAAATAACCAGCCTTTTCCAATAAAAGGAACTCTCCGACTGTAATGACCAAGGTGTTGAGAATGACAAGAATATCGATACACCTGTAAATGCTCACAGGTGAGTTTTATGGGTTGGTTTGTTTTAGTATACAGCAATATGACCTGACATCTTGCCCACCAAGTAGCTTATGTGTGAGGACGTTTAAAATTCAATATAGTTTTGGAAAATCATATTGGGCGGGGCTACACTTGGAAGATGGACATACCACAAACTGTTGGAATCTGCTTAATTAATTTTGCTTCTGGGCCAATTTCATAATTTAATTAATTAATTTTGCTTCTGGGCCAATTTCATAATTCTCTTCAGTGCAGTATTACTGAAATTCTATTAACCGTATTCTCATAGAAAACAAGACACATTCTTTATAGGTTGTGGGTTTTGCTATTCATCTTTAGTTCAGAGCCTTAGTGAGTAAGATTTTAGGGCTCCAAACTTAAAAAAAAAATCCCTGGCTAGATTTGATTTCAGACAAATCATCTATTTTCACCCCTCACAGTTCACATCTGGCATCCATGAGAAGGGCAGCCTCTTTGAGATGCAGACTGGCGGTTGTAAGGCAGAAGCCTCACTGTTTTCCATGGCAGAACTACTTACCCTAGGGCCATATATCATATATGGCCAAAGTGCGTGGTTTAGGACAGTGGTCCCCAACCCCTGGGCTGCAGACCAGTACTGGTTTGTGGCCTTTTAGGAACTGGGCTGCACAGTAGGACATGAGCAGCTGGTGAGCAAGCAAAGCTTCATCTGTATTTGCAGCCGCTCCCCAGCACTAGCTTCACCGCCTCAGCTCCACCTCACATCATCAGGCATTAGATTCTCACAGAAGCACCAGTCTCTGGTGCCAAAAAGGTTAGGGACTGCTGGTTTAGGAGATGTCTAGCATACTCAGAAAGCCTGGGGCTCATTCATTCACCTATGAGAAACAGAAATATATTCATGATTAGTTTTTTCAACAAAATACTATGAAGTTAGAAGAAAGTTGAGACCGAATGTTTACCAGCCAAAAGACAGGCAAACTGAAGAACTTAGATTTTCTTTAAATATATTTAAATTACATATCACACCTTTTACTTTATATTTATTTTTCTGAAGGAGAACCTGATAAAATTAGTTAAAATGAATATTCAACCAAAATGGTACACTGAAGAATAATAGTAAATAAGATGATGGATGACCTCTTTAGAGTCATTCTGAAAGATGATAAAGTAGGTTGCATGAATTTTAATCATGTAAAAAAATTTTTCCTTTATATTCCAGATGAAGTTTAAAAGAATAGATTTTTATTTTATTATTAGTGCCAGTATTACATAATATAAAATGTGCTCAAACAATAAAATGGTTCATTTATAGCTCTCATGATCCCCTTAATCTTTCTTCCTTCTCTCTTGTTTTCTTTCTTTCTTTCCTTTTTTCCAAAGAGAGATGCCATTCTATTTCTTTTAAAGTTTTAGAAATTCTAATTTAAATGAGCATCCTGGTATTTGAGATACAAAGTAAGTATAGGAAAATTGTCCAAATATTCAGATTAGCAAAAATAGAGAGATTAAATTAAAGATTATTTCCCTCAGACATTATCTTTAATAATTTTTAAGCAACTTATTAAAATATGCTGTTTTCTGTCTGATTAAAATGTGCTTAACAGTAACAACCATGTTATAGAACACTGTTCTTGAAAAAGCAGCAGTTATCTAATTTTATGAGTTTAATAAACTGAAATCATTAAAATCCCTCTATTGTCTTTGTTGAGCCCCTCATGATATTAAAGAGAATTGCTTTTATATAGTTTTTACATGAATATAATTTCTTGATGTCAAAAGGCCTAATTCACTGATCTAATTGCAATTTGGTCCCCAAATATTTCATAGATGCTACAATTCTTGCTTCATGCATTAACTCACTGAATCTTCACATTGGCCCAATTAAGTAATAATCCTCATTTTATAGTTGAGGAAAACAGGCCTTTGAGAAGGTAAGCAACTTGCTGAAAGTCATATGGTAGTTAAAGAGGAAAATTTAAAGGAAAACCAGGAATGTTTAAGTCTAGAATTTGATATGTTATCTCATCTCTTACTGAGCCAAAAGACAAGAACAAAATCTAGAAAAATAAAGGTGTTTAAGTGAGGATGGTATCGATAAAGCAGCTTGTTTTTTTTTTCAAGGAAAATAATTCATCTAAAGCATGAAATTAACATTTTACATATTAGATATTGAGGCATTAGAATATCATGATAGGTAATAAAAAATTGAATACTTGCAAACTTCAAACACCTGGTCTGTTGCCCTCTTACACCCTGCAGAATGGATGGAGACCATGAGGTCTGTTTACTTGGATCTTCTTCCAACTGTGTGGGTTTTGGATATGAGAAATTTTATTTTCTTTAAAGTCAGGAAAGAACAAAGAAACTATGTAAAGAAGACAGAGTACACAGATAAAGGCCAAACTCTCCCCTATTACTAATTAATATATGCCACCATGATAAAAAATAAATAAATAAAAAGCATATTTGACCTAAAGAAATGCATTTTTTCCAATGTTTTATTAATTTTTATTGTGATAAAATACCCATAAAATTGACCATTTTATCCATTTTATGTGTACAGTTCAGTGTCATCAAGTACATTTACACTGTAAATATCACCATCACCCATCTCTAGATCTTTTGATCTTTTCATCTTCCAAAACTATACACCCATTAAACATTCACTCTTCATTCTCCATCCCCTCCAGTCCCTGGAAACCACTATTCTACTTCTTAGAATGCTTCTTAGAAATGGTGGACAATATAACTATGGCTCTTGAATAGATAGCACTTATTGTTATCCTTAGATTTATAAAAGTAGAGTTTCAGAAAACAAGTAGGAAGATGGAAGCGGATAAAGAAAAGCGGAGAGATTGATGGAAACACTAATACCTTCTATTTTACAAAGGAGTCAAGAGATGCTGTTTATAGAAAAAGGGTTAAAAAATGGAGATTTAAGAAAGTCTTCTGAAATAAAAGGGGGAGAGAGAGATATCAACTAATAGACATGAGGCAATTACTGTCCTAGCATAAGAAAAAAAAATCTATAGACAATATCTACATTTTATGAATCAAGAAAATGTGTTATAAAAGAAAATTTAGAGATTGAGATAAATGCCAGTGTAAACAAATCAGAAAACAGGAAGAGGATTTATTTCTGAAGGAATCAAACTGTTGGCGGGCTGCATAGGCACTGTTTATTTTCATTATTTAGTATCCTTGTTTTCATTATTATATAATCTTCTTTATGCCCTTTGAATTTTGAAGAAAAAAAAGAGAATATTTTTGACAAATAAAGATGCAGTTAACTTAAAGGAAAGTAAAGAACAGTTTGAAGGAGTTTGTGCAAACAAACAAACTACAAGGATCTCCTCTTTCTTCTTTATCATTAACTCAGATATTAACTTTTTGGGGGGAGAGGCATATTTCAAATGCATAGAACTCACCTCATTAAAAACAATGCAATTATGCCTTAAGTTTCTAAGATTTGGACAGGGCAAATGGATTCCTTAAAGGCAAAAGTAATCTAAATCCAACAACAACGGTTTTACATTACTGTTTTTCTCCCGATTTTAAGAATATTAGGTTTGCGTTTATTTTTCAGTATTTATAAAGTGCTTTTATAAATATCTTCACAATGTAATCTGCTAGGTAAGTATGAAATATCCAATTGCAAGAGATTAAATGACATATCTTGGTCATATTATCAATCAATGACAAGTAATACGACCATATCGAAACACCTATACTTTTGTTTATGAATCTTTATCATCCTGAAGATTCTATAAGAAGTCTATAATTTCAGTAACATTCAAACTGCTCTCATATTGTGCTTTCTCTTGTTACAAGATAATGTGAATAGCAACACGTGTTCTCTACATTCTTATATTGTACAAAGAATCCTTTCTGATCACTAACAATAAACATTCTTTCACATATTCAGTTCTATCCTGAAAAATTGGCGGGTTACATGCTCAAGGGCAAAACTGAGTCCAGTGCTGATCAGAAAGTCACACATGGTTTATATCTTAGACCAATTGCATTTCAATCCTCATCATCATGCACAGAAAGGAAGAGGAGCAAAGCCTGAAGATATGAGATAATGGACTTCTTTTCAACGCTTCAACCACTGTAAAGGAAAAGTAAACAAGAAATGTATGAGATTTTTTTTTTTTTTCATTTGGCTCTTGATAAATTAAAGCAGTATGAATACTAAACTATAAAAGTAAAATAAGGTAAATTCGGCTTAGTGTAATATAGTTAAAGAAAATGGCAGGCACTATGTGAATTTTGTTAGTTATTCTTCTCAGAGCTATCACACTGCTGTTTTCTGTAGATGAAGACACCATTTCTTCCTCATGATCTTAGTTCCGAAGATCTGTGAATCAGTAATATCACCTGCAGACCATGTTAAAATCTGCCAGGACTCAATGCATACTGAAAACACATACTTAAGTCCAGATTTCAGAATAAATTTTCTTCCCATTTTTGACAAAATTCTAAATTCCATTTCTCCCCAGCCTTTAGCTCTGTATGTTGTTGATGAATTAATTTGAAATTCTGATAACTAATACTCCAAATATGATGCTTTATTTAAGGTAAAGTTTTATGAGAGTGAAAATGGAATGGATGATAAGGACTAGTCATATTATTATTTTAAAATACTGTGTTTGAAAGATTAAAATGCCATGCAAAAATATGTAAACTCCTTTTTTCGAACATAAAATAATTTGTGAATTAAAATTAGGAAATGGAAACAAAAGAGGAGGGATTCAGTCTTCTATATAGAAGAGACAGAGAATAATAGAACCACAGAGAAATAAAGGAAATAGGATTATCTAGAAAACAGTCAAATGTTTCCTTATTATTTGCTTCCACTTCAAGCATCATAATCCTTACCTATACTAATTACATGAATTTCTGCCCCCAAAATAATAATTATTATGTACTTTAAAACAATTATATTTTTTGGTCTGCTTAAACTGGTTATTTCAATTCTGAGTACATGAAGCTGGAAAGAAGGGGAAAAAATATTCTCCTTTGTACGGTAAGACAGATTAAATGGCTAGTTCTTTTCTTTTTTGATACTGACATCTGTTGGAAAATAGGAGAATATGTGTATGTTTGTTTTTTGAAATCAAATAAAAACTAATTAAATTTAAAACCCCAATTTAAATTAAAAATTAAAGTAAATAACAGATTAACCATTTTAACGGTACCATTCTCTAATTGCCTAAAAACACATTTATATTAGTTTTCAATATCTTAGACCTCTTTTAAAACCAGTAGTTATTATTGTAAATATAAGCATACATCCTTTAAAATTCATGCACTCTAGGTAATGTGCTCATGATTCAAACTAACAACCGAACACTAAATAGTGAAAAAAAAGAATAAAGTGTGATTTAAGTTCAAGTGTCCTCTATCAGGCGCTCCGAATATTTTTCTTTCTATCATTGTGAATTGATAACATATAAAGAACATTTTCTGAAATACTTTAATTGATTCAATTTGTGAATATTCTTTTAAAAATATTTTGGGAATGTTTTAACTAGGTTTTTTAAAATTTATTTGCCACTTAGGCAAAATACATATGCCCAAAAAAGCATGTATGCTTACTATGTAACTACTATATTAATCTCTCTTCAAATTAGATAGATCTGGAGGTACTAAGCCTACAAGGAGTGTTTCGTATCTGTAGAAACTCTCATACATCTCCATGGAGGTATAGAACACACAGCTCTGAGGCAGGATGCTTGTTTCACAGAATAGCCTATAACGTACATTTTCTACATTGAGCTAGGTTGTAGTCCTTACCAAATAGCCCATCATTTTACTTTAACCTCTTACCAGTATGAGAAAATCAAATATGCGATGGAGAAAATAATTTTCTTTAAATTTAACTTCTCTCTTTTCTTTGTTAAAAGTTAGACCTTTAAAATTATAAATGCAGTATATGATTATTGTACAAATGCAAATAGTATACAGAGAGTAAAATGTGATAATTCCTCTTTATCCTCTGATAAAACCACTCCTCCCAGGTAAAAACTATTAACTTTATTTTACTAGACTTTATGTATTTACATCGGTATGGATGTATATGTACAAAAGGTATGGCACAGGCATCTCTTTATTTATACACATATGCATCTATGTAGTTGGGGGGAATATTAATTTTAGAAATTTAAGAGATACATAAAAGTACCAAAATTTTTTAAAGGAAGTAACAATTCCTCTCACATGCTACTACAGAGGAACACTTGTCCTCAATATTTTAAAAACATTCTAGAATTCTTGCAACTAATAAACACAGTAAATAAGAAAAATAAAATGTGATCATATTCTTCATGCTATTTTAAAATTTAAAATGTATTAAAGTTAACATGACATTTACATAATTGAGAAAAATTGAAATAAAGCCAAAGGAATCACAGAGCTTTAAATGAATGTTTCTTTACTCCAAAAGGTATTAATTCCTAAAGATAGATCTCACTAAGCATGAGGAAAAAAAACGAAGATTATATGAAAGAAATATCAATAAAAACATTTTTCTTTTAAACTACATTTTCAAATTTATACAATATCTACTGGTTCTTTGCTGGGCAAAATAAAGAATTTTGTAAACTTAAATTCCCAACTTCCCTTCATTCCTTATTCCATTTTTTTAAGCCACACTAGTTTAATGTGGTTATGGTTCTGTAATTATAAGTACTACAACATATTTGATTATGGAGGAGCTCTCTGCTTTCTTGATCGCCCTGTGATTGCATTGGGTGAAGTCTCAGAACAAGTTCTACATAGGGGCTAGTTACAAATTTTCTCCATTCTCCTTTGAAAACATCCTGGATGGGACAGCCAAGGAGTTGCGGGTCCTGCGGCTGCTGCCACCTCCTGCATCAGTCTTGTCTTTCACATCAGCCTGTGAAAGATGGTCAATGCAATGATTCTTCTCAGCTAACTGGAAGCAGAAAGCCATGTGTTATTTAGTGACAAGCCTTGGGATTTGATGCGACTTCAACATGTCATAGAGAAACAACGTTGGCAAGTCATTTCAACCTTATATGAGGTCTTAAGTGTCAAACACTAAAAAGATTGAGAATTGGGACAAGGGTGCTAAACTAATGTTTTCTTGCAATATTTTAAGTATATATTTAAGAAATTAAACTTCTGGGCCATTCGCTAAAAAAAAAAAAGGAATTTGAAAAATTATTTAGATACTCTGCCTTCAAGGAGGTGGAACTTAACTCCCTACAAGTTAGTATAGGCTGTGCATAGTGACCCCCTTCCAAAGAGTACAGTATGAAAAGGGGAAAAAGTATATACTTGACACTAACAAACACCACTTCGGAAGGTGAACAAGGTCAACATTAACAGTGATAAATCATGTTGATAGTATATATCCTTGATGCGATGTGATAAAAACGACATTTTACCTCTATGATCTTCCTACCCAAAATTATAACCCAGTCTAACCATGAGAAAAAGATCAGTCAAACCAAATATAGTGACAGTTCACAAAATAACTGACCAGTATTTTTCAAAACCATCAAGATCTCCAAAAACAAGTAAAGTCCCCAAAACTATCACAGCCAAAAGGAACCTGAGGAGACTTGCCAGCCTCAAAGAACGCGGCATTCTGGATGGGATCCTGATTCAGAAAAAGGATATTGGTAAAATAACTAAGAAAATATGAATTCAATATAGACTTTTATCAATAATAACATCAATATTTGTTTATTAATTGTGATAAACATACAAATGTAATAAACTGAGTATGGGGTATATGGGAAAATTCTGTACTTTTCTGTATAGCTTTTGCTATAACTCTAAAGCTATTTACAATTTTTTAAATGTTAAAAAATAAAAATAAACATGCATAGCACGTTTTTGTTGATGGGAATTATGTGTGCGTGTATTAGTGTATATTTCTAGTGAGACATCTGGAATGATTATAATATGCTAACTTTGGTAGTCCCTTGAACATTTATCTGTCTGTATTTTTCTATATTAATCATATATTACTTAAACAATGAACAAAATAAACCAATGTAAAATCACCTTTCTGTCCACTTCTAAGTAGTTCATTTTATTTACAAGCTTTGGAAATCTTACACATGAAGAAATTTCCTAACAAAACAGAAGATAGAGAGGTCAGGCGGATTCTTCTCATGTATGAGTCAGGCTCCTGGAAGCATTTCACTCTGTCGGCTCTGTGTCCTCAGCATGCCTGCTTTGTTCTCAGGTGCTTCCCGCACGGTCACAACATTGATGTCAGCATTAATTTCTTACATGGCAGCATGCTTTCTTAGTTGTATTCAGTGGCATAGAGGAAAATATCTCCTCCAAACTTGGAAAAAGTTTTGAGTTAAGTCTGGTCATTGTGCCCATCCCTAACTAGTAATGTTCGCCATCACACATTACAAATTGTTACTGGCCTTAAGCCAAGTTTCTTGAACCCGTCACTGTTAGAGGAGTTGGAAATGATGGGTTAGGTCTAATCAGGATCCACCTGGAACTGGGAATGGTGTCAATTAACCTGAAATGTGGGCTTCCTGGAGAGGACTAAAACAAAGATTGTTATAAACCTCCTGAGAGAAAGTTTAAGAATGCAAATCGACACACCTGCCCAGGTTATTGATTCCCCTGGCTAAATGAAGTGGTAACAATAGACATCAATTACCCACAATCTACCTGCAATTTAGGATATTCAATAGCTTAGTTCTGGCCAATTGAGAAATATAAATGAATGGTATGATCCACAAATCTGGTAAATCTACATCCATAAAAAAGGAATAAGGGGCGGAACAAGAGGCCAGAAATATAAATTTGACAGATGCTCTTCATCAAAGCAGGAAACATCACAGGTGGGCAAAGAGAGTTCTCGCCTTACCACGTTGACCTTACCTTTTAAACTAGTACAGGGGTCAGCAAAAGATGGTAGCCTAAGGGCCATCCCAGAATGGATTCAGCTGAGAAGATAAGAATGGGCTTCAGTGTTTAAAATGGTTGCAATGCAGGCTGGGGAGAATCCCTCCAAGTGGGGACTCAAGCCCTACAACCCACCAAGAGAGGGTCCTTGACTCCACACAGGAAAGAATTCTGGAGCGAGCCAGAGTTAAAGACAAAGGAAAGTTTATTAGAGAAGAAATAACACTCCACAGACAGATATGGTCTCTTCTCAAAGTCAGAGAATGAGACCCCGAGCATCTAATATATGTATTACTTTCTATGAAAAATTACTGATTATGGGGAGTAAAGGACAGAATGAATAGTTGAGTTTATCTTTAACTTGAGCGGAGTACAGTTTAAAGTCTTTGTTTTCCTGTTTTCCTCTATGGTATTGGTAAGCATTAAACAATAATCTCAGCAGGACTCTTTCTCTGTTCCCTAGGTTCCCCAAAGGTCAGGCCCTATGGCCGATCGACCAGGTTCTGAGTCTAACAGTACGTAACAGGTTCAAAATTCCACTTGTTTTAATATTTAATCAATCTGTGTTGTTCTCATGTCACCTTCTGTTACTGTTGGGGGCGATCTAAATCCGTCATTGGCCCGGTGGCATTGGAGAGCCTCAGTTCTTTCCACCAACCCAGTAAAGAATTACAGGTCAGTGAAGTTTAGGAAAAAGTAAGCTTTATTGAAGTACAATTCAAGAGAGAAATGGACTACATCAGAGAGCTGCAGCCTGAGAGAGGCGGGGAGATTTGTCTAATATCTGGGCTGAGATAGGAGGTTACCAGGGTGGTGCTAGCTGATTGGGTGTGAGGTCATTTTGATTGACATTTGGCTGTTATATCACTTATTGTCAACTGCACATGACCTTACCCAGAATTCAGTCTATTATAATTAGATTAATGAACTTCTGGAAATATATATGATATTATAATGATAGTATAATGAGGCTGAGGTGAAAAGAAGGTCAATACAATCCTTACTGCACAAGCATTTGTGTCTGGCCTAAATTGGTAGCTATGTTGTGGCTTTTTGTTTCCTTGTACTTCAGGATGTAGGGGCATTGTTAATTGAAAAATGGATTTTTCTGGGAGGTCCTAGGGGTGACCTTTGGATTAGGTTGTCATTCTTGTTATTTCTATGGCTACAGAACTGGGCATTTGCTCCCATCACTCATGGCTATCTAACTGCCTAACGCTTCCTGTATTAGTTAAAAAGAAGTCAAAAGAATAATATTTTATAACACATGGAAATTATATGAAATCTAAATTTCAGTGTCCATCTATAAATAATGTTTCATTGGCCACAGCCACACTCATTTGTCTACACACATTTTGTCTGCGACTGCTTTTGCATTGCACATTGGAAGAGTTGCTTAGTTGTGACAAAAACCATCTGATGTGAAAGCCAAAATATTTACTACCTGGCCTTTTACAGGAAGTTTCCCAATCCTTCACCTGGAGTCAGTCAAGGACTTTGCTACCTCCCTTAGAAAAGGATATAAGCCATCTTTCTAGCCAGATCTGTGCCCACCTTCATGAAGTGTCTCCCCCAGTGCCTTTGATTATCCTCCTGGGACTGCTGACAGGCAAATGGAGTTTCCCCTAGAATGACTCTCTCAAAAGGCTCTGAATTAGGTCAGAACAGTATATTAACACACCCAACTAGATGTTAGAAAATTATTTTCTTTTCCATTGTCCACTTCAAATTATTTCCAACAATGTTGTGCATACAGTTGTTAAAAAACAAAATTTAACTGAGTAAATTTGAAGAGCTAATTGGCTTTATTAAGTGACTCATGAATCGAGCAGTATCTCTTTAGCAACTAGAAGGGCATTCTGAAGAGGTGTACAAAATGGAAGGTTTTTATAGAAAGAAGGATGGGGCAGAGGAACTATTTACAAAAGAAGAGAAAGAATTATTTTTAGTCCAGGATAACTTCTTGGCGGGGGGAGGAGGGTAGGATGGTAAGGGTTTTTATAATACAGATTGCCTCTTCTTTCTATGGGGAATGGAGAGGGCCCAGGAGACTGATTACCTTACTGGGGCTTGAGTAGAAAATTTCATAATAGTTGATTAAAACTGTATTTCTGGGAGAGGTTGAAACAGCGAATTGGTCAGGTATTAAAATTAGGTTTGCTATCATGGGCTTTAGCACAAGTGATGCCATTTTAGGCCTGCGATTTTCTCTTTTAACATCGCCAATCAGAATTTCTGCAGTGAGAGTGGCATTAAAGACATAGCTACCCTCTTTCAAAATTTAGAAATTTAAGAAGGCATCCCCAGTTACCAGGTTTAATTTAGGCGGCTTTCTTTCACATCTGACATATTTAAAGTATTTTAGTTCTTCTGTAGCTTTTGACTCATGTTTCTGACACCCCAACACTGAATTGAGTGTGGGCTCCATCTAGTGACAGAGCATGCATACTCCTTTGTGAGTATTTTCAATCCTGTATCTTAAAAACTGTTTCTATTTTGCCACTTGCTATGAAAACACTCAGGCTTAAAAATAGCCTGCCTCCTAGGGAAAGATTCTTCCTCTTAGGTAATTAACCAATGCAGAGCCAAAATAGAGACCACGTGGGGGTGGCGGGAGGGAGTGATACTCAAACCTGTGGACAAGTCCTTGAATCTAAAACTAGTCCTTTACAATTTGTTCCTTGGCTCTGTAATAATGAATGTTAACATTTTGAGCAGCATATGCTGGCTAACCAAGTGGTACCCTAACAGTTTTAAGCTTAAGATCTCATTAATTCTTTGAGTTTGAAGATAGGAAACACTGATATATCCATCAATGTATAAAAGGAATATAAAGTCTTTTTGTTTGTTTGTTTTCTTTTCTTTTCACTTTTCACAATTCTTACTTCCGTTGCATCTGCTTATGAGGGCCCTTGAGACCTGTCAGCATATGCTCTTGATCTCTTCCCTCCTGCAGTAGCTATGCTGGACATAGTTTAAAGCCCAAGTCAAGCTGAGCCTATGCCTAACTGATCCTAAGGCTGCTGGGCTGGCTAACCATCTGTACGTACTTTTCATGCGGCCAGTGCAGCTGCCACGCCCTGTGTAATCGGAATCTGCAGTGCTATGGGTCCCATGCTCTACCAGACTATGAATTGGGTGCTTGTGTTGCAAAGAAGCTGGAGCTACAGAATTCTCTATGAGAGTGGTAGGTGCAGGGAAACTGAATTTCTGAGCTGGAGTGCTGACTGTGTTGACAACCATGTAAAATAGTGGGATTTTTCTCGGGGGGAAGTGGCTGTTAGAGCTACACAGCTTGTAGCGCCTGGGGCTGAAGGCAGCATCCTCTCTAGATCAGTTAGTTCTCCAGCACAGTTTTGTGCATTATTCACTGCTATATCATCTCTAATCTTAGTTTTTCAGCACTTCTCATGATGCTATGTATTATTCAATATCCTCTGATAAATTCTGCTTAATTCAGCCAAAGCTAATTTGTTACTTATAACTAAAAATACTTACTGATATACCAAGTAATTATCCAGCCTTATTTAAAGAGAAGTAATTGTGAAAAGTCCATTTAAATAATTTGGAATTACTTCCAAGTCCAAATACTGTATAATGAATTCTCAGAATGATGATTAAGTTATTGTGTGATGTGATTCTTCCAAAAATTAAATGAAGCTATTTGTATGGTTAAACACATTCCCCTTTGAACATGTTTTTAAATTTACTGAATAGATCATACTTTTCACGTATCAGAATGTCTGTTATTGAAAAATGGTGTTTTTATGTGAACTGCATTATTTTCTCTGCATCCTCCACAGCACCAAATTCAGTATTAAACACACACACACACACACACACACACACACACACGCACACATTATGTACTCTATTAATTTTTATTATTATTTTGGTTTTTGATTGTTTTGGAAATGTAAGCAGGAAGCACAATGCCTGTGAACATATGATCTGTTATTTATGCCTATGAATGCTATTCGATTTGGTATCTTAGATAAATTAAATAGAAAAAAATAAAACATTTGCTATTGAATAAGTATTAAAATGTTTAAAGAAATTAAAATAATTTATGGCCAGTATTTGTAATTGGTAATTCTGGGATGATGTCTTAGAGATATTTTGGCTTTATATATTAGAAACATGCTTATGCAAAAATGAGATTTATTTTGAGAGAACAGAACTATCTTATGATGACGAAAAGTTAAAAAGTATACTAGGAATTCAGGATGGAAGTGAGGGAACTAGAGAATCCAGGTAATCATTCTTTGATTTTTTTTTTGTTGTTGTTTCTTTCCTTTGAGGTAATATATTTCATTATAGCTGCTCTTTTGCATATCCTCCATTGTCTTTTCTCTAATTCAACTTTCCTGTTTCTCTACATACAAGTTCCTCAGCTACAGAATTTTTATCACCTCAGTACCAATCACCTACAGAGATCTGGTGCAAAATATCTGCCGACCTCAATTTACATTTTATTACAAGGAATTTGGCTAAAATTGAATCAAATGTCCATGCCTGGTGTAACCAATGTGGCATAAATGGTGCAGTCACATGTTTAAACACATCTCCCAGGAACCCTTCCGCACAAGATCTTTGGTACGGAAGATGTAGATCTCAGATAATCGTTGAGAACTATGCCAAAAATTGTTTTCCACATATAATAAAAGCAATCTCTTTAAAGAAACCAAAAAAGCTTTCATTTTGTTTTAGCACTTTGGTATTTAAAATAAAAATAGAAGGCAAAAATAACTCTTGTAATTCATAATGCTTATGAAGTAATGTTTAAATTATACTTCCTGTACAATTGCCAACTTGTGCTATACTTTTTATTTTGCTTCACTTACTTCATTTACTTTCTGTTCTTCCATTTCAGGAACACCTTGGGAAGTAATGATGAGGAAGAGGTGATGGATTGAAGTAGGTCTAACTTAAATACTAGGAAAGCTTTATTGTCATTTCCCCAGGAATCAGGAAAGTATCCTGGGGACCTCTGTCTCTATCACTTCAGGTTTCTATGAAAAATGTTCTCAATTCTCAAAATACTAGATCAATAGGTAGCACATTTAGGTATCCAAAGCAGTAAATGAGGATTTATTAATCTTAAAATTAAATAATGTGTCTCAAAATACATAATAGTAGTTTTAACATTTCCACCACCTTTATTAGGTGGTAACCATGTTCTAAGAGAAAAGCTAGACTCAAGAACTCATACATCAAGACTTTTTTTAATGGATGTGATCTAGCAAACATGAAGTGGTTAAGTTTTTACATCCACATAATTCTCTGCATTATCACACCAGGATAACAATTAAAAGATACTTGGACATATACACTTTTCCTCTACTACTTTCTTTTTATGTGTTCTAAATATTGTATGTAGACAATCTAACTTATAGTATACTTTACAATATTTTTTTATTCTGAAAATTCACAAATTAACAAGGTAAATAATTGTACATGAAAAACCTAAAGTTGGAGCAACTAGAAAACCTCTGAATGTATTATCCTGCCCCACTGTGCAGCATGTCAATATTCCCTACCTATTAGGACAGATGGAAAGAGACACCTCTCAAATTGACATCAGGTTCCAGTTTTATGTGTTGTGCTTACTGCTTTAGAGATTTTTTGCTTCCTACCTGGTTTATGTTTTCCCTAGGAAACACAAAGATAGTTTTTTTTTTTTGTTTTTTTGTTTTTGTTTTTAAACATACATTCTAGCTGAAGATGAGAATAGGGCGAATATACTAACCCTCTGTTCTTTTCAAGTCCTGGAAATGTACCCTGGGAGCATGTAGTGAGCAGAAACAGAAGTAGAATCTCAGCGGAATTGAAAACAAAGCAATCAATCTCTTCTGTGTCTTCTAGCCCTTCTTCTAAAGCTTAAAGATTTTTTTTCAGCATTAAACCTTGAGATATTTTGAAAGTTTTATTTCAACCAAAGTCTGTAAACTTTAACTCGTTATAAATAGGTTTATCCCATTTCCCAGCCTCCACAACAAATAACCAGAAATGTATTTTTATAATCTAGCTCAAATTTTTTCTTCATTCATTAAGTACAAAAAGTTAGTTAGTTTTTTTTTTTTTGAAGGATCTCTAATTTTATAATGCTATATGGGAGTTATAGGGAATCAAATACGAAGAAAACATAATCAAATACACACATGAATTACTTAAGAGAATATAGTCCCCCCACCCCCAAAAAAAGCAATATGCAATTCTGAGTTTTTGCCTTTGTTCAGCATTTTGTATGTATTTTCAGGGACAAATAAAGCATATTTACTTGTATTCCTGATTTTTATCTTTAGTGATTCTTAAGAAGTCCCATCGATAAAGCACTGTCCTAAGCCCTAGGATATATTATACAATTTACTTCCCTTCAGAAAGGAAATTAAAATTTAATTCAGAGACAGGAAACAAATAAAGACAAATCAATTTTATGCTAGAGCTTTATAAGCACAGCAGTCTGGGAAATTCTGCCTTATGAATGAACCTAGTTTATCGTAACTTTGCTTTGCTTTTGGACCTTAATTCTCAGAGGGGCTTATAAGACATTCATTGATGTAGAACTATTTCCTACAGCAATTTTGCTTTCATGATTCTATTGTAAGACCAATGTATAGGAAGAAACAAAACTTGAAATATCAAATGTGTTATAAGCATAAGGCATAGGGCGAGACATCTGCTGTATTTTTCAGGGCTAGGTTTTGTTGTTGTTATTATATGTTTTAAAAAGTGTTTTTCCCACAAATATGCTGCCTTCCATCTGAAGGTTGCTTTTCGTTATTTACCCTTTAAAGATGTTATCACAGAGCTTCCTTGAGGTCCTGAGGCATGCATGTGCTCTAGCAGTGCTTCTCGAACTTGCCTAATAAGAATCACAAAGGGAGGTTTACTAAAATGGATATTCCTGCCTCTCTCCAAACCTAGAAACAGGGCCAACTTCTCCATTAGCCACAGAAGACACAGTTTCTAGGGTCCACAGTATATTTAGGATCCGAAGAAAATCAAAAGAAAAATTAAATAAATGTAACCCAGCTTGAATTATATTTGTCTTTATACTAACAATTGTAAAACATAAAGGTTACTATTTCTGTGGATAAAGGGATACACTGAAGGCAAAAGTGCCCAGGGCCCATAAAAGTCAGAATCTGGCCCATAAAAGTCAGAACCTGGCCATGCCCCAGGATCTCTAAGACAGGGGCCCAGAATCTTCATTTTAATAAGCACACACAATAAAGTTTTTGAAACAATGTCCTTCAGCAGTATTTTAATACTGTATCCTCTCTGGGTTCAGTCAGGGTTCAATTACGGATACGAAATCATTATGAGTATTATGGAATAAGGAATATACAGCAAGTCCTTAAA
The DNA here is from genome assembly GCF_902729225.1 of Pteropus medius. Lineage (NCBI taxonomy): Eukaryota > Metazoa > Chordata > Mammalia > Chiroptera > Pteropodidae > Pteropus > Pteropus medius. Next base: position 5,250,090 of record NW_024342467.1, on the reverse strand, counting down.
TAACATTCTTTCCTTCAATGTCATTTCATTATAACGTTGATGAGAAAAAAATTACCGATCTCGCCAGGGCCACTGTCTCACAATCTCCTCATGTCTGAGTGGGTTTTCTCCAGGTGCGCAGTTTCCTCCCACACCCCCAAGCTGTGCAGTGAAAGGAATGAGCATGTCTACGTTATCCCAGTCTGAGTGAGTGTGGGCGTGGGTGCACTCTGCGATGTAAAGGTGTCCTGTCCAGGGTGGGTCCTCCTTGTGCCCTGAGCGGCCCAGAGAGGCTCCAGTCACCCACAGCTCTGAACTGAAATCAGCAGGTTGGAAAATAATCTTATTTATTTTCATTCATCTTTCTTAAATGCATGTATAGCTCACATTTATTTTGATATTTAATATTGAGTGTTTGGAGTCATTGTTAAGAACTTCAGCGATGTTTTTGTGACCAGAATATGCCATAAGAACTTAACTCTTGTTTATATAGTTAGCAGATGGGGAAATTGGTTTTGTTATAAGTCATTTAGCTTAAAGTTGAAGTTTCCTAGAACCTATCGAAGGTGTTAAGTGAGGACTTCCTGTATTAGAGGGCTAGATCTTATGCAATTGTGAAAGGCCTGGAGAAACAGGCCTGGAAAAGGGATTTAGAGGCCAGCTCTCGAGTCAGGGTGTGGCTGGAAGGGTGTTAGCTGGTGGAGGAATCTGGGAAGGCAGTTTGTCCAGCTGAGGGAGTAGGAACAGGGCAGGCAAAGGGGAGCCAGAAGTCTCTGCAGGGCTATTACCTCTGCACCTGTTGAGATGGGATGTGTGGTTGGGGTTACTTTTTGTTACCAGGCCTGCAGCCTGGCAGAAGAGTGGAACATCTAACAAGGGACAGCAAGGCAAGTTTGAATGCGTCAGCCAGCACCTCTAATTTGAAGTCTCACCATGGCTAACTGGATGACCTTAGCAAAGTAATGACTGCTTCTTCACTCCCACCTTCTGAATCTCCCACAGGTCCCTCCCTACACTAACACTAACCTGGAAACACGTAAAAGAATTCTTGGGAAAATAGTTCCAGCTGAACTGAGGAAGCTACAAATGGCTACATCTTCTTCATTCAGATGATAGGTCACTTCACCTGAGACAGATTTATCCTATTCCCCATGATTCCAGTCATTTCTCTCCTACCCTCTCACTTACCAGCTCTATGACCTGGCAGAGGTTATGTAACCTTCAGGAACCTCACCTTCCTCTTACAAAAACAGATAAAGAGTATCTACCTCAAAAGATTATTGTGCAAGCCTAAGGAGATCAATAAGGTGGGGAGTTTTACCTCAGCATCAAGCTCATGGTAAGTGCTTAAAAAATGTTAGTTACTATTATTATTATTAATACAGTAAACCACAATTCAAGTGAGTGACGTAATATAGCTATGAAAGTAGTTTTAAATTTTCATCAAATAACAGTGTTTTTGTGGTCTTAAGAATTGAATACCCAGAGAGAAGATTCAGACTACCTAAAAGCAATGACCATTATATAGCTAACTTTGTAACAGCTGCTTTGAAAGCCTATAGAAATCATGGAGGTAATAACTTCAATGGGCTGAGGGAAAATAACTGTCGAACTAGAACTCTATAACTACAAAACTATCTATCAAAAGTAAATGCAAGATACGTTTCACACATAAGAGATTTATTACTAATAAACTTTTCTTAATGGAAATTCTAAAATATATATTTAAGTGGAATTAAAAATAATTCTAGAAAACCAACATGTAAGAATGAATAATAAGCAAAGATATAAAATGTAACTAAATCTAAATATTAACTCTTAAATACATATTAATACTTTTAGTAACTGAGTCCTTCTGATATACTTTTCCACTGAACAAGATTCATGAGTGTTTCTGTGACTTTTTTTGAGTCTTTGCTGTATAGCAAACAAAATGGAGCTGTCAAGCTTCAGATGGGGCCTCTCTCTTACGTGGTTGCAAAAGATTCCAAAGCTGACATCTGAATGTGATGCTATGACAAGCATATTATACATTGATTAAAAGTCAAAATAATAACGCTCAGACTAGTACAAGTCTAGCGTCTAAATCGAAACAAGATTCTAAGTTTCGGTATTTTTTTAACCATTACAATTTTTCAGAGACTAGACTTTTAAAGTTTATGCAGAAGTTACTAGGTATCTTCCAGTATATATTCTTTCTTTTTTTGGTGGAGGCAGAGTTCTTTATTTTTAATTGGTCGCATAGCCACCCAGAATCAAGTCTACATTTTCCAGTCTGTCTGGTAGCTAGCCATAGTTCTGAGATTAAATTATGACCAGTGAGATACATTGAAAGGTAATGGGTGCAAATTTCAAGATGTACATTTAAGAGGTAGTATTGTGCTGCTCATTGCCTGCCACACCCACTTTTTCTAAGGTTAGACTGTGAATTCGGTGGTGAGTTGTTTTGGACCCTGAGGAAAAGGAGCCCACCCTTGGGGATGGCAGAGCAACAAGAGGGAAGGAGCCTGGGTCTCTGACACTGCAAAACAAGCACTTCATCAGCCTGGACTTTTATGCATGTTTAAGTCTTTGTGATTTTGTATCTGTTATACTAAGTTGAACTGTATATATGAGCTTAATAATAGAGTAACTATAAAAAATACAGATATAAACTTATAGACACATTGAAATTCTTTATTGTAAACACAACTTTGTCTTTACATTTCTTGAAAACACTATTAACTATTTCTTATGCTGTAAATATTTCAGTGATTTTTAAATACTACTTTCTATTTCAGAAGACAATATTATGATTATGAAAGCACTAGAAAAATTTCTAAGGGATTTTCGATAATAATACTTTCATTTGTAAAGTATGTGTCCTTCAGAACAAAAAAAAGTCTATCTTTAAGACTAAATTTCTGTGCCCTATCCAACTGTTCAGGTAATTTTAAATAGTAACAAAATAATAGAGAATGTTTTATTTTGGTTTTAATTTTAACAAAACTATAAAGGAACCTCAGAGCAAAGACAGCTAACATATCTAATCACTTCATTTTAATGAAGAAAACTTTGACAAAAATAGCTGATCATTTCTTTTGTCTAGACAAAATCACTTTGTAGAATATATAAAGCTAAGCTTTTTAAAATATTAAGAATTGATTAAATTACACAATATTTAAGCCTACCTTTCATGTGACACTAAATTCTATCACATATTTCTTTCCTTTAGTAATTAATTTTGGATTACGATATTTGAGCCACATGTTACGCTTCCTGTTTCATATATAAATTATTTACATTCTTTCTTCTCTTAAAACACTAATGACTAAGAATTACAATAAAAAAATACTAACCCTACAGATTTAAAAAATCAGTTGTCAAAAATCTGAAAATATATATTTTTGTAGATTTAACTTGACTAAATCTAAATGCATACATTTAAATCTAAATGCATACATTTCAAAAATTATAAAATGTACTAGAATTAAATATGTGGTTGTATTAACCATTTTATACAAATTTTATTTGCTAGTTTTGTTTTGAGTGCAGGATTAGATCTGTGCTTTATGTTCTTAATATTTATATTTAATAAATCAGCTCTATCCCAAGAATAAAAATTTCAATACTTTAATTTTCATAAGTAAAATTTAGCCATACAGATATTTTAATAAAAAAATACCTTCTGCTTCTCTCCTAACAAAAATTTTCTTTTGAAATCATTATTTATGAGCAAAACTTTAGAGCATATTCCCCCAAATTTGAAGACAAAATTGTTTTCCAACTGCTCTGCTTTGGAAGAAAGTAGACAAGTGTAAATGATTTACATATAAAACACAAAACTTAAGAAAGTACATATAGAGTTTTTTCTATAGTGTAATTCTGAAATAAATTTCTCTATTACAGGATATCTTAAAGAGATAAGGGGTAATAATCCTCAAATCTTCTATTGTGAGAATAATGGAAACTGACATTGTGACATATATGGGGAAACATAAAAAGTGAGAATAGTTTAATCCAAAATATGGTAAGTATAATATTTAATTTTCCTTTCAAACACTACAGTTTATTGGTTTAAAAATATAGAAAATACAAAAAAGACAATTAGTTATAACATCACTATCTAGAGATAACATTAATATTTTGATATATATCTATTCTGTTGTTTATTCTGAACATATAAGCTTATATATCTATATCATGCACATAACTTTATTATAATAGTAAATTTATATTATATTCATACTTTGGTAGACTGACCACTTTCATATATTTTAAATAGGTTTATTAATAACTTATTTATTTCATAAAACTTTTGTAATTATTCTTTATTTTGGAAGCATTCAAGAAGCAATTATCTTGTTAATTACTATTAACAGGAAGCAAGTTGAAGATGGCAGTTGAGACATTATTTATTCAATATTTTACCTCATCTTCTTTCAAAAGTATAGAGCAGTAAACATGTGATATTTTTACCCTATTGATGAAAATAAAGTTATTAAGCCGTTTGTTCTGCTCCTTTGTAAATTAGACATAAAAATGATTTCAATATGTTAGTGTACAGAACATCTTAGAACTTAAATTGTGATGATACCCAAACTTTGTAGCCTGCTTTAAAGGAGCAGGTATAGACTAATATGTAACACATCATTATAATTGAGAAAATGCTACTATTGGTACATATAATGTATTTTGGAAGCGCTTACTAATCCTTACTAAAAATATGCATGTATCAGTCCCCATACACATACACCTCATTGAGAATATTAGGTATTTATAAGAATCACTCACTTTTTTGGTCTGTTTTTATGTTTGCATTTTCTTATGGTTTTCTGGTTAACAGGTAAATAATCTTTTGAGATTTTTAATTTATTTTTTAAAACTTTAGTTTCTGTTCTGTGAAACAGATTTGGAGAAAGTACTATACTTTAATGCCATTTAAATAATTAAAACATAATTTTTCCTTATAAAGCAAAGATATTTTGTAGAATACATTAAAAAAGGCAAATAGATACTAGTTCCTTTGGATTATCTTACAAAATATTTGACTGCATATTTTTGGCATAGTAATCTGCCAATTACATAAACTTTAGCCAAAGTTTCCCGATTAAAAAAAAAGCATTATACAGTTGCATTGCTGAGTCTGACAACAGATTACGCTTGTGAAAGAGAAATATCTATAAGTATAATTTTAAATTTTAATACCAATACTTATCTCTTTATATAGTCCAAGTAATAAAAAATGTAAGGTTGTTTAATAGGTCAGTGATACAACAAATACATACTTTATCATAATTTTATATCATAAAGTTTCCTATTGTAATATATAATTGACAGTGTCTCCTTATCAATTTTTTAAATGTAAAATATTCTTGCTTTCTCATTCCTGCATAATCTACCCTATTTGAATATTTATAGAATGAATAGTACTGGGATAGTGTTCTCCAGGATGACTAGTCATTCCTAAAATCTCTCCATTGCTCCTTTTCTTATTCTAAGAAAACGTGAAGTTTTAATGAGCAAGCTGTTCTACACTGTCAAAACTCTTACTTTATATGTTTTACAAATTTTTTAAGTAAAATATTTTCCATGCCAACACTCTCTGTAAGCCTTTCTTGACAAAGTAGTATATTTTTAAGTTACTTCTGATTATATGTATAGCACCAAAGATCAAACACTTACATGGTATAAATATTTACTCATTGACCAAAATGTGTTTTACTATTAAAGTACCTCTCAGTTTACTATAGTCTACATGTTCAGTTAGTCATACCTTGGCTTCCAGTGGGTCATGGCAGGGGTTCAGTAAAGGGAAAGAATAAAGACAGGACAAGAACAAAACATAGTCATACCAATGAGACAGACAAACTGAGCAGCAAATTCTCCCACCTTGGCATGTCACATATGGTTTAGGGCAATAGCAGCTAGTTGTTGCAGCAGATTTTAGGGAATTCTATAGAACAACTGGCTGTGACTAGAAGCTGGCCTTAGAGAAGTCTGTCAACAGTGAGATTTCCATTCAACAATCTGAGGTTTAATGATGGGAAGATTCCAAATCCTTGGAGAAAACTGTCAGAAAAAAAATGTAGACACCTAACGCTAATTGGAATTCCTAGATTGGCAATTTAAGTAATTACTAAAAATGGAACTAGGAAGCAAGGAAGGTTTTTTGGGAGTCTAATTAATGACCAAAGGCAATACAATTTACTGATTGTTGAGGTTTAAATCCTGGCTCTTTAAACTCTTCTTAGCCTTTTGTAAAATGGAGATAATACTATTACCTATTCCATAAGGCTGTTATGAGGATTAAATGAGAATATGACTGTAAAGTAAGTTTCTTACTTTACAGTCATTTTCTTACTTTACAGTCAAGTTTCTTACTTTACAGCTTCATTTCTGTCATTCAAGAAATATTAAATAAGTATTAGCAGTGATTATTGTGACGAGATAATCAATCACGTTTCTCTTTTTCTCTTTGCGATCCCCCTTTCCCTCTACTTCACTGAGGTAGCCACAGTCTTTAATATTTCATATCCTCGGGGGATGTTGCATTGCAGGCCAAAGTGAAAGCCATTTAAAAAAAAATTTCTCGACATTTGATGTGTAAAGCCTTGAGATGAAGGAATTAGGTGAAATGCTCATGAGTGTAAATAGAGGAGAAAAGAAAAAAAATCGAAAGATCAAGCGAAAAGACAAAGGTATTTCCTTTTATCTAACAAAAGGTGAGAAAACACCAAAGGTAAAGTTTCTAAGGAGAGACTGTGGATGTTGAATGATAAACATCAGAATACCAGCCTCAGGACAGTATTCTTACTCCAAGCAAACCATGAAAACAAAATTTCTAGATCTGAAGAACCTCTTCACACTTAGGAACATTTTAAACTGTAACTACTATGGTTCAAATGGTACAAGAGTCTGGTTTCCTTCACTAAGATGTTGAGAGAGAATAGGGCCCTAACAATGACTGAATTAGAATTTCCCATCAGCTATCGATGGAAGCATAGAATCCATTTGATTATTTTTTTTAAAAAAAGGTTAAAATGGCTCTTTCCTATATACTTGAATTTTTAAATTGTGATTCATATGTTCTACATTATAAACATTAGCACACTTATATGAATGAGATTAATAATATTGGAGATCATATGCTCTACATTATAAACATTAGCACACATGTATGAGTGAGATTAATAATATTGGAGATTATATAATATAATAATATTGGAGATTAGTAATATCATGAGACTTCTGAAACTTTATACTTAACCCTGTTGTACAGAGTTAACTTAAATGAATACCTTATAGATCAGGTAATATTTCACTTCTGGAATTAGCATAAAGATAAGCCCACAGGACAAGACACACTGACCAACTTTTTGGTAGGAAAAGAAATGTTGTCTGAGCTTTTAACATGTGCTTTAAGGAGTTCTCTTACTTTACAGAATAAGAGTCCTAGTTTATTTCTAAGCATTTACAAAAAAATTAAATATTATTTGACACAAATATCAGTTTAATTTTCAGTGATGATTTTATACTATAGTTATCAATATTAAAATTAACCCAAGTAATGTAACCACTGTTTTTACTTGGAAATACTTATCAGGTGTACTTACCTCTACAAAAGTTAAATTTGTAGAATTTCCATTCCTAGAAATTGCTTTGAATGGCCTTTAAGAACACAGAACAAAACTTGAATAACACATAGTTATGTTCGTGGATTAATCAGAAGGTGGGGACATCTCCAAAGGAGACAAAACAAAAACAACAAAAGTATAGAAAAGGAGATTGAACCTGAAACTGGAGCCTGCCTATTAACACCCAAAGAGTGTGTTTCCTCTCACGGTAAATGCCATCAGTGCTGGAGTCAGGTGACTCGTGATGGGCTATTTGCAAAGTACAAGTCTTTAGACTCTTTAATTAAAGCCAGGACCCTAAAAGGTAGATAAATTGGTTTTAGTTGGTAGTTACTATGACATCTGAGAGGAAGGAATGTATATCTACTGTGGAAGAGTACTAATGAAGTTCAATTAAATATAAACCTATAATCAAAGAGTACTAAACTCACAAGAAAACAAGTGAATTTGAATGAGATTAGGCAGAAAAAGGTATTAAATTTAGGAGCCCCAAGAATTTCAGCTATTGGAATTGTAGGGGAAGCAAAACTTTACCTTCTTAGGATTCTCAGAGAGGCCTGAGAATTTAATTGACATAAAACAAATTAACAGGAAAAAAACATGCAAATATAAGTTTTATGTGTCTTAAGGAAAGGGAAACCCAAAGAAGTGACAAAATCTAAAAACTTTCATATGAGTTTGAAGAAAAGGCAGGCGATTGTGGAAATGTAACTAAAATACATTTGAGAAGGTTAATGGAAGATAAGAATTACTTTAACAAGGTATGTTTGTATGGAATTCTCTAGGCTTTCACTCCCTGTCAAAGAATGTTTTTTTTTTCTCCTGGTATAGAGAAGGCAGCTTTCACATGGGAGTTTTATCTACTGTTCCAGGAAGAAAACAGGAGGTTAGAATGTCCTTGCATCTGCTGTTCTTCAAGCACCTTTAACTCAAAATAATGCTAAAGTAGTATATTTTGAGATAGCATATTCTGCTACCTTTCAGAATCATATATAAAATGTAAAATAACTATGTGTGAAATGTGTAGATAAAAAACAAAGTCGCAGAAAGGAAAAACTAATAGGAAGCTGTTCAAAATGAAATTTAGAAGCTGTTCAAAAGGAAATTTAGAAGAACCAAAATAAAAATATATAATTAAAATAATAATTGTTTAAAAATATATGGTTTGAACTGTGGATTAGTCAAAACTGAAGAGAGACTGGTACACGAGAAAACAGAACTGAAATGACAATATCACACAAAGAAGCAAGAGAATTTGAAAAATAAAAACAAGATTAAGCTATTTTGAGAATAGAAGACTTGACATATATCTAATTCGAATCTCAGAAGGACAAAATAAAAAAATGAAAGAGAGGAAGTATCTCAAGAAATGACCACTGAATGGTTTCTATTACTGCTGAAAAATAAAGTAAGAAGTAACTAATACTAAAAATTATTATAGGGAAACACAAAATGAAAAAAAAAGATCTTAAAAAATACTAGAGAGAAAGCACTGAATGAATTATTCTTCACATTTCATGGGATGTTTTTATTATACTTACATTACATTTTAAATTATACATATAAAACATATATAATATATAATTTTATCATATTTTTATTATATAAAAAATCAAATGCAAGTCTCCTCTCTTTTTGTTTGTTTATTTTACTTTTTAGCCTGAATCCCTACTTTTGTTCTATTCCCTACCATATCCAGGGTCCTATAAATTTAATGCATGTCCTGTATTTAAATATATTTTGGTAAAATGTTAACTAATGACAAGGATGTAGATCAATGGGAACTCTTATACACTGTTGGAAAACATTGGAAATCAATTGGGCACGATCTTGTAAGATTAAACATCCGCATACCAAATGATCCAGAAATTCTGTTTCTAATCTTATACATGACCCACCAGTAGACAAGAACATTTCTAACAGTGATATCAAGAATAAGAATTTGGAAGCAATTATTATACCTATTTTCAGAAGAATGACTATTATAAGCAGTAAAAATGAATGAACAAAAGCTACAGATACTATTTTGTATGAAATGTGGAAAGAATTATGAGTGGAAAAAGAAAGTCACGATGACAACATGTACTATAATACCACTTTAGAGAACTCAGAAATAAAGTAATTACATGTTACCTAGAGTTTTATGATAAAAATAAAAATATGGCATGGAAATGATAAATATAAAATTCTAGATAGTGGCTCCTAGGTTGGTTGTTTGCAGAAGAGGAAGACACTGATGGAAGGAAAGTGTGTTAGAAATGCTCTAGACCTTAATTTGGGTGGTGAGTTTGAGACGAGATGTTTATTTTGTTATTAAGCTTTATAGTTGTCAGATGTGATTTTATATATGTCTAAATGCATGTATATAAAATACAATATGTATGATATTTGTGTCAAACATTACCTAATAATGTTTTTAAGTTCTTAATTAAAAGTCAATTTATATTGTTTAAGAATTTCATTTACAGAAAGAGACTTTGTACTACATTTAATTTATTAATTATGGCTTCATGGACATTTTGTCTTTATTAACAAGGTTCTATTTTCTGTTACTCAACTTCATTGAAGTTAATTGATATTTTACCATCTCATGCTGTATATTATTTGTGAATAGATAAATATGAAACATTGGTATTTGAGCAACAGTTTTTTCTGCTTCTTCCTGCTTAACTAATTTTTGGTTATATGTGCTATAATGTGCCACCCAGACAAACCAAGTTGCATTAAGTGCTTTCAGGTTAACTTATATCTCTGCATTTTTGCATAGACTATATTTCTCACACATAGAAATGGAATTTTGTTTCATACAACTAAGCTTAATGAATACTGATTCAACAGCTCATTGCCACAGAATGTATACAATATTTAGGATGTCATGATTATGATTTTTCTTGTCTAAGCAGTGCAGTGAAATCTAATCACATCTTGTGTCTTTTACTCTACGTAAATCAACCAGGAGTAAGTAAAGTCACCAGACATACGTGTACTTTGCTGTTATTATCTAAGTCAAATTTCACAAACAGTTTTTCTGAGCACATGAGTGAATCAAATGGAGTGCCCTGTCTCTAGGACTATCTAGAGGAACAGGTTCTGAAATAAGTAACAATTAAGCAAGATCAAGGTACCAATAACAGATGTACTAAAAAAGGAGAAATGTGATCGAAGCAAAGAGGATCATTCTAACTAGGTCAGGAGCCTGGTGAGATAGCAAATGGAGAACTTGAGAAATGAGCTAGATTTGAAGTGGGTGTTAAATAACATTAATGGGTAAAGAAGATAAGGGGAAGGGAGAGTTAGGGGAATCTGAAGTGATGAGGAGACTGTAGTTCTCAGAAAACAGTGAAGCAAAGAAAGTAGTTTTCCAAGTTAAAGCTTTCTTTATTGTTTCAGTCTCTTACCTCCTCTACAATCTCTCTTCCTTAACATGATCAGATTGCCTCTTTAAAAAACTTTCAATTATGTCACTCTCCAGTAAAAATATTCACTGACCTCTCCTTCCACACAGTAAAACATTTTCTGAGGCTAGAACACAAAGGTCTCTTCAATATGATCACAATAGTTCTTTTGAGCTATTATTCCTCCTAATCTCCTACTGTAAGACTATTTTATCAAAAATGAATCTGTCTAGTATCTTCAGTTTCCTCCAATCTGCATGCTGGTCTGTGTGTGATTTTACATGTCTACCACCAATGCATGTCTACATGAGTTTACATGTCTACTCCCACCACTATATCATACCATTTGCCACCTGTTTCAAGATACATATCAAGTTCTACTGCTTCCAAAACACTCCCCAAATCCTTGAGGAATTATTTCCTCTTCTAACCTCTCTACACTTTAGTACAACACTAAACTATTAACCATTTAATTCACAGAAAATAGAGAATATGAAAGGAGAAAAATCAAATAAAAATAAAAGAGAAATCTTTGGGCTTGAAGAACGTAAATTTTCAGATCAAAAGTATCTATCATTTTTATTTAATTTTTTTAAAATTAAAAATAAAACTACCCTTTGACCCAGCATCATACTTCTGGGTATTTATCCAAAGAAAAACAAAACACTAACTAGTTTGTAAAGATCTATGCACCCCTATGTTCATAGCAGTGCTATTCACAATAGACAAGGTATGGAAGCAACCTAAGTGCTCATCAATAGATGGTTGGATAAAGAAGTTATGGTACATATATACAATGAAATATTACTCAGCTATTAAAAAAATAAAATCTTACCATTTGCAATGACATAGATGGATCTAAAAGGTATTATGCTGAGTGAAATAAGTTAAATACCGTATGATTTTGCTTATAAGCAAAATCTAAGGAACAAAAGAAATAAACAAACTAAACAAAAACAGGCTCACAGATACAGAGAACAAACTGGTGATTACCAGAGGGAGGGTTTTGGGGGGCTGGGTGAAAAAGGTGAAGGGACGAAGTACAAGCTAGTAGTTACAAAATAGTCATGGGGATTTAGAGTATAGCATAGGGTATATAGTCAATTTCATTGTAATGGTAAATAAAGAAATAAGTATCTACTGTTCTCTAAGTAAAATGTATTAAAAATCACTCTGGTATGTATCATTTTGAAACTTCTGAACAGCATGGACAAAAATATGTTCTGAAATTATCTAGAGATATGTTACTGACAAATTGGCAAAAGTGATCAGAAATCTTGCATACTTAGAGCCTGTGGAAGAAGGACTTCAAATTCTAAGAGAAAATAAATTTCAACCTAGGATTTAATACCCAGAAAAGTATCAACCAATTGGGGAATGTAAATAAATCATCTTCAGTCATGCATAAGCTTAACCTAGTTATAGAACCCAGGGAATGACTATTATCAAATAAGTTGCAGAGCTCTAACTTCATTTTACAAGTAATTAAGCAATTTGCTGCCCATCCCAAAACACTGTTTTATTCATCAATGATAGAAACTAGTCTACAGATAAATAGGTCTCTATTTGTTGTTAAAATCAATGTTTAAGCCAAGACTTTCAGGAGGCAATGGAAAGAAACTTCTGATATATCTTCTTGAAGTTGCCTCCTCTTTTACAAAAATGGTTTCATCTACACACACACGCACGAAAAATTTATAAGCAAAAAGATTTTAAACAGAATGCTATAACTATTGGCACTGAGAAGTTTACGAGTTTTTTAAATTATTTAAATGTTTTAAAATTATTTCGTGTAAACAAAGCTTCTGTGTTTAACTATTTTAAACAACACAACATATATGATACTCAGAATAAGAATGGGAAGCATAGCTAACTCATTGATCAATCACACCTGAGAAATGTATGTATAAATTCATAACATACATATATGCCAGATGTCATGTCATTGAAGTTAAAATCAATGTAATAATTTTAACATTGTATTTCATTTCTCTATTCCTTTAAGCAATATTTCAAACAAACACAAAATTACCATAAATGGCCATGTATGTTAATTCTAACAATTACATAGATTCCATAACTGGAATGTTAGTATTCTGATCTGTTCCCTTGTTTTCAAGTATTCCTTTTCTTGTCCACTACTTGTGCTATAGTCAGTCTCCTTGATCACATCTCACAGTAATTAGAGAACTGTCCCTGTTTTTTTTTTATATTAGAACATTTTTTAATGATTTCCAGGCCTAGTCATTTTTTTAAGGGTGAGGAAGAAGGAGTGGAAAAGGACATGGAAAATAAAATAACATTCTTAAAAATGTTTCATTTTTCTAGAATATTATTTTTATAGGAGAGAAAAACAAAATAATAACAATTATAAAAAAAGATTTGACCATACACAGAAAAAAAACTAGGATATTTACTAGTATAAAAGCAATCTCATTTTAAACATGAGAAAAGAAAAATAAAACAAATACTAAATTAAGAGTTTCTGAAGTGTAATTATCATAATAAATTTGAAAATCATTGCCCTAAACAAACCTAAGTGATCAGAGACCAAATTAAATATATAGTTATACTATTTAAAATAAAACTATATTTTTAGTTTAATTCATACACCAAATAATATATTGAAATTGCAAAAAGGGGAGGAATTGTATGTAGCGTTTTACGATTTCCTGTTTCTAGAACATATGTCCCGTACCCCAAACTTTTATACAATACAGGTTTTTCAATTCTCTCTTTAAATTAAACCTTTGGGATTACTCAAGCATGACTGATACACTTAGATACTATCAGGCATTCAATACACACTATGTGCCTTTGATTTATCTGACAAGTGACAACAAGGCTATATTGAACTAAGCTCAGACACTATCACTAAATGAATATTTGCAGGACCTGCCTGTGGTTATTGTCATACCAGAACAGAACTCTTGTTCAATATCCTGTCTGGAAAGCAGCCTCTACCAGATGCTTCCAAAGAAGGGCAAAACCACCCATAATGCAATTGGAGGAATATGCAATTCTATACCCCTGAGAGAAAACACTTCATCCTAGCCCCAGGTGGTGAGCCACTCATACTCAGTTCATATTCCTCTGAGGACTGGTCTCTTCAAATAATACATTTTTAAAGGACTTCTTTGTGGTACAGACTTTACCTTTGAAACGCTAATAATATATCAGTGATTATAAGTCACCGCGGTGGGAAATCTCCAATTCGTCAGAAGGGATTGCTTTTCCCCATTTTTCATAGTAAGGGTTACTCAATTTAAATGTGATGAGAAACATATATCATCTCCTTATATTTTATACACTTCATATCATATATAAAATAATTTGATAAACTATGTAGTAGAAGTAAAAAAGTAAACTGAGAGGCTGAATATACAACTGAACAATGGCCAGACAATATTAACAAAATAGGATAGAACTCAAACCCACACCACTGTAGCAACTAGCTTGGGAAGCCGAACAAAAATCTCTGAGGCTATCAGTCCAGGAAGGCAAACCATACTTACGTAGCAATCACTGTAAAATGACTGACTTGGCCAAAGACTGCCATCTTTTCTATTCTGTCTTACACTTTCCTGCCTCTAACTGAGGTTCAACCCGAAAAAGCTAAATTTCTCCTGAAACTAATCACATAAGATGCCCCACTTCTAGTTTGCCCACCTTCTGCTTCTTCATTCAAACAACTTCCAAAGCTTAGGTTTGTTTAGGGCAATGATTTTCAAATTTATTATGATAATTACACTTCAGAAACTCTTAATTTAGTATTTGTTTTATTTTTCTTTTCTCATGTTTAAAACGTGAAACATTTTCCTTTTTCACTAGAAAGTTCTCCACTCCCCTGACTGCCTTTGGGTATCTACCAAATGGGACAGTGGCTGACTCCCTTGCTAGGGCAAGCTCTGAATATACAGGCTCTGTTCTCATTTGAGTGTCGCTTATCTATTTCCATAACAAGTTTATGTTCTTAAAATGTGTACATTAATTTTTAAGATTTTAGATTAAAATTAGTTTTAAGATATACTTTAAATTGTTTTAAACAGTTATTTCTGAAGAAAAGATTAGATATTGTTGGTAACATTTTTTACTGCATATACATACACACATGTGTTTATATATTTTTACTTCATGTACTTGAGTATTATTTTAACCTATTTAAAATTATTTTATATATTAAAAATAAGTTTTGTTTCCATTAGTGAACTAAAATTTATTTAAAGAGCTAAGGCAAATCACATGTTGAAAGAAATTATCACAAAGTTCCTAGTGGGCATATAGATAAATAGAAATTTTATAAACACTATTATGTGACTACTAATAACAACATAAAATAAAATTTGTAAAAAAAAAAAAAGAGGAGGAAGTTTATCCAGAATATCCTCTACTACACAGGTGACTTTGAAAACAGTAACTTCTTCAACTTTATTAAATTTACCCCTCCTTTTCTTTCTTTTCTTTTTCCTTATAAC